>NW_026126541.1:5150000-5575000 GCF_943737965.1 Phodopus roborovskii | reverse complement strand
TTTGTGGCACTGGCCCTTGATTATAGCAGGGAATTTGTATGGCTCCACTCACCCAGCCGCCGTATGGAGTTTTAAGCACAGGTACCAATTTCAGATTGGTAATACCTTGTTCTTTACTCTCTCAGGCTCCTAAGTTTGTTTGAGAAAACTCTGGAGTCTGGAGGCCATTTCCCCACTGGATATATTTGTGTGTATATCCGCTTTATCAGGGACGTGGTTGCATTCGGATCTGTTGTCCTGTGCGCCTTTGTTGGTGGCTGCATTCCATGGGGCTCAGCCTTCCAGGCCTGCGTGTTTACTAACTATTCAGATGCCTTGCGGCATTCACGGAGATTATGTAAAATAAAAAAAAAATACATTATTAAGGCTGTGGATGCTGTGAATGGATTATCACAATTTGCCTATCATGGTAATGGCACCTGTTAGAGGTGTGACACAAAAGGCAGTGACAGGCAGTGTAATTTAGTAATTGTGGCCATTGTACTGTATGGCCGGTCAGTTCACCAGGCTAGCACAAAGGAGACAGTGTTATAGCAGAGCAGGGGTGGGCAAGCTTAATAGACAGAGCCAGTTGTGTGCTGAAAGAGACTTTTGGTGGAGGGCTAACTCCCGGGGGGCAACTCAGAATGAGTTGAAAAGAAAGAACAGAAGTACAAAAATGGTGCAGGTTTTCCTATTCCGGCTCTTAAAGTGACAGGCGAGCATTGGCAGCAGCTCTCCTTGCTCAGGAGACGCAGAAGCACACACAGTCTGCCCTTTACGGGACCTGTTTGCCTTATCGTCATCATCGTCCTTGTCATCGCCATCATCCTCGTTATTATTCCTTTACTGCCATAGATGATTTCGCTGCTACCTATCCAGACCCTGCCACATTGTCAGTCACTGTAGCTGAGGAGATTCGGGTGATGGGTGATAGGACATAACGGTGAGAACAAATTTAGATAAGTTAAGGAAGAACGGGATAGGAAAGGAGAAAACCAAACGCACCAAAATAACTTTCATTCCCAAGGTAACGCATGCCCTAGGTTCACTTCTGAAGGAATTCCAGGCTGAGCCCCAAGCATCTTCCCCTGGCCATCTCTGTTGGGCCTGAGAAGCATAGGATGTGCCATCTAGAGGGGCAGTTCCCTTGCTGGCTCGGTCACCTTAGTCCTTGCCTACATTTCAATTGTGAGTGACAGTAAATGTGTACTGACCACATCTCGAGGCTAAGCACTTCTTCCTCTAACTTCTGCATCGACCTGTGTGTGCGCTGTGGTAGAATTGCTGTCCTTTTCAGCAGGAGGGAACGGGTTTGTAGTAGTCTGTAGCTCACGTCCAGCAAATTGGACTGACATCTTCACATACAATATTTACATAGAGAATTTGCTATAGGTGAGGGTGATATGTGGAAAGAAATGTCTGCATAATGGTATTTTTAATTCTGTGGCATTAATTCTATAGCGTTCTGGAGCAAAGTGGCCACAACAAATTTGTATTTGATGAGTTTAAAAAGCAGAGTTATACAAAACTGCCAAAGGCTCTAGAATGCTATCGTAGGCTAGTATCTACATTTCACCCTGGCAGTCGTGTTCCTGAAAGAGACACTTGGCTGGTTCTTTTCGCTATGGGTGGATCAGCTTCTATAGACTATGTAACATTGCTGGGAGTCAGTCCAGTTTTAATAAAGGGCCACGCAGAAGAAAGGGCGTGCCACAAAATTCCAGTCCACAGCTCTCAGCTTGTGTAAGTGGTGCTGCCAAAGTCCTCGGTGTGAATGAGTGAGGTGTGCCGCTACTCTGAGTCACGGCAACAGGACTTTGGCCTTCAGCCCGTTGGACCAGGGAACAGGCCTGCCAGGGGAGCAGAGCACTTGTGTGAGGTGAAACCTGGCTTATGCTCTGGCCGGACTGAGCAACTTTGCAGCTTGGAACTTTTCTTTGTGCACTTTGGTATTTGAACACTCTTCACAGGAAGAAAAAAGATGTCCCTTTCACGGAAGCATTTTCTGTATTGTTAGCATGTACAATCTTCTCAATGTATGCATGGTTCGCCAAGCTGGAATATTCTTGTTGTGTCCTATTCCTGATTCCTAGAAAGGACTCCAAGTTTTGCAGAATAGTCATGGGGAAAGATGCAGAGGGGAGCATTATGCCAGTGACTTCCTGCCTAGGACCATTTTCTGACTGACCTGTGGATCAGCTCCGACGCCCTCAATGCACAGAATAGTGCTGGGAACTGGACACCGGCAGGGCTGATCTGGGGACCAGGGCTGAGGTCAGGGATGTGGTCCCAAGCCCATGTGTCCATCAGGCCTCTGTTGTGTTTAGTGCGTGAATGGTAATGTGGATAAACACTGCCCTCTCAGACCCCACAATTATGTTGATTGCTGAAAAAGCCCAGAAACGTACCAAAATAGCACAGGAAGCTATTTCTAACACAACACAACTTTGCTCTTTCTGGCCAAGTGCAGTCACTGGGTTTCTTTTCTTTATTTCTTTTTTTTCCCCCTCTTCCAAATGATGTGTTCTTGTTTCAAGCATTCAGATGATGCAAAACAGATTTTTGTGGCAACATTCTTTTTTGCAGCCAAAAAATCATCCAAGGAAGCTCTGCATCCCCTCCTGGCTGATGTTTATTCCAGATCCTTCGTGTTACTGGTGTGCGCTTGTTCCATTAAAAAAAAAAAAAAAATTTAATGTACCTTGAATTATTTTTAGGACAGCTAATAAGACCAGCAAAATACTTACTTAATAGTGGGAAATGGAGGTTGTTTTAAATATTTGAAATGAATAAGAATACATGAGCATTACTGTTTTTCTGCTGGGCTTGATTGAGACTGATTTCTAACAGACTTCATGAGTTTTCCAAGCTAATAAACCCAAGGCTGATTTTGAGATTGTGTGTGACGCTTAGGCCCAGAAGCAAAGGGCAGTTGTCTTCTTAGTCACCGCCCCTTCCCTGCGCCCTCACACCTTTCCCATCGCCATTCCTTCTTTTGCTCTGGTCCCTCTCCCTTCCCTGGCTGTCACCTTAGAAGCAATTGAGCCGAGTCAGGAGCCCAGACCGTGACTCTCACAGCTGTGCTCAAAAGACTGAAGTGAACACACTTCCAATTTCACATCTCCAACATCTCCATTTTGCACATCCTACTATTACAGCACTTAGTTTCAGCGTAACCACTGGTGATTCTGTTGGCTAAAAACAGCCTGTGGTTTTTTTGGCAGCAAACATGCCTTATTCTTTCAGACCTTGACATTTAAGCTCAGAGACTCCACATCCATAAACTCAGCTTGTTTGTATATGGTTGTGTAGGTGAACATTTGTGCTTGTTTGTCTGACATTCTTAGCTGCTAGAGCTGGGAGCAGACTGGCACTCTGCATTTTAATGTCCTCTGACACTATTTGTGGAATCCTTACTCCTTCTCAGAGCAATAAAAGTCAGTTGTTTTGAAAATGCTCAAATAAAATTTGTGGGAAATTATCATTTCTCTATTTGTGGTGTGTCCCAAAATGTATCTAAGGTTCTGTGGCTCTATAAATATTCTGAGTAAACACAGTTTTCCAAAAGTCCACCTAGAAAATCTAACACTTCCTGTGCCCCTGGCCTTATAGTCACCAGTTACCTTAGAAACTTTAAAGGCATGCCATCTTTGTATTCTCTGCCCTTTAGGAGCCAATGCCATGGGCTGGAGAGATGGACAGCAGTTAAGAGTACTTGATGCTTTTGAGAGGACCCTAATTCAATCCCAAGCACCACACCCACATTATAATTCACTCCCATCCCTGACTCCAGTTGCCTGTGCCCTTCTTCTGACCTCCACGGTCACCAAGCACACACATGGTGCTTATACACATATGCAGGCCAAATAAATAAATAAATAAATAAATAATAAAATGAATAGATGCATAAAAGAGAGCTTATAACATGCTAGAAATAAAGTGTTAAATATCAGATTAAAAGCTGAGGTGGAGTCTGGGACAAAGAGTAAACGTGACAGTAAACTATGAAAGGCATCAGGGGGAAACAAACGAACACAAAACCGAGGGAGAGGCTGTCATGCTGCGTGTCGTATGTTGATGGACCTGGGGAGGGGACTGGGAACAGGAAAGGGGGTGTGGGTGTTGCGTAGGCTTCCCTACACTCATATCAAAAGGTGCCTTTGCACATAGTGTGGTGGTCACTTAGCTGGAGGTATTAGTGGGATGGCCACATTTTCTAGGCTTAGTTCAATAACTTGAACATTAATTTAAAATATACAGATACAGCAAAGACTTACATTAGGTTCTAGACGATATAACTGGAATTGCTTTTAATGGTATAAAAACCAGTAGAATGCTTTCCCTCAGTGTTAGAGGAAAACAACCCCCTACTTTCCACTCTGAAAGTATGAAAGTATTGTCTTAGTGGAGAGATTTCTGCCCTTCATCTGGGCCTTGTTAGTTTTAGTAAAATGTGGTTTCAACGATCCTTCGCCCACAGTAAATGAGGTTAACGAGCATTGGTGCTGGGCTGCCAGGAAGGAGCGTGAACGAGGTTGAGTTGGGGGAATGTGTACTGGGGTCTTGATGGGGTTCTAAAGGCACTGTGCGCTGTGCCTCTTGTGGGACTCAGACTATGAAAAGGGAATGGTTGACAAGCAACAGAAACAGGAAAGGAAAAATGAACAGCCTAGAGGAAGAAACACTAAGAAACACTAGAACCTATTTCTAGCTCATCTTAAATAGTTGCAGAATTTAGACCTTACCATTCCCTTTTGAAGACAGAGAGCTCCCGATGGCACATTTCTGCATGAGTTTTAGAGTATCACTTCACAGTCGAGCATTCAAGAAGGACTGCTTGTTGCGTATTAGACGTTACTCCATAAGGACCAGAAGTGTGTGGGCACACTTTGAGAGTTAGTGTTGCATGTACATTGGATCCCCGTGATTCTTGCTTTAAAAGGAACCGTAATACCCGGGTACAAAGTGAGGCATGAAGACCCCACTCTGCACGGGTGGGGATGGGTTCTCTCTTAAGTCTTGCAAGGAAGAAGTCAGCCTTGAAGAAAAGGATGCAGGAAACGTGTGTGAGCTTTCTCAGCATTGCAAGGCCACACTCCGCATATATGCACTTGCTATGCAGGATTGCAGTGCACCGTGTCATCACCGCCGGCAGCAACACGCACGCAAGCTGCCACTGTGCCGCGAGTCTGCTTCGTCACACCGCTGCGTCTCCAAGCCCGTGGGCATTCGTCCCTCTCCCAGCACCTTGGCTCACTTGCAGGGTTCCGTCCCTGGCATGAGTGGAGGTACTTATCTCATCTGTGCTCTTTTCCATGAACTGCTCTGCAGTCTTCAGCCATTCACTCCTTGCCTGTTCCTTTACTCGGCATTTATAGCAAAGGAGAAAACTGGAGGATCTGTCCCCAAGAGAAGTGTTCAGTTTGAGTGGTCTAGCAATGGGTTTATCTCCACAGAACTAAAACCTATTTGGGAAGGGTGTGTGTGTGTGTGTGTGTGTGTGTGTGTGTGTGTGTGTGTGTGTGCGCGCGCGCACGTGCATGCGCGTGTGCATGTGCGTGCGTGCGTGCATGTACATGTGTGTGTGTACACACATGCAATTGAGAGTGATTCATATACTGTTCCTGTGCATGAGTGTGGAGACAAGAAGTCAACCTTGGAGTGGTTAGTTCCTCAGGAGCCATCCAGCTCGTCCTTTCAGACTGGATTTCTCACAGGAAAGAAGCTTGCTGGTTAGACTGCTCTCTCTAGACACTGAGCCCCAGGATCTCCTGGTGGTGGTTGTTGTTGGTTGGTTTGGTTTTTGTAGGCTCTGGGCTTTGAACATGGGTCCTTATGCTTACAAGGCCAGCACTTAATTGAGCCATCTCCTCCAGCACAACTTTTATCTTTTTAGTAAGTAGGGAAATGGGATAGGGAAAGGGGTCCAAATTGTTTGTAAAAGCATTTGATGCATCTAAAATGCAGTAACACTTGCCATGCATTTTTCCGCGGGCTCAGCATGCATTAGTCCTGTTCGGCTTTCCCCCACTTAAAGCAAAGAGCCCACTAAGACTTTGGTAAAGTTTTTGCCAAGGATGAGACTGCTAGAAAGTGCTAGAACAGGACTGTAAACCAGCAGTGTGACATCAGAATCTAAGTTCTTGATGTGGAAATTATCACTCCACACAAATATCAAGCCACAGAAGAGAAGTTTCTGCTACGGAAGCCTGGACTAGTTGGTGAGATCTGCAGCTGTGTTTCTCTGGAGATGTGGGCAGTAGGGTTTTTTTTTTTTTTTTAGATCTAATGTGTCCAGGGTCTGAAGGACCCACAGTGTTTTTGAACTCAGACTATGAACTTGGTAATGGAGCCCAGGCTGCAGTGGCGAGGGTTGCTTCTGTCCCCTAACAGTTGAATGAAACTGCCCTACAAGAGCTACGTTAGACCAGTAGCTGTCCACCTGGCTCAACAGTGAAGGTTTCAAAATAAGTTTGGTTCAGCTCCTTCTGCATCTCCAAGGATGGGCTGTTTGGGGTGCTGGTAAAGACTGGGAAGCGTTGTTTCTAGCATCTTAATGTACTTTCACAGTTAGTGGTAAAAAATGGGCAGCTGTGGTGTGAAGAGCCCCCTCATCCCTCCTTTGGAGAGCTCCACAAAGAGAATGGAAGGGCCTCTTCCGGCTGGGTTTGTGCCTGTGGTCCCACCTACATGCAGCCTGGGATACGACGCCACCACCATTTTATGACAGGCATGTAGTCTCTGTCTCCAGCATGCTCACCTCAGTTAGTCTCTGGAAGCACTTGTGTCTGTAACCTCTGAAATGTATGCTCCTTTATTATTCATCATTTTTAGAAGTGAATATAGTATGTTAGTTAATTTCCCATTGCTGTGATAAAACCATGACCAAGAGAACTTAGAGAAGGAAGGGTTTGTTTGAGGGCTATGGTTCCAGAGGGTTAGGAGTCCTAAGTGGTGGAGTGGAGGCGCCAGGCAGTAGGCTGCAGGCATGACAGCTGGATCAGGAAGCAGAGAGAACAAACTGGAAGTGATGTGTTCCCCCAGCACGGCACCTTCTTAAAGTCCCCAAACAGCACCAAGTGTTCAAATGCCTGAGACATGGGGCCGTCCCACCGAAACCATCACACACAGTGCAGACAGTAAATGCTCTCCCATGCCGTCAAATAGTCTGCCAGGGGGAAAATAATGAATTACTGACAATCAGTCTATCCATCGGATGGGGCATACATTTACCCAACAGATTCCTCTCTGCTTTAACTATTCTACCTCCCAGTTTTGTATATTCTACTTCTAAGGTTTGTTTGTTTGTTATAGTTGTTATTCTGGTGTGGGGGACGGAGGGGGCAATCATGTTCACATATGTATGGGGCATGCAAGTTGAGGCCAGAGGTTGACAGCGGCATTGCTGTCATATATATATATACACACACATACATACACACACACATACACACATACACACATACACACATACACACATACATACATACATACATACACACACACATACATACACACATACATACATATATAAAATCACTCTCTGCCTTATTATATACCGAGGCAGGGTCCCTCAAGGAACCTGGAGCTCACTAATTTGACAAGTCTAGCTAGCCCTTGTTTCTGACTCTTGACCCTTGAGATAACTGATAACTGGTGGGCTCTGGATATGTGTGTCGGGGATCTGAATTCTGCTCTTCAGATTTGCACAAGAAGTAATTCATCCACTGAGTCATTTCCTAGGGTTCCCTCATTTTTGTGTTAACTATACCAGGGACGTGCAGATGCCTGCCAAGGGCTCTTTGTATAGAGGGTCTGGTTAACTCTTAATAATTAAATCTTCTCTGTGTGTGTGTGTGTATGTGTGTCTCTGTCTCTGTCTCTGTGTCTGTGTGTGTGTCTACGTGTCTGTCTCTCTGTCTCTGTCTCTCTTTGTGTCTATGTCTCTGTCTCTCTCTCTCTGTGTCTATGTGTGTGTGTCTATGTGTCTGTCTCTGTCTCTCTGTCTGTCTGTCTCCCTCCCCCCACCCCATACATGTTGTGATTATATTCATGTTCCTACCAACTCTCCCCAGGTCCCACCTCCTTTGCGTACCCACCTAACTTTTGTCTTTTTAACTTTAACCCATCAAACCAATTTGTGCTGCTCAGGTATTCTTGGGTGTGTGATCTGCTGGAGCATGTCCGGCTTACCAGGGACTGCAGTCTTAGAAAATCAACCCCCCCACCCCGAAGCCGACAGTCACACATAGTTCCTCAGCTTGTTGTGAGACTTCATGGTACCGCCCCCTACTCGCTGGAGTTTGATCTGGCGTGGACTTGCAGTGGTCTGGCAGTGCATGCGTTGGCACCGTGAGTGTGTGTATGCATCTGGTCCACTGTGCCCAGAAGATACCATCCCTCTGGGCCTCACTTTTTTCTGCCACCTCTTCTGCAGCGGTCCCTGCGGTTTGGGAAGGCACATGTGTCCCATCTGTGGCTGCACCTTCTCCAGCCTCATATTCGCCATGTCCGCCAGTTCATCGCCATCTACTAAGTATAGAATCTTCTCCGATGAGAGGCGGTGGTGCATTGATCTGTGGGTATAAACACAAATCATCAGGAGTTGGCTTAATACTGTGTCCATTTATAGATGGCCTCTGAAAAGTAGCATTGCTCAGCCGAAGCTTTTCCCTTGCCCTACGAGTGAATCTTGGTCTTTACCACATTCCTCTGCCCTGAAGTGTTAGGATTCTTTCCTTTATCTTGTAGGAGTTACCTTTTTCTCTCGAGGGATTTACTTTTCTTCTTTGTCTCCTGAAGAATTCTGCTAAATACCCATGTTGCACGCGGTCCTTGCAGGTTCCCTCTTCCAGGGTATCAGGTTGGTCTTCTTCTCTATAGAGTTTTCAGTTTAATGCACTTAAATCTTAATGATTTCTCTTGGAATTTGTGCTCATATAAGCCCACCCTAAATAACATCAGAAACATGCTGAAGCTTCACTTCTAATTCCATGACAGTTGTTAAAGTTTGCCTCCTGAACTGTTTCCTTTGAAGTGAACTTGAAGTAGAAGTTTGTCAGACACATCTGAGAATCTAGACTTTCCACTCAAGTTCTTCCTGGGGACTTAGGGCGCCGCTCCCAGGCTGTGTTTAGTAGGGGTCGTAAGTCTGGACCTGTGTGTGCTTAACAAGGGGGCATAGGAAGTAGGGAGCATGGGGCCTGACACATGGCAGACAGTCAGAAGGGAAACCGTCGCCTCCTCCGGAGTTTCCTTCGCAGTGACATCATCAGAGTAGCATCTGAAGGTGCAGGACTCTTTCTGGGTACACCGAGCTTCCGTCGATAAAGCCTAACACCTTGGTTGGTGCTGTCTTCTCTCTGGGTTTCCCTTCTCTGAAGTGTGTGGCTGCGTTTTCACTTAGGAGCTGGGTGATGGCCCACGTGCCATCTTCCTCCTGTTTGGTCTTCGGTCCCATCTTTGCACCCTCGTTAGCCTTTGGCTGACATTTCTGTGAGGGATTTTGTGATGTGCATTTGCAACACTATGTAAAAATAAACCCAAGTGTGTTATTTAAATATTTACAGGCTTTTGTGGCTCGATGAGCTATTTTTAAAGTGACCTTTAAAACCATTTGCAAGGAAGACAACGGTGCCAGGGGAAAGCCCACCCCTCTAAGGTCCCCTTCATTAGCGCCGTTTCTGCTTTCATAGCTCATAATGTAGGAGACATCAAAGACCCAAACACTGGAGAACAATGGCAGGACAACTTCACAAAGCTGGGTTTTGTGTCATCACTGCCACCATTAGTTGTCACATGGGCCGCTTTCTTTTAGCTAAGCTGGACTCGTGATTGATGCCCTGGATACTGGAGTCACCCATAATGTGCCATCATGTACAGGCCCTGTGTGTGTGTGCATACTTTGGCTTCTCGGCTTCGCCTAGACTTTGCTACTGTTACGTGGTTGTTGCTTTGTTTATGGCAGTCCTTGCTATGTGGTGTAACTCATGATCCTCCTGCCTCAGCCCCAAAGTGCTAGGTCACAGGTGTGCTCCACTGTGCCTAGCTTTGCGACTTTATTTTAAAGAGGAGAGATTCATTTTACTCTGCATGTGTGTCTGTCATCCCGGACGCCAGACGGCAGTAAGACCTGCCCCACTCCTCAATCAGTCCTGTTCTCCCTCTCCTCAGTAAAGACCAGTTAGTTACCCTTTGACTGTGTTTCAAGGGTCCAGAAATTTGTCTAGCAAACTGAAGAGAGAGGTAAGAGGCCAGGGCTACTGTGGAAAGCCAGGGTTTGGTTGGCTGAGGAGGCCTGAAGTGGGAAAGAGTTGACAGAGTAGGAGCTGGAGATCTGTTAGCAGAAATGTGGGGAAAGAGATCTCAAGAAGGTCTGTGCTGAGAGGGACGTGGGCAGAGGAAGCGGCCAGCCATCGTGCCTGTGTGTCCTGAAGGGGCAGGTGGAACAGTCGATCTTGCTTTTGGTCATTTTCGGAAGACCTTCTAGTGCAGCATAGTTAGGCATCTAAGTGAGACATTTGAGACTGAGACAAGGCAGTACTGTGATGAATCCCAAGTGAGCGAACAGCTGCACAGGACTCTGAGGGAAGGCACTCAGTGACAGTTTCGGCAGGCCTGGTGTGGTGCACCTCTGTCATTCCAGCCTCTGGGGCAGAGATTGCAAGTTTGAGGCCAGCCAGTGCTACATAGCAAGACCCAGTCTCACAAAGGACAATCGCCATCATCATCATCATCATCACCATCACCATCACCACCACATGCGAGGGTGGCGCGTGGATGGCAACCCTGTGAATATTCTTCAGTCAATTACACTGCGTGCTCATGTTCATTGTCAAGGGCGTGTTTTATATAATTTCATAGAACTATAAACTAACATTTAGAGAAATTTTAAAGCTGTGTCCGAGGGTACAGAGTCTGTGGTCGGTGAAGGAGCTTTATTTTATGTTCCGAGAGCTCTGGTCATCAACTACAGTATTGCAACCATTTCTGAGGATGAAGTCTTTGAAAAATGATGTGTCTTCCATAGTTAGTGTGCCCCTCCTTCAGAGAGAACCCTATTTTAAACCTCATGAACTCTAGAATCTGTAGATCTGCCTTAGTGAGTAAAAAGAAAGAAAGAAAGAAAGTTGATTAGCTTGAGATGAAAGTTTATCGTGCATTATCCTGTAGGCCCCAGAGTGATCACAGGGGTCTTTATAAAAGAAAGTCTTCACTTTCAGTAGAGGGTAGTGAAAGGGTGATCAGGTGGAAAGAGTTGAAGGTGCTGTGACACACTTTACTGAAGAAGGCAAAGGGCTCTGAGAGCCGAAACTGCACCAAAATGCGGTGTAATGCTCATTTTATCTTCATAGAACCCAGAGCCAGAGCATGCCTGTGTGTAAGTGAATGTTTTCATCTCCCACCGCATTGGGCACTCTCCTGTTGTGATCTAACACCACTGCAACATATAGAAGAGTTTATTGTGGCTTATGGTTCCAGAGAACCAGAGTCCTTAATAGCAGGAACAGCATGGCGGGAGGTGGCAGGCACTGCAGAGAACAGGTAAGTTCCCTTCCTATACTGCAAGCACAAAACAGAAAAAGCAACTAGAAATGGTGTAAGCCCTTGAATTCTCAAAGCCACCTCCAGTGGCATACTTCCTCCAGCAAGGCCAAACCACCACCCACAGGGCACTAAGTGCTCAAGCATGCGTGTAGTGGGGACATTGTCACACAAGGGCCTCCTCACGCCACCCAGAACACCCACAGCAGACCAGATCACATCCATCAAAGTCCAGCTTGAATAACCCTGAGTTTTTCGGGCTTACTGTCGAAGTGCATGCCCCTAAAGCAGCGTCAGTCCCAAAAGTGTCACTTCCCCACAGCTGCATAGAGAGAGTCCTCCCTTCACTTAACCCTCCAGCTCTCTATGCTTCACAAGCACCCAAGACCGGGACATCATGTACGATTAACAACGCAGATGCGTGTGAGCAGGAGGGTCAGGAAACCTCAAGACATGCATAATCTAAAAAGGTAGGTGAAATGCAGTAAACTTTGGGCTGGCAAGTGCAGTGTGTCGCGGACCCTGACTAGTGTGACCCTGTTGTGAGGATGAGAGAGAGGAAAGAAACCACTTTCTGGTGGGAATGTTTGGGAGCCTTCAGTGGAGGAAGAGAGGAGATGAAGGTGAGCCCAGGTTAGTGACACTGGGTAGTATTTAGACTTGTGAGCATAAGGGAAAGTGTTCTTAGACAGAGGTACAGACACAGGATAGCCGGAATGCTTGTGACTGGAGAGAAAGCAGAGTCAATAATGTCTGGTGACAGTAAATACTGAACCCCAGTGAAGACCAGTCAGTGTGTCAGCTTGGCATAAACCATTTCTGTAATACTCAGCAGGTCCTAGGCTGCTGACATGGAGATCATTTACTTTTTTTTTGTTCATATCTATTTACATGTGGAACTTTATACTTACTGGGAATATTAGCTGTTTCTCTTGAATTCAGTTATGAGTAAATCTGGCTTGCTTGAGTCCATAAGCCTGAATGACCAGTGTTACCCTTGACACCTGAAGATATTAAGCAAAAGAATCCACTTCTTATTCTGTCACAAAACACCGATTTTTGCCTTTAATGTTTTTGTCTTGATTTGGGGGGGTGTTGTTTGTTTGTTGTTTTTAAGTCATGGTTTTTCTGTGTAGTCTTGGCTGTCCTGGAACCATCTTTGTACATCAGGCTGTCCTCAGACACACAGAGCTCCGCCTGCCTCTGCCCCTGTGTACTGGGATTAAAGGCGTGTGCTGCCATCAACACCACCGCCTGGCTGCATCATATTTTTTTAAGTAAAACAGTGACACGTGCCATCAGGTGTCACTTACATTAGGATGCTGCCTGTTTTCTCTCTTTTAGCAGTGACTTTCCTGAAGGGTTTTTTTTTTGGGGGGGGGGAACCAAATAGACTCATTGAAATTTGGATTTCAATTTTGAGAGAGGATTGGATCCCAGCTACCATCTCTTGGTAAAGGAGTTTGTTTCATTTTCCTATTCATTCTCCTAACATCTTTAAGAAAGCACAGGGACCGGGTGTGGCCCATGTCTGAATGCCTGGATTAAAGGCTGTTGAGAATGGGAAGAACTGGGTTATAGCTAAGGGTGCTGGGGCTTTTTAAAAAGCAGGTAAGAGAGTTCCATTCCTCACACTCATGGTGGGCAGCTCGCAATCACCTGTGCATCCAGCCCTAGGGTTTCTCATGCACCTTTCTGGCCTCTGTGTACCCTGAACACATGTACACATACATGTTTTTTCTAACACAGTGGGAAGAAACAGGAAGACACAGGCATTAGCTCCAGTTATACCAAATGGAAGACTTGCCTGAAGTATTCTCAGGGATGAGCAGTCTAAAGTTAGCTTGAGTAGCGGGGGGGGGGGGGGGGGGTAGCAAGTGGAGATCAAACCACCAGTTGTAGCGTATCCCTTTCATAGCCAGTCATCCTTTGACGCCAGTACCTGATACTCATTTCAGGAATGGGTTTTCCTTTCTCTTATCCCTTGCTTAGGCGGGTCCACAATAGCAGAGTTCATACCCTGGACAGTGCCTTAAAAAAATGAGCAGTTGATATGCAGAAGTTTGACAGACTTGAGCTAAGGCCACTTAGGGCTTAAATAAGAAGAGCTTTAACAATTAAGGCACATGAAGACTAGCGGAGATCCTCCAGGCTGGCCCTTCAACCTTGAAATGTTTCCCTACACCTTTAAAACCTACAAATATTTACAGCAAATCTAAAGTGCCCCCAAGTAAATACGAAACTCCAGTTTATAATAAAAACACCAGCACTAATGGATTTCTGAAACATTCCAGTGGACTCATGCTTAGCTTATCTGACATCAGCCCTGAAGAAGCAGCTACTCACATACGTTCATAATAGATGCATACATTGGGAAATTGTGGTCAAAATGTCAAACAGTAAACAGCGGAGTTCAAGCTAGTTCACATCAATATTTATGTTAATTTTGTAAACACTTATTTGGATGATTTGTGTGTGTGTGTGATAGCTTGAGCTTTAGAGAAAAACCTTTATGGAAACTTATTGAGGATCAATACTTTGCAAATCGTTTGGTCACATGGCACTGCTAAGGAAGGCTGCTTATCCTAAGTGTAGTTCATGGCTAAACACTGCTGGCATTACCAGCAACATTATTGAGGGTCCAGTGTCTTTTTTGTTAATAGATTTAAACAACTTTAACGCCAGTAAATAAATCTTGAAAGTCCATCAGCTGCATTCTCTTCAGGCTTCTGCTAATTCATTATGGCTTATTTTGCTCTGTGGTCATGCCTGCAGTGTAAGTCAGCCATACTGGGGCAAAGACTCGCTCAACTGATTTGAACCTTGAGGTACTGAACTGAAAACCAATCGGACTTGACTCAGATCAACTGGACACCGATTAAACAGGAACTTATGAATGGTGCACCCATATTCCCAGCCTGTCCCTCCTAACCCTGAAGCTTTGAGAAACACGTGTACCCTAAAGAGCCTTTGGTTCCTACAGTGTGGAGCAACTCTTGGGTACCGAGTAACAGAGGTCTAGAGGGTTTTGTCTGACTTTCCAAGGAAGATATTGCCAGATCTCTTTCTCAGTATAAGAAATGATTAATTTTACTGTTATATATTTGCCTTGGTTTCTCATTCTTTCAGTAATCATAGTGCTTTTGTTGGGACTTTCCTCGGGATGGTGTTTTTCATTTGCAGAATCTAAATATTATTTGATTTAAGGTAGCTCCTTCTCATTTTGGATCGCAAAATATACCCTAGGCCTTCCTAGGCCTTCCCACCATTTCTCCTCACTTACATGAATTCTTTGACAGTTAAAAGGGGTATTACATCTTTAAACCAGAGCAGTAAATGGGAATGACTAGTCTTTTTATCAACCATCTCACCACCCCCTGTCTCCTATCTCAACCCTGACCCCCCCCCACCCAACTGAAACAGTGACAGCCACTGGCCAGTTACCTGTGGGAGGAAGCTTTTTGTGTTGGTGCTGTTGGTAAATAACAGTACCTCCTAACAATCACAAAGCTTTGAAGAGCTCATTTAGGTTGGAGACTGTGGGTGCCATACTTGTATAACTCAGTAATAAACCCATGGCAGTTTTTGGTCTTGGGGTCAGCCAACAGTTCAGCAATAAGTAAGCCATTGTCTCAAAGAGAAATCATATGATCTGATTATTTACTTTACATAGCGAATGCTGTGGGGATAGGCTGCCAGGCTTAAAATCCCAGCACTACTAAAAACCAGCTGGTAAGTTTGGATAGGTTATCCAGCCCTTTTATGCTTGAGTTTTGCTCATTTATCATGTAGACTTTAACAAAATCATGAGTAACTAAGAAGATGTTGTGAAGGATTATAGGTGGATGGGGTTAGACTAGAACCTAACACAAGGTAAGCTTTCTGTCACATAGAGTGGTCAGGACAGTCTCTGCTTCTCTTTCTCTGTCTGACTCTGTGTAGTTTTGTTTCCTCTCAGTCCTAGAAAGGATCTTCGGTGTGCATGTATGAGTTTATGTATACCTGAGATAATGTGTGTGTGGGGGGAGAGAAAATATATATTAGTGAGAGAATAGGAGCAAATAGAAAAACGAATAACTACAGTAAGATACATTCTCCAGGACCTTACATATTAAGTAGGAGTACATTATAAATATGCCTCTAATGTTTTATTGGCCAGAGAGGCAAAGCTGGTCAATTGAGCAGCAAAGTGTCAGACTGATGAAACACGCCAGTTGGTTTGGAAACTAACAGCTCTCCCAAGCCCAGTTTTGAATACCATTCCCATTGCAGCCCCTCACAGAAGGAAGGGATGGATGGCATGGGAAGTGTTAGAAAATGGCCCTGGCGCACTTAGCTTTTTTCTCAAGATCAAGTAAATATGGGACTGGGACAGTGCTCCTGTGTTTGAGTCCCAAGGCCATTCTTTGCCAAGTATCTCTAAATCACTCTAGAGGCTGTACTTTTCAGTTTGGAATTGCCCCTGACTATCACCATGTTAAATTGGAAAGTTTGAGAAAAGAGAAAAATAGATGAATGTGTGTGTGTGTGTGTGTGTGTGTGCGAGAGAGAGAGAGAGAGAGAGGGAGAGAGAGAGTAGGATATGTGTGTGTGTGTGTGTGAGAGAGAGACTAGGATTTGTGTGTGTGTGTGAGAGAGAGACAAACTAGGATTTGTGTGTGTGTGTGTGTGTGTGTTATGCATGTGTGTATGTATGTGTTTGTATGTTACCAGGTCTTATGTGTGTGCATGCATGCGGAGGCCAGAGGTTGAGGTTGGATGTCTTCCTAACTCACTTAGCATCTTAGTGTGTGAGCCAGGGCTCACTGGATGGTCAGAATGGCTGGCTGCTGTGCTCTAGGCCCCTCCCACCTCCGCCTCCAGCTTTGATGTCACAGATGCACACCTCTGGCCTGGCTTTGGGGGATCTGCACTTGGGTCACTGGGCTTGTGCAGAATGCCAAACTGTGTCCCTAGCGCAGCCTTTGAATAAACGTGCCGCTTAACGTGTGGATGTTTCCCTGCCCAACTGCCCACGTACATTTGCTTGAGTGAGAATCAAACGACTCAGATATCACCAAGTGTTTCCCTTGAGATTAGTGTCTGTGTCTACCCTCTTTCTTGGGGGAAATGTCTGGGGTAACTCCAGTATGCCAGGCTGCTTTTTAGACATGATTTCTGCAGCCCTTCATTGATTACATAGACCAACCATTATTCAAGGTAGATATCCCTGGTTGGACGGTATCTGTTGTATGTGTGAGGCTGTCTCACAGGCTGCCTAACATAGCTCTGTCCAGCAAGTCTTTCTGCAGGGTTGTAGTAGTACCTGCAACCCCAACTACTCAGCAGGCTAACACAAGAGGATTAGGAGTTTTAGACAAACATACCTGCGCGCGTGTCAGTGTGTGCATGTGTGGTTTGATTGGGGTGTACTGCAGGTTGCACCAGAGGCCTTGTACATGACAGGAAACAATAATATATTTAAAATATTTGTTCATCATTACATACTTTTCTTAGAAAGAGTTATTTTAATGAGTTTTCTTCCCGAGAGAGAGAGTACACTTAAGCACTTCCCTCCACACCAGGAGGGGCTGGAGCGATGGCTCAGTGTTGAAGAGCACCGACTGCTCTTCCAGAGGACCGAGGTTTGATTCCTAGCACCTATATGGTGGTTCACATGCAGCTTGACTCTTTCCAGGAGATCTGAAGCCCCCTTCTAGCCTCCATGGGCACTGGGTATACACGCAGGCAATATGTCTGTTTGTATGTGTGTACAGAATCGCTTTAATTTCAAGCAGTTCACTAAATCCTCTGATGCAATGAGGAAAGCGCTGTGTATATAAGTAGAACATTTATAGAATTTTCCAAGAAGCTGAGTAAGTGATTTACAAAGGGAAAATGATGCGTGAGCTATAGGCTACCTGTACCATGGGCTTTAAGTTTGTAGTTATTAGTTCTGTTTTATATTTAAATCGTGAAATAGCCACTCAGACCACATCATCAGCACAGTTGTTTATTTTATGAAGGGAAATAGCCCTTTTATATAATGGCCTTACAATAAGTGTCATTTTTATATGTGAAAAATAAGCACCTGCCATTTCTTGTTATTCTGAGGTCAGAGCCTACCACAGAGATTTTAATATTTGAAAACTCTTCTATTCAGTGGAATCTCAGCATTTAAAATAATGACCCTCCTAAGATGAAGCATTCTGCCCCACTGTATCTGACCTTTCTTGGTCAGGAAAATAAACATCAGCCCCTCTTGTTTCTTCTTCTGACTTGTTTTTTCACACAGCTCAGTGTTGGGTGAGCAGGATGGATCCCTCCTTCATTAGCATCTCCCTGGGGCTCTGCTGTCTGTGGGGATGAGATGCTTCTGCTGTCCTGGGTCCATCTATCAGCTCTCTGTACTTGGGGAGTCGTTTTGAGGAAGTAGTCACCTAGTAAAACTGGGGACCAGCCTGGGCAACTCCCCAAAAGGGAGTAAGAGGCTTGGGGATAAACTCTGTAGAAAGAATTTTCATGGGGGGGGGGTGGCACTTATAGTTAGAAACCAAGATTTACCGAATCCTACTTAAATATTGGTAAATAAGTTCCTCATTTGCTGTGCTGCTCAGTCCTTCTGAAAACTACAAGTGTGCTTTGGAGAAAGAGGGAACGATGGAGCGCTACTCTGTGAAGGGAAACTCCTGTAATAGCCCACTCTAGCAAAAGGAGTGAGCAGTGAACAGATATTTAAATGATGAAGTTATTGCTCATCTCCCATGTGCGAGGCCCTAATGATCTGCAGAACAACCAAATATAAAATAAAATTAAAAGCTAAATTTGAATTATTAAAGTACTCGGGTGTAGAGCAAGATCATTAGAAAAATGAAAATTTTAAATTATTTTTAATTTTATTTTACATTCCAACCAAAGTTCTCCCTCCCACCTTCTCCCCTCCCCACAGAGTCTATCCATCCACCCCTCCCAACAGCTAAGGTCTCCCATGGGGAGTTGATAAAGTCTGGCGCATTAAGTTGAGGCAGGACCAGGCCCCCCAATTTTTTTAGGGGTGGTTAAAGTTGTTTTAAAAATACTTAGACATGTGATAATGATGCGGGAGCTCGAGAGATGGTTCAGTGGCAAAGAGCAGTGGCTGCTCTTACAGAAGACCCAGGTTCGATTCCCAGCACCCACCTGGTGGTATCCAGCCATCTGCACCTCCAGTTCCAAAGGATCCAGAGCTCTCTTCTGAGCTCTGCGGGTACCAGACATGCAGTAGCACACAGGCATACATGCAGGCAGAACACCCATACACAGAAAACTAAGTAGATACTCTTAAAAGTGGTGATTAAAAAAACTCAAACGCTTTGAATATAAGGTCTGTGGAATCAGGGACCATACCTTATTACTTCTTTAAAATATATTTAATGTTTTATGTGTATGCGTGTTTGCCAGCAGCATGTATCCGCACCGTGTGCACACCTGGTGCCCTTGGAGCTGGAAAGAGGGCATCAGATGTCTGGGAGCTGGAACTGTGGGTGGTTGTGAGCCACCATCTATGCGCTCACCCAAGTGCTCACCCAGGTTCACTGCAAGCCTGCGCTCTTAACTGCGGAGCCATCTGTCCTACCCCATACCTCATTAATTTTTAAAGACTTTTTTGAATCAAATACTTGGGTGCAATAATAAATATTTCATAGACAGATACATCATATGATAGGCTTAGTAATTACGCATTTTTATTTCTGCATAGAAATCATGTTGATTGTTTGAAGAGATACCCTTAACTGGGGGTGTGTGCGGTGACTCTCTTCTGTATTTCCAGTATTCCTGAGGTTACAGCGGGAAGACCAGGAGTTTAAGGTCAACCTGGGCTACAGTAGATAGGTACGTGGGTGGGTGGGTGGATGGATGGATGGACGGGTGAGTGGGTGGGTGGATAGACTGGCTGGCTGGCTGGCTATAAAGCTATTTTAGATATTTATCTGGCGTGCCCCTTCCTTCCTGCATCATCTCCCTTCCGTTGGAAAGAACTGAAGCCATACTTCTGCATTAACTGCACCAGATCTCATCGAAGCTTCAGTGGTGCCTGGCAGAGCTGTCACCCCAGTCTGCGTAGCAAGCTTTCAGTGGAGTTACTGCACCCATAAGCAAATCACTCTACTCTGGGATCTCACTTGTGAAAGGACAGCGAAGTTTAGCCTTATTATCACAAACTAGAACCAGTTTATTCCTGACATTTTTAGAGGCCTCAGCCCTGGCATTTCAGTGAAATATTTGCAGGAGGAAAAACAAAATGGTAAACACAGAGACAAAAGTGAAGGCTAATGCTTCACAGAAATACGGAATCCAGACACCTGCGTAAACTCAGACTTTGCCAGATAGAGTGTCCGTGTCCATCTTACATGAGGTGCACCTAACTGGTCCCATTTCTGTTAAATTCAACGTTAGTGCAACGGTGGGAATCATGGAAAGTAAACTTTTCTACTTCCCATGTTTGGGTGTCCCCCAATATTGCCCATTTGGGGCCCTCCACTGTGGCCAGATCTGTGGAAGACAGGAGAAGCTCTGGTGGCATCTATACACCGTGTTAAGAGCTGGGACCAGCAGCTCTGGGCAGAGATTCCCACATCATGAACCTCCTTGAGAAGCATTTCCCAGCCCCAGACCAAGCAAACACGGCACAGGTCAGACCGCGTTCTGGGCATGCTCTCCTTGACACCATCCAGTCTGATTTCTACCTCCTACCTACATTCGTGAGGACAACTGATTCTCATCTCATAGCATAAAAATCAAGTAACTTTAACCAAAGGGAAAATAAATCCGTCCCTTTTTGTTGCACTTGATAGCTTATCATTGAGCACTTGTGAAAAATGCCTGCTTTAAGGTTTCTCGTCCTCCGGGTTTTAACATGGATCCAGACTGCATGGACTGTTCGATATGGAATGAAAATGTCAGTTGTCACACTCATTTTTGTTATTTCCCTAGAAGGGTTTATTCTGCCCTCCTCCTAAATTTCTCTACGCTGCCTGTCACGAAAACCTGGGATCTTGGGAGTTTGTAACGGGAGCAGTCTTCAGCACAATGCTGGTAAACGCTTAGCTTGAGCACAGCACAGAGTGCTGTTGCTGCCTTGGACTGAAGGCCAGTGCGTTGGGTCAGAGCGACTCACGTAGGAGTCACGCCTCGGAGGAGCAGTGGGTGTGCACCCAGCAGCCCCTTGTCTCCTTCCGGACACTGGGCTCTGTTGTTTCCAGGTTGTGCTGTTGAGCACATGCTAATGGACTGCTCCTGAGTTCAACATGTAAACTGCCAAAACACCCTGGAACGTTAGGCAACCTGTGGAATCATTTTTATGTAATCTGTTTGTGTGTTTATTTTTCCTGGTGTGTGTTGTAAAATGAATGTGAGTCAAGGGAGTGGTTTTTAAGTCTTTAAGAAGCAGTCAGAATTATTTCATTAGAAAGCACTTAACTTGGGGGCTGGAGAAATGCCCGCACAGGTAAGAACATTTACTGCACAAGCATGATGACCCAAGTTATGGTCTCAGGACCCGTAGAAGAAGCTGGGCATGCTTGGATGCCTGGCGATAAGCCCGGAACTGTGTGGACAGGGGCAGGAGGGCCACGGGCACTTTCTGGCCACCAGCAGAGCTCCAGGGTCAGTGAGAAGCCCATTCTCGAAGTAATAAGATGCAGAGTCGTGGGGCAGGACACCTTATGTCCTTGGGCCTCTACAGAGATACACACCTGCACACACACACGTTTTATTTTTAATATCAGTACCCTGAACTTTTTTTTTTATAAAATGCAAACATAGAAATCTGTGATAGAGCGTGCTTGTGAGGAAGGGCGATTGTGGAGAATGTCCTTGGGAACAAGCCTCCGTTATTACCAGCTTCAAAAATCAAGAGAGTGAAAACAGAGGCATTGCGATCTCATGGGTTAAAGTTGTGGCTTCTTTCACACTCGAATGTCCTGTACCTGAAGTTCTCAGACAAGTGTCTTCGCAGCAGTCTGGGGAGTAGACACGGCGTGGCCGGCTGGGATGGGTAGAAACTTGGGCTGCAGTGCAGCTCTATCTCAAGACTGACCTTTGCACAATATAAAGTTGGTCTTTTCTACACTTTATCCCAGGTGACTTCTTCCTCCATTCCACTAGTTCTACTAAAAATCATGCACCTCTGAAATAGGTCTTTTTTTATTGGCTAAAGTTTAAATGTGTAGCTCTCACAGCTCTGATTTTGCATCACCTGAATGATAAGCAAAGTTTGCAGTGAAGCCTCCTCCTGTGTCGACATCAGGGAAAGAACACAGAACAAACATTCTTCCTTCAGTATGCATCCTAAGTCATGGTCAGTTTTGCCGTTGATCTCACAGACGTCCTCAGGAGGCAGGAAATGGGTTGTTCTCTTCTTTCTGTTTCGTATGCCAGGTATGGTTCCTAAAGTGGTGACCTTTTCCTCGTTGCCGGTGCCGTCCAGCAGGACAGGCAGTGTCCTGTGTGTTTACAGGGTGTGCCCAGGTCACTTCGTCCATCGTTTTGAAAGACAGCCATATTGTAAACAATGAGTATACTGCCGACAGGCACACAGCCTTGTAGCGATGAGACAGCTACTCGGTCTTCTTTAAATGTGGCCGTGTTAACAGACTCCTAGGCTGCTTGTACGTCTAGTAGAATACACTGAAATGCACGTTGCTTTTTTTTTTTTTTTTTTTTTGTGTCACCCTCTAACTTCATGGGTTGGCATGGTTGTCTTCCTGACATTCTTTCTCCAAGCTATCCAGAGCGCGTGCTTTCCTGACTCCTGGCTCCATCACCTCCCAGGGTCACCTTCCTCTGCCGCTGCTCTTCACCTTTTTGTCTTCTTTCTTTTGCTGGCTCTGAGCTTTCTAACTGTAAGTTGATTAGAATGCATCAATTATTAAGTAAGTGTCACAAATCCTTGACTGAGCCCTAAAAGGTTGGGAAGGCTTCCTGGTGTAGAGTCTGATCCAAAACTAAGTGAGAAGAATTTTAAAACAAGGGCTGCCCTTCATTAGCCCCGCGCTATCTCCTGACAGGCTCCGTGCTCCTGCGTGGCCATGCCAGGCCAGGGCGAGCCCTGCTGCCGTGCACCGTTTACCCTCTGTCAGCAGCTTCAGTCAGAGTCCAGCCATGCTGCACATGCGAGTCTGTCATGCGTCAGCCTCAATTAAGCTCATATCACCGTGCTTGGGAAACTCAACAGCCTCCTGTTAACCATTTTTTTGGGGGGTTCTTGTTACTTCTTTTTTATTTTCCTCTTCTTTTTTTTTTTGGTCTCATTCAGCACTCCCCAGAAACCCACGCTTCATTTGGTAATTGTGTGTCCGTGGTATTTTAAAGCTTTACAAAGAGGAGTGGGTTTCAGAGGAAGTAATCCATGCAGGTCCTAAGATACTGACTTTACACCAAAAGCATGCACAAGTTTTCACAAAAGTGTGGCACCCAGGTTTATCATTTACGGGGGCAATGCTGGGCAGCCCAGGCTGTGCCTGTGCCAGATTTGGTTTTGAGTTCCGTGTAGCAACATGTCGTTGGCCTCTCAGGAGTGCAGAGCGGCAGTCATGCAGGAATGCAGGCAGGCAGGCATGCAGGCAGCTCTGGCAGCTGCATGAGTGCTTGCGTAGTCTGCACTCATACGCCCCTGTCTTTGGGAGGGAAGATGGCTGTCTTATTGTAAGAAGAAAATGAAATCCTACTGCATTTGAGCAAAGGGAAAAGTGTAGACAGCACCAGTGTATATTTGGTTCACTGCTTTGTGGGCTTTGTGGTTTACCCTAAATTTAAGGGGAAAACAAAAAGCCCACCCGTGGCCCCTTCACACTGGGTGGCTGGCTGGCCAAGTTACTCTCCTCAGAAGAAATCGTCTTTTAAAGGGAATTCTCAAAAAAATGTAAAGAGGCTGCTTGAAGAGAATGTTCTTTTCTTTCTCTTGAGAGCCACCAGGCACTTGAAGCACCCCGTGCACGTTAATGGACAGCTAGCCATCCAGACAGTTGGGGCTTCTGAAGGGTTTATGGAGATTTTATGGACCTGGTCATTTTGTAAAGTCTGGCTAACCCACAAGGCTATTGTTGGCTGTTGGTGACAAGTCACAGCATGAAATAAATCACAACACTCTAAATCCTGTGAGGTCTGCTCAGCAGGCAAGGTCAGTTCACAGAGCAGAAGGGGAAAATGTGTGCTGTGGTTTTGTTTTCCATAAGCACAGCATCACTGTACGTAAATGGCTTTTAAATAAACCACATCGACAGATCAGTCCAAGGAAACAGACGGAATATACAGATAATGGAATTCAGAGTTCCAAAATACGGGGCAATTGGGTCATGGTTGGGATTATTAGCTGTGAAACTTAAAAATCCATTATTTCCCCAAGTTCATATTGGTGATGGGTTAAGGATTTCTGATAAGGTGCTATAGTGATCCATAATATCAGCTTTATGGGAGATAGATTTTAGCATAAAATGTGCACTTATTGAATGCCTTAAATGAAAAAAAAAAAAAAAAAAAAAGGTATTTGCAAGAACCAGGAGCCACAGTACCTTGGTAAGGGCAAGGTACTGCAGTCCAAGATACTGCAGGTTGAACGGTTTGCATTGGGAATGAAGATGGCAATAGAGAGACTCTGTAAGCAACATTTGGCACATTTCCTTTTGCTTTGGTTTTTTTCTAATTGTATAAACTCCATTGTCTTTTAAAAACTTGTTAATAAATGAAGTTATCACACATCAACATTAACCAGACCCAAAGTCTATACAACTTAATGAAGGGCTATACAATTAAAGCAGGCATTTAGAATGAAAGGCTGTGAAACTTCGAACTAAATTTAACACTTTCAGTACATAATATATTTTATGCACATATTCACCACCAAAAAAAAAAAACACCAAAAACCAAAAAACAAACAAACCCATGACAGAATTAGAGCGAGAAAAGCAATCGACTACCCATGCTCCTTTGTAGCTGTGTCTGTCACCTGCCCTCAACCCTTCCTGTCCACCTCATACTTAGCACTTCCTGTTGTCTTCCTGTACATTTGATTACAGACATATGCTGGGTTTTTTTTTAATTTATGTGTTCATGTGTACAGGTGCATGTGACATACGTGTAGAGATCAGAGGGCGACCTCAGATGTCAGTCGTGGTACTTTTCTCCCGTTTTGTTTGAGTCACATTTTCTCGTGGTCTTGAAATTTCACCACACAAGCCAGGCTAGCTGGCCTTCGAACTTCCAGGAACCTTCTATCTCTGGGTCCACCTCACCGTTGTTGGGATTGCAGGCATGTGCACACACGCGCGCGCGCGCATACACACACACACACTCACACACAAACACCACGTGTTTAGATGGGTTCTGGAAATCCAGACTCTGGTCCTAACAGATGTAAAGCAACACTTTAGCACCTGACACATCTCCCTATCCCATGGAATGTTACTATTGTAGACCTCTCGTCCCGACGGACATTGTTGAGGCCTTCAAGGTAGCTTTTCCTAGAGATCATGTATGTTATTCAGATGATTCCTACATCAATGGTTAGGTCCTTAGCTTAATAAATATTTGTGAACTGTTACGTGTTATCTGTGTGTCAGTGGTGAACAAGATGGATAACCCTATCCTCAGTGGACTTTATAGCATAGTGGTACAAATAGTCAAACTTATATTAAGTAGATCCCAGAGGGATCGTTGTTAGAATCTATAGTGAGATCTTAGTTCTAGCCTGTAAGCCAGGAGAAAATCTGTGTGTATATCGGTTAGATAACTAACGGGATGTGAAGCATGAGAGCTGTGTAGGCTTGGGAAGTGAGACAGGGATGGCAATGCTGTAGTCTAATAAGCACAAAGAGCCATGTTCAAAGGCCTCTGGGGTTGGAAGGAGCATGGTATACCAAGGACTCATGGGCCATATGCTGGAATGTGGTAGGATGTTCTGGTCTGCGTCAAAGAGCTGGAACAAGCTAGATCATATTTAGATTTTGTGGGCCTTGTCTGGGTTTGGCTATTAATTTCAAGGACAGTTTCCATCTTGGAAAAACAAACAAAACAGAGGCTTAAGCATCAAAACTCTGCATGTAAGTCATTGGCCATGAGAGGTCTTTTATCTTTTCATTCCCCTGACTTTATCATGCTGAGGCCAGGGATGCTAGGCAGCAGTATTTAAAAACCTTTATGGGACAAGGAATTGTTTGACCCAGATACTAATAATTTGCATAGTGGAAAACACTGAAGGTAAAAATCACATGGTCCCTTTCTAGTCTGGCCAACTGTTCTCTGCAGGAAAGGAAGGGTCCAGAAAACAGAGCGATGGCAGGACATGGTTATTGTGCCATCTGAGAGCCCTCCTTCTGGCAGGACAGTCTAAGCTCTGATGATTGGGACAGAGGCAGTCAGTCTCTCTCTCTCTCTCTCTGTCTCTCTCTGTCTGTCTCTCTCTGCATAGCTGGACATTGGATATATCAAAACAATAATACCTGGAAGACTTCTCAAGGAAATAAGGAAAGTATCCAAGAAGGAGGAAGAGAGAAACAGTGAGTGGAAAGCATGACAGAGAGCAGTGAGCTGACAGAGAATAAGAAAACCTGAGGTGTTTAGGGAATGCACGGACCCTCAAGCACATGATCTTGGGGTTCTAACATACACGAACACGTTTATTGTCACATGGACAGCTAAGCTTTAAACGTCATCCTAAGCATGTGCTACCTGCCAAAGTCTGGCAAAAGTGGACACTCTTTTGTAAGAAAGCATCCCCAACTTAACCATCCACCAAAGCATAGACAGGGGCAACTCAAACAGCAAATGGTATGTTTCCATTTCAAGCCTCGTGGCACCGTACTGGGATTTGCATTTCGTTATTGGAGGCGGTTTGGTCCAACAAATACTTTGTTTCTCATTTATGCGCACAATGGAGATATAAGAAGGAAGGGCACAATCCTGTTCTGAGGAGTTTAAGGTTTAGTGGGGACTATAACAAAAGGATAGCTCTGTGGAAGGCTTGCTCCGGAGGCCAGGAGCTCAAGTGTGAATATTTGTCAATAGGAGAGGAAGGAGTAGAGTGGGAGGGCTTCGGCTGGGGGGAGGGCTGCGGCTGGGGGCGGGGGGGGGGGGCTGCAGCTGGGGGCGGCAGGGCTGCGGCTGGGGGTCAGTTTTGAACTTTCTGAAGCCACAGCTACAAGGTGGGACAGGAAAGTCCTTAGAAAGATGTGGATGGGAGCGCGCCACACCGCACCTTGGAAGTCAGGTCAGGGCTCCGTCCTGAGTGGTGCAGGGTGAAGGGCTGAAACCAGCAGCCGGCGTCTCTGTCTGTGGCCTACACTGGATGCTCTCTAGGCACTGTGTAGGCGCAGAAGCATCAGATACCCTACTATTGCTGTTGGTTGGTCAAAGATGAATCCGTTAGAAAATGACCTTGTCTCCCATGCTTCAGTAATTTTCATCAGGTGGTGTCTGTCCCTACGCTCACCGATCCTGTGGGCTGCTTCCTGAAGAGGGACACACTCTGCCTAAAGGAGGCCATCACTTTCAAGGTTCCCTGTGTGTGGATGCATAGTGCCGCCCTCTCTGGGGTATTCAGACTGGGCAGCAGCGTAGTCATGACTTCAAGACGTCCTCCTACCAGTGCACAGTGAAGAGCTGGTCAAATATTTGGTTTGGGATCCGGAGCCGGCCGATCTTGTTACTATCTCTCAAATGTGATGGAGGAAATGCTGGATCAGGGTCCATGTCACACACAGTTGGTGTTTTTCAGGAGCCGGATTGGACTGTGCGCCCCTCCCGAGTCCTCGGTAGCTTTTCTTGTGCCCACTTTCCAGTCTCCATGCTCCTCAGACAGTTTACATTTAGCAGCTGCAGGTCTGTGTACTTCGGGGCCCACCGTGTCTGCCAGAGCTGGCTGGTCATAGCATGAACACGTACATGAGAGCATTCCATAGCACTGGGGACTGAGAAAGAGTCCTGGCACTTCTGGCTCTGGCCTTAGCCATGTCGCTTGGCCATTTGATCAGAAACACAGAAGAAGTGTGTCCTGGGTAAAGCTGATATATGTAGACAGCCCCGCACCAGGGAGAATGCCGTCTACACATAAGCACAAAGATGTCCCCGACCAGTCAATAAGTGCATTCACAACCCAAACTGGAAACCCAGCCCCGTCTGCCTCTGAAAGACACCTCAGAATGGGTCTGTCTCCCCAGGAGTCCACCCTGGATTTGGCTTTCTTTGCCTTGTTACACTTTTTAGCTTTGGCTTTCCTCAGTCTTAAAGCAAAGCAAAAACGCTATTTTTGTGTATGAAATTTCATATTTATTAGGACAAATAGTTCGTAAGAATAAGTAAGTGTAATGTAAGTCAGGTGGAAGTCAAACATTTAAGAGCCACATAAATGTCTTCATACTAGACTAAGGAAATCAGGAAGTACAAACTGCTCATGTCTTGAAAAAAAAATTTTTTAAGGCAGATTTGAATTTTTAAAAAAATGATTTACTTTTTGATTTTTACCCGAAGTCAATCGTCCTTATCATTTTCTTCGTTTCAAGTGTTGGGCACAGCAAACTTGTTTCAAACACCTCCACAGCTTTTCTGAAGAGAGCAGGAACTTCTCATGCTGGCTTAAAAATGTGAATTTAAAACCATCTATGGGAAAATGAGAAGGTAGATTAGTAGAAAATTTAAGCTGTATAAATAAGAATAGATTCTAACTCGGGTTTTCAAAATTCCAATTATGGGTGTTCAAGTGCATTTAGACAAGCTGGGTTTGTTATTTCTGGAGTTAATAAGCAATTTCACAATGTACCATACATCACTTTTAAAGACATGATAAATTGTCCCTAATGGTGTTGTGTGTATAAACTGAGCTCTCTCAGCACGGGAATAGTTCTCAGGGTTGGGTGGTACACCTGAAAAGGCTCTCCGGTTTTAACGAGCCCTTTTTAGCACTTTTACACCTCGTATGTTCGGGATTATACATGATTGATGACTTTAAAAGTGCTGGCATGAGAGATACGGAGATGTTAATGCCCTTAAACCATTTGTTTTCCCGTCTATGTGAAGGCTCCTCTGTTTGGGGTAACATGTTATCCTGCTTAAGTAAACAGAAAGAGGTTTCTGGGGTTTTGCTTTTTAGCATTGTAAATCCAGCAGGAAAGAGACAAGCTAGAGGCTTTTAAGAGAAAACTAAAAACACCATGTTCCCATTTTATTAGAGCAGCCCAAAGAAGTCAGTGAGAGAGAGAGACAGACAGACACAGAGACAGAGTCTCCTTCTTCTAAATAGCATTAAAATAACTTTTTTTTCCCCAAGAACACGATGAATCCTGACTCCTCTGGCCCACCTTCTGCCTCTCTGTCACCCACAGCCTAGGCTAGAAGCTCTACTTGGCCCCTCCTAGTCTTAAGCAGAGGCAGGGGCTGGCTCCCAGGTGGCAGGGTGGGGGGGGGTGGGGGGTGGTTTGCTCTCCCCAACTGTCTTAGAACAAGAGGTTGGGGCTATAAATTAAACTTAGGCTTCAAGCCTGGAGGTGTTTTATAACCCCTTCCTGTGGGGTTCCTCTGCCTCAGACAAAGTCTTGAGTGCTTCGGGGAGGCTGGGAACAGGGCTGGAGAGAGCTCTCACTTGTGACTCACACTCTGGGCACTGTGCTTGGCTAAGCAGGGAGAGGGGATGACTCCCCTGAAAGAACAGATTGTTTTTAGATTTTGAGATCTCACGGTGCTGAGTTCTGTAGGGAGGCAGTCTCTGCTGCAGAGTTGTGCAGAGTATCCAGCCGCAGACGCTCAGCCCAGGCCTTCGGCCACAGCTCGCACGCAGTTGTCCACCGCCTGTCAAGAGGGACACGGGTGTGACTCTGGCAAGCGTGTTTTCCTCCTGTCTGGAATCTGAACTTGAAGGTCTGGAGAGTTGTAGGATGTGCGCCTTTACCCATAGTTATTATCTGCTGCTAACTCGCAGTCTCCGTCCTTATGATCTCCCCAAATCAGCTTGCTGAGCCTCCCACTTCATCTCCTTCCTCCCTAGCCTCAGCCACACCCAGTGGAATGTGGGCTGTGCTGGCAGTTCCCCTTGATTAATCTGGGGACTGAGACACCCACCCACCCTCCGAGGGGAAAACGCTGGCCACAAGCCCCGACTCTCCAGGCTCTTGAGTGTTATGACCTCCTGGGGTGATTCATTTCACTAGAGACTTGTAGGATTTTTATTATTATTAATAATATCTTCCTTTTAACCCTTTAAAAAGTTGTTATTATGAGGGAAAAAAATCAGAATAAGTCATAAGTATGTTGGCAGAAAGTCCTAGACGCAACGTGAGGGTCACTGAAACCACTAGTTAACGTTGCTATAACTCTGAGTCAGCAGTTTTCACACTTTCCGCCCAATAATCCCAATTTTTTTTCATTTACTCTCCTGTACTAGTTATCATGATGACTATTTTATAACACAGGCTGGATTTGTTTGGCTTGGATGTGAATGCTCTGTGTGTGTGTGTGTGTGTGAGAGAGAGAGAGAGAGAGAAAGAGCACACATGCATGCATGCATGCATGCTATTCCTGCTCTCCAAACCTAGTCAGAACCCTGGAGCAGACCCTGGAATTTTATATTGTAACAAACTGGACAAGTGCTGCATTCACACCAATTGAGAATATTATCTAAATTAATAGGTTTGAAATCGTAGTTGATTATTAATGACTTGATAATCCTTCACTGGATCAGGGCAGGTAAGAAACTGGAGATCCCAGTGGGGTGTGCTAACATATACCTGTGATCAAAGACTGGGGAGGTGAATCAGAATGGGTGTAAGTTCAAGGACAGCTGGGGGTACACAGTGAGACCCTGGGGACAAAAGGAAGAGAGGAAGAAGTTACGTAACTGTTATCCCAAACATATTCTAAGTTATTGTGTAGACTCAGCAAACCTTGCTCCTTACATAATAATTGATTTTTTCCTTAATAATTTTTAATTCTTTATAGATTATTTGGGGCTGGGAAAAAAAAATGGTTCAGTAGTTAAGAGTACTTGGTACTCTTACAGAGGACCTGTGTTTGCTTCCTAGCACCCAGATGGCAGCTAACAACCATCTTGTAACTCCAGTTCTAGAGGATCCAGCATTCTCTACTGGCCTCTGGGCTCCAGACGTGCGTGCTGTGCATATAAATTCATGCAAGCAAACAGCCATACATGTGAAGCAAACAATAGAAATAAAAGAGCTAATGAGCTTTCTCCTTGCCCCTTAACCAAATTCTACCACCACCTGATTAGGCCTCTCTGTATAGGTGGTGTTTAAATGGTATAGATTTACCCTGTATTTCTGTATTTTAACAAACTGGATATGTGCTGCATTCACACTGATTGAGAACTTTTATTTAAGTAATACGCTTGAAGTCATATTTGATTATTAATAAAATGCTCCAGTGGATCAGTCCAGTAAAGAACAAGATAGCAGCTGGGTGTGGGAATAGGCCCTGCAATCACAGACTGGGAAGCTGAAATGGAGTGTGAAACTACATGTACACAGTACATCTGTATCTACATGCAACACACAATGGCCCAATGAGTTCATTCCTACATGAGACCTAGACTCTAATAAATAGACAAACAAAATCAGTAAGATGCATGATAGCATATGCTACTGATATGCACTGTCTTAGTTAAGGTTTCTGTTGCTCCTACTAAACACCATGACCAAAGAACAGGTTGGGCAGGAAAGGGTTTATTAGGCTTACACTTCAGCATTGCTGTTCATCACTGAAGGAAGTCAGGACAGGAACTCAAACAGGGCAGGATCGCAGAGGCCATGGAGGGGAGCTTCTTACCAACTTGCTCCCCATGGCTTGCTCAGCCTATGCTTCTTATAGAACCCAGGCCCACCAGTCCAGGGATGGCTCCACCCTTACAGCTGGATCTCATGGAGGCCTTTCCTCAGCTGAGGCTCCTTCCTCTGATGACTGTAGCTTGTGACAGTTTGACACACAAAAGCACCCATACCATGCACTATGAAGAACATTGAAATAGGAACAAGGACAGCCAGCTCTAGCGTTTTACCTCAGATACAGCTGCCAGAGTCAAACCGCAATTAGGACGATGCTGGACTAATCCAGGGAAACAAGGTGCCATGGCCTTCCTCTGAGATGGACAAGCAGAAGGCACCTTGGAATGTGTGTGTGAATCCACGCTCTCATAGCAGAACAAGGCTCCACCATACACACCATCCCCAAGCCTTGCTGATGATATCCGCGTGTGATCACGTACAGGGGTCAGTGTCTGTACATGCCGATCCGGTCACCCCGTTCAGTGACCCTTGGTATTTCTCAGTGCCTCTGTGCCATGGCATAGCAAGTCACACTTCACTGGGATTTTCCTTGTACATACTGGAGTAAAAATCCATGTATTATAAGATCCACATAGGTGTTAGAGGATTAATTAATATTACAGTTTTCTTCAATGTTTGACCCAGGTGTGGAGACTCATACCTGTACTCCCGGCACTTAGCTGGATGGGTCAGGAGAGCAGCTGTGAATTTAAGGCCAGTCTACGCTGAGCAATATGACATCCTCTCAAACACAAAACAAAACACACCAACTTTAGCATCTAGTATTCATTTTCTATATAGATAGAATAAGATTTACTTAGTCATTTTGTTTTTCATTTTAAATTGGGCCTTTGAAGGATGCTAAATCAAGTCTTTATCATTGAAACTAAACTGTCTTCTAAAGGTTGTCCCACAAGTTCCTGGACAGTAATTGGCTCTCGTGTACAGGCTCACAGTGGCCACTTAAAGCTCTGGTTCTCTCTATATGGGCTTCAGCCTGGGCCTGGGATGTGCTCAACACACACTCTGCCACTGAGTTATAGCCCAACCTGGACCATCCATCCATTGGTACCTTTATGTTATAATCTGAAAATGTGTGATCTAACTTTATTTTTCTTTTGAATAAAATATTGGGAAGTGAGGGTGGACCACAGCCATTTAGTATGAAATCTATTTAGCTTCCTCTCTGTTTTTCCTGGATGGCTTAAACAGCACTGGGTTAAGCTTCCTAGGTTCCAGGTGGCTGCAGTTGGTGAGTTAGCATACTGCCTTTACCTGGATAATTCTCTGGTGTGCGGGCTGAGATGTAACTGCCCCCCCCCATGTGACACCATGCACACAAACTGAGTCCCAGAAGCACACTGCATGTGTTTCTCAGTCCTTTCCTGCTACCACATGCCATTGTGTGACTCCTGGATACTGTTGTGTAAGACAGTTTCTTATTTTTTCCAAAATACCTTTCCTCATTATTACAGCTGGGACTTGAGGTAAGAAGGACCAGCGTGTATTAGGAAACACATTAATTGTGCCTAAACATATTTGCTTTTTCTTGAAATGCCCACTTCCTTCCCAGTTGATCAAAGGACGACGGTTCCAGAGAGCCTTTCTTCTGACAGACTTGATTATGTAAGAGTTCCTGCTTGAGAACTTGTTACTTTATAAACATATGCATATGCATAATATATTCTGCCCACACTTCCGTTTCTGATCTGCACGGTACAACAGAGCATCCCATGGAGTCACAGAACAAAGAAAAACTTCCTCTGAAATCCTTTCCTTGAGCTAAATGTGTCCCTGGCTTCAGAAGGAAAACCCCTAGCCTGGACTGTGTCACCTCTCCGGCCCCCTGAAGGGGGCGGCAGCTGGTGCTGGTGTGCTCATCTGGGAAATGATGCCTTTGGAGGGACTGGAGCTTGGGGTAATTTTTCTGTTACAGAATCAGGCTTTCTTGCAGACATTTTATCTACCACGTTGCATTTAATTCCCTCGGTGACCCAGGGTTGTAGGCGGGTTCTGCTCCCTATTTTACATGGGAAATTCAAAGCTCAGAGAGTGTGTTAATATCTGGCTATCACTGTACAGCTATGAAGTGGGAGACTCGTTTGAATATTTTGTATAGTTTTAATATATATTGACTTTTCCACATGCACAAAATCAGTCTGTGTGATGAGTGGTTAACTGTTGGAAGACCAAAGGAATATATCTGCAGTGACAAGTTAAGCTGCAGATACTGTTCTGAGTGTGTGTGTGTGTGTGTGTGTGTGTGTAATACATCTAGCAATAATAGTAATAGTAATAATAATTTTATCCACCTCCCATTAGCAAAGGCTTCCTTTCCTCTACCCCTGAAGGACCCTGACTGACAGGCATCCTGTAGGTGATGCCCCCCATACACTGCAGGTATGCCCCCCCCCTCCTGTGGGTGTTGCCAGACACTTCAGCAGGGATCAAGTATTTGCACTTTGAGTCAAGTGCAAAGTCAAGGCTTTGAGTCAAGAACCATGAAGCATCATCTCTGAGCACTGCCCAGTGATCAGGACCAGTCACATGATACCACTTTACAGGGTCTAAGGAGGAGGGGCAGGTCTAAGGGGGAGGAGCAGGTCTAAGGGGGAGGGGCAGGTCTAAGGGGGAGGGGCAGGTCGAGAGTTCTGCTCAACTCAGCAGAAACAGTGCCTGTTTGCATACCAAGCACTGAAAACACGTGTGTTTCGCCCGTGTGCTGATTCCATATTTGGATTCAAGCTTATGCCTAAGGGTATGTATTAGTATAGCCCTACCCATACATTTACATATTGAAGCACATTTTGCTTTATTATAAGTTATTTTCTGTTTTTTAAATATTATATCACAATCAGAATATCATATAAACTTTTTAAGCCATGGGCATCTGTAGATTATCTTGGCTTGGATTTCATTTCAGTGCAGTCACAGAAGCCCTTGTTATGGGAGGGTCCAAGCCGATGAGATGGGCTTTGTAGCCATGAAGCGTCACCCAGAACAGACGTGGGTCCTAGAGAGCATGGAGCTGGCCTGCCAGGAAGGGGGACTTGCATTTGTTGGGTCTTCCCTGTGTCCTAGGGGCTGTGCTCATCCTGAGACACGAGCCTTGTGTCAACTGCACCTCTGAGGCAACCCTGGAATGCACGCTTGTTGCCTGATAGCTACTCTCATTTAAGCATGTTGGAGACCCGCGGCTCACATTGCAGACCACCTTATACCAGCATGTGACTATGAGGAGGGCCCCACGTAGCCTGTTGTGAGAGGGAATACAGGCAGAGGAAAATGCAAAGGAACATGGGACAACAGGCACCAGGATGCCAGAAAGAAGTCACAAGGTTGGAGGGAGCATGAGGAGGCAAAGGACAGTTCAGCAGAAAGAAAGGGCCTCTGCCAGAGAAGCCTCAGGTTGTCACACCCCATGCCCTTCCCGGTTCATCCCTGCTCTAGAGTCTCTGGATTCTTCTGTCACTTGTGGATGCAAGCACACTGTTTGTGAGTTGCTGCATTTGAACAGCCTCACCAAACGATACACAGCTAGAAATTCAAAGGGGTGACTCAGTCCAGAATATTCCAGAATATACAATCAGGTAACAAAAGGAAAAAAAAAAAAAAAAAAAAAAAAAAAAAAACTAAATCACAGTAAACTCAGAAGCAGGAAATGTGGCACCCTCAGTCAGGCTTCCTGATTCGGTGGTGTGTTGTTTTGTTGTTTTTTTCCAGACTGATGAGGCTTTCTTCCCTGTGTGTTGGAGGTGATTAATGCGAGGTTGCCCACCTAAGGGATTGTGCTGAGCCTGTGCCCCCCCAGCCTCCGTCTCCCCATCTCATCTCTGTGGCTTGTCTGCTGCAGTCGACTGGTGAGGGAGCAGCAGCACCTTCCTTACCTGAGGCAAGACCACTTCAGTTCAAGGCCGAGAAGCTAGACCGCTCCCACAGAGGCCCTCTGGGTGACTCCTCTCTTTTGAGATACCGATTGTCCATTTTTTGGTCAGTGTTCTAGCGGCTGTGTGTGTTGCCCTGGAGGCAACCCTCGCATGGGGCATGGGGCTGGCTGCCGTGCACGGCGCTGTCCAAGTCTCACTTTGGATTGTGCCTCGAGTCTCAAGTCATTTGATAATACAGATGGTTCCTTTCTCCCAAGGTTACCAGCATCCTACCGTCTCCAGCCTGCTAGCTCCCCTCCCCAGCCCACCCCTCCTCCCTGTCTGTCTCTGCCTCTCTTTATTTCATTCTCATACACACACATACACCAACCATGGTTTCTTTAAAAAAAAAAAAATAAATTAGATGTGTGTGGAGAGTGTGCCACAAGTTTTTAGATTTATGTCCCTGTGACCAGGTAGTTTGGCAAGCTCTGTGTCTTCGTCACTCAACTTCTCCATTAGGCGAGCTGTTTAAAAACTGTGTAATTACCTTTTTTGACTCTCACTCTTCCACATTCTTTTCCTTAGGACTTTTTTTTTACCCCTGCCATGTTCCAAAAGGCATTTAAGCCTCCAGTGCTGCTTTGTGTACTTTTCACTAAGTTGCCCTCAACTCAATCCCTGCCCACTGTCTCCCTCAACAGCCTAACTGCTTGTTTATGGGAGTGAACCCGAGATTGCATGGTCACAATTTGTTATGGCCATCCTTTGCCTTTCAAATCAGCTGGAGAGAAGCCTCAGCACGGAGGAATCTGAGCCTGGGTGTGTCTTAAGGACACTTGTTAGCACTGGGCTTCTTGTGGTTTGTAACCAGAGACTGGAAATGGGGCTGGAAGTACCTGCCATCATGGTGAGAACAGGCTGATCGCTTTGCATGAATAAAGAGTTTGCTACTGGCATCTCTTTGGGGTCCAGGAATACCTCAAACCATCCCTCTATGCATAACAGACCAGAGTGTGCAAACTATATTAAGCCTAGAACATCCATAGACAAAAATGTTGCGAAATGTTGGATTGGATTCTAGTGTAGATGCCAAGGGAAATTGGGGTGGGGGAGGGGGCATAATACTATGTATGAACAAATTCTAAACACTTCTAAATGCTTGTTTACAGGTAAATCTCTCTTGGTTTTTTTTTTTTTTTTTTTTTTTTTTTTGGTTAGGTTGGTTGGTTTAGTTTGTTTTGGGGTTTTTTGTTTGTTTGTTTGTTTGTTTTGTTTTGTTTTGTTTCAAGACAGGGTTTCTTTGTGCAGGCCTGGCTGCCCTGGAACTAACTCTGTAGATCCACCTGCCTCAGCCTCCAAGTGCTGGGATTAAAGGCATGTGCCACCACTGTCCAGCTAAATCTTTCTTGGTAAGAATGACCAAGGCACTGTTGTAGGCAGTTAATGAGATAATGATGTAGCCATGGTTGTGAAGGCAGAGAGACGAGTCAGGAGGCATCTCCACTGGTCCATACCTCACCACTTATTTAAAAGGCGCATTTGAGAACATTTGACAATGGTCCAAAATAAGAAACAGAATAAAGAAGACTGAAAACCAATTGGTGTGTGTCCATCCCACGAACCCTCTTAATTTGCCTACTGTGAGCTGATAGAAAGGGCACATGACAGGAAATTGTGGCTTGCATTTGATGCCTGCTGATTGTAAGGCACTGCTGAGGGCAGGTGAAGCACTCAGGGTATAACAGGGGACAGGGACACTTAGCTGAGCTTCATGGGTCCAGTGTAGAAGTGTGAAGGCTGAGGCAGGAGAGTAATGAATTTGAGGCAAGCCTGAGCTGCAGAAGTAGCCCGTGTCTGTCCATAAATAAATGGATGATTGAACGAATAAATAGTAGGAAGACAAGAAAGGGTTATTCAGATTTTTGTGGATACAGAATTCATGTTAAATGAAATGATAAATGGGAAGAAACAGCTCTGCTTTCTTAATTTCTCAGAAGTTTCGGTGTGGTGTCACAGGATAACCCTGACCAGAAGAAAGTTCGCTGTTTGAGCATTTCCTCTGTGAGCATCAGAATTTCTTGGGCCACTGTTACTGCTTTTGTGTGCTTTTTATTTTCTTGCTCTAAAAGCAGACCATCTGGGGCATCAGAAGATGTCCTAGAGGTCCTCTGTGTGCGTGCGTGCGTGTGAGTGTGTGTGTGTGTGTGTGTGTGTGTGTGTGTGTGTGTGTGTGAGGGGACGGGGCTCTGCCTTTCCCTTGTCCTTTGTGATTTGTCACATTTTTGGTGCTTCTTTCTAGACTTCGCGTAGCAGCGGGGAAGCATGATTAGGACTGTATGTGGGAGTCTTATTTCTCAGTATCTGACTGGTCAGGAGAAGTGAAATTAAATATGCAGTAAAATTATAACCCTACACTTGTCCCCTTATTTCTGTGCTGTATGACACATATTACAGAAAGTATTTAATATAATATAATTGACCCCAAGATCTGAGTAAACAGAAGTACATCTGAAGAAGAGGGATCTGGGTAAATAGCAACACTGCAAACACCTTGCACGGAATTGTTTTTCAGCTTTGTAAGAGCAGTTTACTTGACACATAATGCTTTGGAATTAATCAGCTGTGCAAGCATGTTTGGGGGAAGGACCCTTCATGGTCTCCACATAGGTGAATCAAAGATGGGATTTATTTGAATTGCCCTGTAGCCTTCATTGTTGAAGTCAGAATTAGTCCTTCGTTTGCTGAAGCATTAGCTGCAATCTCCGTTGCCGAGAAGGTCTGGTTGCTGGCAGAGCAGTCTCAGAGCACTGTGCAGTGTACCTCGGGGTTGTATTCAGGCAGCTCTCTGAACAGCTGGGCTGATTATTGAAAATGCCTCATAGTAGCTTCTAGCCTAGGCTGATCGATACCGGTGCAAAGCTTTAGGTGGGAGGGAGCTATTTAAACATTGAGAGCCCCGGGGATAAAAGAGAATGAAAAAATAATGCTGGACAAATGTGCCGAAATGCTCGGAAGAAGAGAGGCAGATCTGTCTTGGTACAGGGAAATCCCTAAACAAAGTGGACAGTGTGTGAATTTATCTCTTAGTGACATCCTAGAAATTACCCAACTGTAGCAGCACTCCAGATGTTAGTTATTTTATCTTGTAGCAACATGCTAAGTGCTGAATCAGAAGAGAAACACTAATTAAAAATACCAAAGACCCATTGTTATTTTCATTAGAGGGTAATTTGTTACATAAAATCCCATGCAACAGAGATCTAAAGTAGAAATAGTAACTTCTTGGATCTAAGAGTAAATGGGCTGGGTTTCCCCATTTCTTTTTTTAAACGGTTCACTAAAATAAATCCAGACGCAATCATGACAGATTTTATCTCCTCGAAACGGTTAGCGAAATTGGGACATTGATATATATATATATATATATATATATATATATATATATATATATATATATATGCATGCACTGAAGAGCCTGTTTCAAGAGGGAGGGAAAAGCCCATGTTTTTCAAAGTGGATGTCTATGTGAGAAATCGCACATCTTGTTACATCCTTGATTTCTTACTCTTACTCTGTACTGAGCAACAGACAGGAAGTTCAGAAACACAAAGGCAATCAATATGAAAACTGTGAAAGTCTCTTAATTAATCGGAGTACACAAACTCCCCGAGTAAGAGGATTTTACAAGCATTTCAATTAAAGCTTTCCATTTTTATTACCAAATTTCATTGACAATATAAAATGCATAATCAACATTGACAAAACAGAAAAGGAGAGAAATATTACTCAAACAGTGAGCTTGTGAACTTACTGTTCCCGATGGGTCTCTTAGAGGACTCTGGGTGCTCTTTCTGTGGCAGGGTTGACCCCAGCTCTCTGCAGTCAGTTGCCTGCCCTCTGTGGTCTGTGAGGGCCTTTGTATTTCCCTCCTCCGTGGGCGTCGTCCCCTCAGAGATCAGCTCAGATCCAGGAGCCTCATGACTAAGGCAGTGGTCACGTTTAACAGTGAGTCTGAGGAGAGTTGCCCAGTTTAGAGTCAGTGAAGGGTAAGGGCTCAGGGCTGCACTAGCATTTCCAAATCTGAATCCAGAGCCACCTAAAACATCCAGCGCGCTTCATCTCCCGAGGCCTGGTGGCTGCCCATTTGCCTGCGCCTTGGTCTCCCGAAACTGACTATCATTAAAGAGAGTTACACAGAGTAGGGGCGTCTTGGTGAGACAGGGGTCAGTGTAGAATCAGCTGTCACCTGAGGCTCCCATGGGCTCCCATGGCCTCCCTGGTCCCAGTGTGGCTCGTGTTAGTTGTCTGCTTTGAAGACTAAAACATAGACCAGGAGACACTATCATCTCGTGATACTGGGACTCATAGCAGCAGAGAAGTAATTCAACTCCTTTTGTAGCTTTTGCTCAGCAGGCAATCAGGACCAATCATAGCTTTCCACCATCTGCTGTGGACTTTGAAAACTAATGACCCAGGGGCCTCTTGAAGTTAAAATTAAAAGATGAAATTATTTTTCTTAGCCAAGAGTGAAGTTCACAAACTATGAGAATATCTCCTAGTTTATTTTTGAGTCCTCATTCCAAAATCCAACAGATGCAGCTGAGTGACAGAGTATTTGGTTACCATGTGCAAGGCTCTGGGGTTAGACCCCTAGCAACACACACACGTGCACACACACGTGCACACACAGACACACACACACACACACACACACACACACACACACACACTCGGGTCTTAAAGTACGCAAACTCTACAGCAGAGGTGCTCAAGCTGCATTAGGATGTTTTCTAAGTAGCAATATCTATCAGTCATTAAATACTGTCTACCTAAGAAGCATAAACGCCTACTGTCTCAGGGATATGATGGGAGAGTTAAAGAAAATGATCAGGGACATGACCAAAGCCCTATCTAGCAAAGCTTTCCCACCCTCTGCTTGCCTGTCACCCACTTGTGGTGAGTGAGTAGACCGATTCATCTGGGGACCAGGCTTTGCAGAGCCTGGAGCATCTTGGCATCCGAGTAAGAAACAAACAGTTTTTAAAAAGCACCAGCTTCTCTAGATAAATATTTAAGAGGGTTAGGCGGCTCCACTTTGCAAATGGCTTCGTAAGTAACTGAGGCTGTGTAAGTGTGTGCTATGGCCCCAGTGCTGATTTCCAGAGAAACAAATAGCTAAAGCATTTTAGTATCAACCTATCACTGGGCAACTGTGGAATTAGGCTATTGTTTTATGTAAGATGAGTCAGTACTCTCTTGTGGAGGACAGTCTGAATGCAAAACATAAGGCTCGGTGCAGATGAAGGTCTCGGTGTCAGTCCATGCTGTAGACAGATGCTGACAATTGTGGTCTATCATATCTGTAACACCCAGAAGGCAGGGATAACTCTCTGTTCTAGCCAGCAGTAAAATCAGGCATACTCTGACTAACTATAGTCATATAACTCGGGAAGTCTAGTAAATATTGTTCTGCTGACTTAGACTAGTATAGAAAAGCAATCTCTTTTCCAAGGCAATAATTCTAGGGGTTCTGGGGAGCCACAGAAGCCACGGCTTCCCTCCTGTTGGGCAAACAGTATCTGAACAGCCTTGTGGAGCTGGAGCTTGGGCACTTCAGGCTTTTTCTCTGATCATGGGCTTTGAAAGCCGTTGCAGCGTCCTTCGGTCCTGCAGGCTCCTGTGATCCCGTGTGTCTCAGATCGCCACGCGGTACTCCATTCCTCATACACCAAGCTCAGTGCTAAAAGAAACAAAGCACAGGAGCCCCTCTCCTTATTTGCCCACTATAGAATGGTTGAAAAACTCACCATTGTTCTAACACTGGGGGATCGGGAAGGACTGCAGAGACCTAAGCAAAGGACCAAGGGAAGACTTGCATGCCAACTTGAGCTCAGGAGAACAGATGACCTACGGAACAGAAGTGGCGGTTCAGGTAGCATGAGCATGGTCCCAAGCAGAAACTCTCACTGGTGGGCTGGGGAGACAGCTTGCTGAATAAAATGCTTGCTGTTTAACCACGAAGAACCAGAGTTTGTTCCCCAGAGTCCTTGTTTTAAAAAGCCTGTGTCTGTACCAGGTGTGGGATACTTGCATTCAAGTTGGTTGGGGAAGCCCTTAAACACCACAGAACCACACAGACTGTTGGTGTTTCTCTTGCTTACCACAAAAACCTATCAGAAGCCTGCTTTGAGGAAGATACCACACACTTGGGCCAGAGGACGCAAGGAAATCAAGCTAATATGCCCTGAAAGCCTCTTCCCTGAATGGCTGCCTCCATGGTGTCTGAAGCTGTTATACAAAGTGCAGACAAGTCATCAACTCCCCAGGGCAATAGTGTCACAGATGTTACGGGAATAAACAACTACTTTCTCACTGGATTTAAGCTCACTCCACAAAACGGAATTCATGTCTGGCTCTCTGAGCCTAGCCAAGAACCTTAGGGTGCAGAGGGTATGGTCACCAAGCCTCATTCCTCCCTGAGGAGGTAGGAGTAATTGAAGGCCACAGTGGAAACGTTAGTTTTCCTCTGCAGTGTGGCCCCTGGTAAGTGGCCCGTGCTCCAGCACATGACCCTACCCCCATGCCACACTGATTTGTCCTTAGTTGGTTATCAGTGAAGAACAGGAAGAGGAAGTGGAAAGGGGAAGGAGGTGGGAGGTACTTGATGGGAAGGTCTGAAGGAGTCTTATTGAAACATGTTGTATACATATATGAAATTCTTAAAGAATAAATAATAATGCAGGGTTTTCGTTTTTGGTTTTTAGCCAAGCAGGGTGCCTTGCTTTTGCGATCCTAGCTGTGGGAAGGCTGAGACAGGTTGAGCCCTAGAACTTTCTGTAAACCTAGCCTAGTGGGCAAGCTCTAGGCCAATGAGAAAGCCTATCTCAGAAAGCAAGAGGACAGCACCTGAGAAACAACATTAACGGTTCTCACACACGCATGCACACAAACACACACACGCACGCACGCATGCACACGCACATATTCCTGTAAACATCTTCACAAGCATACACACGTGCACACACGCATGCACACACACACGCATGCATACACACATATTCCTGTAAACATCTGCACAAGCATACACACATGCACACACACACACATGCACACACACATATGCCTGTAAACATCTGCACAAGAATTCACTCGCGGACACACAAAAGAAATTCCCAGAAGCAACTGCTGATGATCCCAGCCTCACTGCCAAGCCCCCGCCTTGCAAATAACACTCCTGAATGGTCATCTGATGCTGCTGCTGCTGCTGTCGCTTCAGACACACCCCCAGTCCCTAGTTACTGGCGTTCAGTGATATACTGGATTAGCCAGACTTACTGCTCTTTATGCTGCTCAAGGTACTTAGCTTTACAAACTACATTTGGCCCGTGGTTATCTATCTGTTGCGCACACCATGTGAAGTGTGCAGTTAGCTCCTGCTCGTGTCCACAAATGAGCGATAAGAGGAGGAGCTGTACACCTTTGTGGGTGGCCTTCAGCACCAGGGTGCCACCGAGCAGATCCTGATTCAGTGCACCATACCAGTGCAGAAGAATTCTCAACATTACCCGAACTCCGTGGTTTTGTGTGTGTGTGTGTGTGTGTGTGTGTGTGTGTGTGTGTGTGTGCGCGTGTGCGCGTGCACGTGTGCGTGCGCGTGTGCGTGTGTGTGTGTGTGCGTGTGTGTGTGCCGTGCTTCCCGTGTGAGCAGTGTTGCTGGAGGCCTCTGTTTCTATCAGATAAACCACAGGTCTTCCAAAATGTTCCCTGCATCTCACCTCATTTGCAAGGGATCTTCTAGGAACGCTACAAAAATAGCCTGTTTTTTTTTTTTTTTTTTCCCCTAAGCAGGAAGAAACCCATGCATTCTATTATTAATAATAATATCTTCAAGTGAATTACTGGTTGCCCTGGAAGGTGCTTTCTAGCACCTGAGGCCCTTCCTGGACAGGGTTTGAGCTGTGTTCCTCTGTCAGGTCCACTCTATCCCTTCTGTTAGTTACCGGCCATCCAAGGCAGAATTGCTAAAGGGCCAACCATGGAAGAGTGAGGCAAAATGAAGGGTCTGGGTTTCAAGGGGAGAGTAGAGTTTATGGGCCTGGAGATGGCTCAGCAGTACAGTGCTTGCCACAGAGTGTGAGGACTGAGTCAGCCGCCAGACCTCATGGGAGAGCTGGGCGCTGGTACACACCTGTAATCCCAGGTGGGGCTTGAACTTATTAATCAGCTGCATGGCCAGATAGACGAGAGACACTGTCTCAAAAAATAAAGTGGGAAGCGATTGAAAAAAACACCTAACACTGACCTCTGGCCTCCACAGGTGTACTTACCTGCATACTAACACATGTATACACGTGCAAATATACACTCAAAACTAGATTATAGTAACATTTTATTTAAAAATTTGAGGAATTGGTGATTTTTACATTATTTCATTCATGGATTTTTTTCTTTACTTTGTATCCGTAGAATTACATATGTCTTCAGATATGTATACACACTCAAACATGCCATATACACGCATGTGTACATACATGTGCTTCAAATGCCTACCATTTGTGAAGCATCATGTGGAAGAAGACTAGTAAGGCGTCCCCTACTGTGGAGAGGCTGGGGAAACCGACGGCTCTTTTGCAGACAGGCATTGTGCACACAGGCCTAGGCACTCTGCTAGACCCTGGGTGCAGAGGGATGCAGGAAACACCACGCCTGAGGATATGTACCCCAACAGTGGCCCAGAAAATGACTCAGTCTGAGGCTAAAGGAGAGAGAATCGTGGCTGTCAGAGTTGGTCTTGAAAGGGTTCCAGGCAGCAGCAATGTGAAGCTATACGTAAATGCATTTTCTGTTCACCCAGTTCTTAGACCATGTTTTTTTATTTCATTTAGATTAAATTTTGAGACACATAAGTCAGTGATCATTTATGATTTTGTAATGTCTTCTGAATTTGTAAGTAAATCTTTAAAATTCCAGCTTCACTCAAAATAATCCAAGACCATTTACTATGACTTAAAGTATCCATAAAGCAAGGTGATTATTACTCTGGGGACCACTGTACAAAGCCCTGGTGTGTGTTGACATAAGCCAGGAGCCTGTCTCCTTTGTTATTTCTTACAAGCCTGTTGGATTTTTTTTAATCTTTTTTTTTCTGTGCTTGTTCTGTGTTTAATATTTGAAAAATATATAAATTTTGAAAAACAAATTATTATGAAATTGGTATGCCACCAAAGACTTAGAATTTCAGAGAAAAACACAAATGCTTTGCATATTATTGTGCATACCTCCATTTTCCCAAGGCTTTATAACCAGCTGAATTAGGAAATGCTTGTAAACATTGCGTCGCTGTTGACAGGAAGCACTGCAGAGCTAGAGAGAAGGGTGTGTGCACTTTCTTTTTCCATTTGCTATTTCAGTAGTGTAAGTCGCGGTGGCAAATGAAAATACAATCGAATCTCAAGTGAATGGCCAAGAACATCGGCTATCTTATGAAATATGGCAGCATAATGAATAGGAGGTAAAAAAAAAAAATGTCCTGTCTTTCAAGTCCTGATGGTTGTGATGTGATTGAATCATAGTGCATTCTGTTTGATGTCTCTGCTTTGCTATTCAGATGCACCGCAAAGTGTGTGCAACATCCTCCGTGTGGAGCACACTGGCAACCAGCATGGTGTAGTTTGTTTTCCCTGCACCTGCAAGAAACATACATACATAATACATACATACAAACATACGTACATACATTCAGTGTGTGTGTGTGTGTGTGTGTGTAGCACACTGGTAACTGGCACGATGTAGTTTGTTTTCCCTGCACCTGCAAGAAACATACAAACATACATACATACATACATACATACATACATACATACATAGTGTGTGTGTGTTTGTGTATGTGTGTGTGTGTTCTGAGTAGAATTTACATAGGGAAATTTTAATTCTCCTAATTGCAAGAGCTTCCCCCCACACAGGGAAAACCATCAGTCAGGTACAAAAGAAACTGCTTAGGATTTGAAGGAATTTGACAATTTTGTTGTAGTTCCTAGCCTGGCAGGTGGTAATAATGCCTATGCCAGCACTGTCAAAATATGAAAATTAAAGTGACGATGGGTTTTAATGAAATCCATTTGACAAATATAATTAAGGTGTTTTAATATGAAGTCCTGTAATAAAGACTACCGGTGGACTCCCTGAGGTCCTGACTAATTGTGTAGATTGCTTTTAAGCTTTGAATAGTTTTATTGGATAATGAACTGTTAAGAAGTGTTAGATCTTTCTTAAGCAGAATTTGGTTTGAAAAAGAAGAGGAGAGACAGGCCTGAGGTGTGGCATTTTAAACATAATTAGAGGAGAGATTTAAGTTAACATCTTTGATCTTGCTGTCGGTTTTTGATTAGAGCTGTAAATGCTTTAATCAAGTGGAGTGTAGTCATTACATTCTAACTGTTTTTTAAACTGCGAAATTACTGAGACATTGACATCAATTTTAACACATTCTGGAAATTTGCAGCAGAATTAGGTTTCTCTACTAAGTGTTTGCAATATATCAGATTTTACTGGTACAATGACAAAATTATACGGCACTAAGGAATAGTTTTGTTACCCTCTCATTTAGTGGAGCAGCAAACCATTGCAAGCATTTGACATTCGGTGGCCTTTATAGGGTTGTATACATTGATTACACGCCCATGAACCTGTCCTGATAAAAATGCATACATGAGAAAATGACTTCAAATCATTCAATAAGTGTTTTTAAACCTCCTCTTTTCACGGAACCCTCAGCTCACAAATGATCACCTGATGTCACATTTGGTTTATATTCCCATGCTTGGTTTCTAATAAGCATTCAGTTAATACTTTCTGAATGAATGAGGGATCAGTTTACCGTAGCGAAGTATTTACACTCCTTAAATTCCTTCCCAGAATTCAATGAGGTCGTAAATAAGTGAGCTTTGATGGGAAAGTGCATCCCTGCCACCTGTTTTAACTCTGTTGGTCATTATGGACATACATGGCCACATATCTGATATCTGTGGCAAGCTTCAGATAGCGTCACTAACATGGTAAGTCTAGACCAATGCTCTGGTAGGAGCTGGCCTCTCAGGATTTCACCCACCATTGCAAAGGGATAGGACTATTTAGAAGCCATGCCCCAGGGCCATGCATGGACTCTGGGAAGGAGCAGCCACAGTATTTATATGGTCTTGAACTTCCTGTCTCTGTATTATGTGTGACACAGGACATAAAATAAGGAGTTAAGAGGAGACAGGCCAATTAGAAATGCTTAGATGATCTTATTCAGCTGCCTGGAATAAAGAACATCTAAATGCTTCCTGGTTTTAGAATCTTCCTAAATTTTTAATGTTGGTCTCCCCAACCCCACGTTTATTTATATTCCTCTTTCCGTCTCATTCTTCCTTCCACTGTTCATCTATTCACCCATTCATCTGAGAAGCGTGTGGTGTCTTCTATGCCAAGCCACATGGACAAAGGGAAAGACCATGGCAGTACTCTGCTGCTTAGTCTCTTCTTGCTAGTCTGTTGCTAGGGATGAGAAGTAGACTTAAGAAGAAAGGTCTGCTTTGACTTATGGTTCGAGGGTACGGTCCATCGTGGCAGGAACATCATGGCAGCAGGAGCTTGAGGCCGTTGGTCATATTACACCCATGGTTAGGAAGCAGAGAACCATCAATGGCGCTGCTCAGCTTCCTGTCTTCCTCAGTCTAAGACCCAGCTCTGGGAATGCAGCTGCCTGTATTTGGAGTGGGCCTACCTTCCTCCATAAAACTAACCCAGAGAGACCTTCTTCATACCTGTGACCAGGCCCATGGTGACCCTTAAGTCTCATCAGGTTGACAAGATTAACCATTAACAAATACGATAGCCATGGTTGCAGAGATGGCTTGGCTTAGCAGCGTGCCAACTGCTATTCTTGCAGAGGGCTCAGGTTCAGTTCCCAGCACCCACTTTTGACATCTGTGGATGCCTGTACACACATGGTACATATAAACTCACATATGCACACATGTAATAATAAAAGTAATAATAAATAAATGGGTAAGTAGATAAATAAATAAATAGAACTTTTTAGTTCTCCACAACTGGAGAATATCTTACCATTATTATCATTTACTTTGTCTTGCGTCTCATTTAATAGTATGTTCCAAATGCCTTGGCATCTCCACACTGCCTGCCACGTGCTTGGCGCTCAGAAATGTTCTGATGACTTTGGGTTTCTAACCTTATCTACGACCTAAATTTTGCTTCCATGGGCAAGCAGTTTAGCCTTTCTAGAAGTTTATTCTTACCAGATTTTCTAACTGAAAGTAAATAAAATAAGTAAATAAGCAGGTAGTGAATCCGTGGGATAAATTAAAAGCAATTTCAAAACTTCCCTCTTATTTCATGGTCATATTATAAAAAGGGATAACTCTCTAGCATACCCTTCAACTAAAATAAAAGTTTTCCAAGAAGACCATGGCGATTTGCACTTAGGAGTTGTTCATTACGTTAAGATCATGATGAAAGACCTGTAAGGCGGGGCGGGGTTGCTCCGCTGAGAGCCCTTCTGAGCCCGTAGGTCTAATCAGAGCCTGTCTGCTTCTAGACCATCAGCACAGTATTCCCCGCTGCACTAGGTGCTCTTTTGAAGTCTCTCCTGCCAAGCGCTGACCTCATTTCTCAAGCTGTAGCCACATTTTCTAAATGGGAAGTTTTGGCAAACAGAAGACAGCCCCCACATGCAAAATGTTTTGAGTGATGCTTCCCATGTAACACATGCAAGCATCAATAAGGGAAAATACTATATCCGTGCCATATAGTGTAAACGGCATTTCACTAATGATGTCAGGAGCAAAAAATGGGCTTCCCCCACAGGTGATAAATAGGTTTGTTTATTAACAATGTGGAATGCATAGGAGCTCACGTGGAAATGGTATGAAGTATTGAAATGTTGTGCCTGCATTGTTCCTAAGAGATTTTGAGATTACACACCTGGATTGATGTGGTAACACGAAAAAGCCAAAACCGATGTTTCTCCCGCACTGGAATGAGGCGCAAGAGGGAAATATGGAGAAGTGAGCGTCTGGCAGGGACATTCATTCTCACCCCATCTCTCGCTCGCTAAGAAGGAAGGGCGATGGCCTGTGCTGAGTCTACCTCCGTGACTCCAGAGACTTTCTAAAACTTGTTGGAAGGACGCTGTTTTCTCTGTTGAGTGCAGTCCTGGGACATGGTGTATGGCTTTGTGACCAATGGCTTCCTTGCCGAGGGTCTGCGAGCAGTCCTGGCATCACCGGACAAGCAAGCGAGAGCCAGCTGTCGTGCAAACGTACGGTTATTTGGGATGAGTGGGCAGCTCAAGGCACACACTCCCTTCCCTCCCTACCGAAGAGTCGCCAGCCATCTTGAGTTGTTCTACCGCATTGAGGTCTACTTTTTACAGACGGTGGCTGGTGTTATTTTTTCGGTGGGGACCATAAACACTCTGTTTGCTAGGATGGCTTTTTACCTTTATTGTTTTGGCAGTCTGGCTTTCTAGCACAGTTCTTTCGAGAACATAGTAATTTTTTTTCCTTTTAAAATAAGTTTAGTAGGAGATAAAACTCCTGCTAGATTACACAGTTAACGGTTTCCTAGCTTTGGTGAGATGTGGAGAGGGTTTGAGTCTGTCAGTGTGTATACCATATACCTACTGGATTCTTTTTTCTGTCGTCTAAGACTGAAGCTTTAGTTTTATTTGCAGTGCCTGTGAGGAATATATCATTGTTATTTAGCTATTGGAGCTGGTTTTGCTGCTGTTTGGGAAGGCTTCAGTCACTTTCCTTGCACCTGAAGAGGAGAATGGGATTTGCCAGTGATAAATGGGAAAGTTGACTAGCTAACTAATAAAGATTTGTCTTAATCAAGTATGATTTGTCAGAACAGGAGCGCACTGGGGTCAGGGCGCATGCAATGAATTATACAGCATTCACAGGAGGAAAGGACCCGGCAAGAGGCCTCATAAATATGCTGCCATTACCCACTGCTAATTCATATTCAAAGAATGCTGCACACAGCCGTCGCTAGGCTGCCGAGCTGTTCACCAGCTTCCAGAGTGTCTGTTTGTGGTTTAAAAAAAAAAAAAATAGAAAGTTTTCACTCTGTTGTTATCTTCTGGGCTCTCAGGGTGAGGCTGCCGCCCCAAAACTGGAATGGCACCCATAATTGAAAGTGGGCCACGGTGTTATTTCCTGTGTATTATTAGTTTAGTGACTGCTGCAGACTGCAGCTCCCTGGAAATGGGAAATGGTGGTAGCGGGCAGATGCTAAGACCCACTCTCTCTGCTAGAAAAGAGTTCACGTGCTTTTTATGCCCTCTTCAAGAACTGCCTCCATGAATTTGGCTGCACTGGAAATGCCATCATCTGCCTTTACAGGAAGCACATCTCCTCACTGGAGTTCTTCTGTTAAGATTGCTGTCTCCTCACCAGAGTGAGTTCTCATGTTAAGATAGCTTACCGTCTACTGGGATTTGACGTACATTAGATACACACATGATATCTCTTACATTTCTATGAGGCTTAACTTTTCAACCTACAGTTCTTGTTATTCTGATGTGCTCAGGTGCTTCGATGGATTGAGCGGGCCTCTTTTCTACTCTTATGTGATGAGGTCGTTGTTACTGAACATCAGTTTTAGGTACCAATGTACTGCTGAGCCGACACTCAGGGCTGGCTGATCTGTCACACTTAGCTGCAGCCTGGGCTGTGTCCCAGGCTGCAGAAGTTCAGATGGGACAGTCCTACCACCAATCTCCTCAATGCTTAGTGACTATTAGGTAGTTTAGAAATGAGGTTTTTAACTGTGTACACTGATATAGAGCATCCCAGTGTCTTAAACGGGTCAGAAAGGATACAGACCTCAGGTCTTCCTGCTGGAACAGCCACACTACTGAGTGAGTGGTCATCCCAGTCCCTTTGAATGAAACCGAAAACTTCCACAATTAAAAATAAGAAGGATGCCAACTTTTGACATCGCATCTATGGTATTGCTCTCTCAAGGATGCCATGACTTGGATGTTGAAGTCCCATGACCAAAGACCGACTGATGTCTTAGTTTACAGGGTGGCATTTTTGGGAGGAAGTGAAATCTTTATGAAGGAGGAGGCTTGGATGCAAGTCCTAGAAGAGTATTTCAGGACCCCACACCTTTCTCTCTGCATTCTACCCAAGGGGTGAACAGTTTGCTCCATACCTATTCCTCACCTGGAAAACTAAGTCTGCCTGGCCACGGTCTGCAAACGCTAAAGAGCCAAATCCAACCTTCTCTCCATGTAACGCCCTTGTCTTCACCCCTGACTAACATGGAGGAAATGCGTGGGCTTTGAACATCAGTTTCTCTTCTCTTTTTGAAGGAACGAAAAAGCTAAAATACACAGCTGTGACCCTAGCACGTGTCCATTAGGACATGACTTTAAGGCTACCCTGGGCTATGTAGCCACACACTGCCTCAACAACCTCTCCCCCCAGAAAAAGTGTCCACATCACGGCCTTGTCCAAGGGGCTTTTATTCACAGAGCTGCGTCCTGTGTTTTACAATGTGGAAGTCATCAGCACAGTGTGACGTTTACACTGAGAGCAGCTGCCCGTGAAGAGTTCTACAGCGAGAAGCTGTCCTGCAGCAGAGGCTGGGAGAAAGAAAGAAACAAATCTGCAAACAAGAAATACAGGTGTAGCAGTGTGCCTGGGTGCTGTTATTCCCAACAGTGAGATCAAAGCCTGCCACACCCCTGGGCGCTCTGAAGATGCACACAAGATGGTCCTCACAGCCTGTGTTCTTCCTGTCAGGAGTCTCCAGTGTGCACAAAATCCCAAAGAGAGGCCCGGGGACTCTAAATTGATGGCAGGAGGAAGTTGGAAAGATGAGCCAGTTGGGCCTGAGGGCAGGCTGCACACGAGGCCGGTGTGCTTAAAAAAAAAACTCACCTAGCTTTTCTTTCTTTAAGATATGAGGGATTCCCCCCCCCCTTTCCCTTGTGCTCTGTCCATTTGATTTATAGCATTGAGCTATCCATGCTTTCTTGAGCTTCCTGTTTTCTCATTTGTTTTTGCAAAGTGCAGCTCCAAATTGGCAGGCCTGAATTTTGCCTGTGCTGCTAGCCGTTGTTGGGTTAGTGAAAGTGCAGTGGCTGCCATTGGCACAGCGTCTGCTTAGGGCTCCGCCGAGGGGCTGGACTACCCGCCAACCTTGGGGAATCACTTAGCTTCTCGGAGCTTCTCAGCACCCAGTCTGTAAGAAGGTTGATTCCAGTTTCCTTCCTGTGAGCTGTAAGAGTCAGTGCCATGACATAAAACAAAGCAGACAATAAACAACCTTCAACAATGTAAGTAAAAATAATCCCAGAGGGATTGCGCACGCCCGTCAACAATAACATTTTGTTGCTCGTGTGTGTTGAATGGGTGAGCTCATTCGTTCCCACAAGGGCTTGTTTAAGCCTGGGTGCCTTTTCTCTGCCCCTAGAAAGTTCCAGCTCAACTTGTTCAGACTCAGTGCTTGCTAAGAAAGCAAAACAAGAGCCAACTCTAGAACTTTAGCAAACTCTTCCAACAGTGTTGGCTGTGGCCGCCCCCTCTAAGGCCAAAGCTGCAGAGTTGTGCCGTGTCCAGCACCCAGCGTCACCAGCCCTTGCCATCTGACCAGGTAGAGTCTCAAGCTGCGTGGTTCCCTAGTCCTTCCTTCTTCACTGCCATAGGGTAGCATAACTTTTGGGGAATCTTGAGTTCCTTTGTCCCTTTCATTCTGGAGGAGAGCTCTTGTCAGCCACATGTCCCTTGTGGACCGAGTCCAGGTCTGCAGGCCCCACGTGAAGCCAGGAATGGCAGTGTGTATCTGTAATCCCAGCATTCCTAAAGGAGATGGAGGCAAGAGAGGAAACCCCTCAGTCTCACAGGCCAGCTAGCCTCACATACCCACTGGCAAAGGAGAGACCCTGTTTCAAAAGGAGGGAAAGGTGGGCACTAATACCGGACAAAATCCTCTGACCTCCACATCCTTGCTCTCAGACAAGCATGGCCATTCATGCACATAAAATCACACATACGTGCACACGCGCACGTGCACTCACAATCAGAGAGAGAAGTTTATTTTTAATTCATGTTGTTTCCGATCAGCTGAAAAGTGGTCAAAATGGCGTTCGATTTAAGAAGAGAATGTTTGTTAGCCTAACAGTGACTCCTTGAACAAGCAGATGGTTAGAATACGATGTAAGCAGAAATGTGTTCACGGTTCACTGGCGTGCAGGAAGTGATTGACTCAGCCCCTGATGACGTCTACAAAGACTTTCTAATCACTCTGCAGTCAATTGTCCGTACTTCTGTCCCGCTTGAGGGTTTTTTGTCCTATTGGTTTTTTTTTTTTTTTTTCTTTTTTGTTTTTATAATGAGTAATTCATTCACCCTGGGAAGCTGGATGGCGCTGAACACGCTAAGTAAACACACGTTGGGTGAATTGTACATGTGAGCCTTTGGAATGTTTTGACAGCTTCCCATTCAGATTTTCTGCCCTCATCTCCTGCCTTTTATGTTCCTTATTGAATTGCAAGAAGAAGGAGCGTCCTTCCTGCTGTCCTGGTCTTGGTTCACAGAATAGAGCCCATTCAGTCTTATTTTTGAATGGAGCTATAATTAACATTGTTGCTTTTGTTTAACAACCTCAATTTACATAGTACCTGCTCATTCCAGTGCATAGTTATTGGGAGCACAGCTCCACTGACTGATGTCTCTGGGCCCTGGGAATAGTATCTGTTAATTATCTGCAGGAAACCAGTAACTGAGGGGAGGTTCTGCTACTATGACTTTGATAAAAGTAACACTAATGATTTTTTTAATTGCTTAATGATAGATGTGATCATCCTAAAGCAAAATAGAATATACACTCAGCTGCTGTAGTGGGAATGTTCAAACATAATTCCTTTAAAATATGCACGTGCATGTGCACACGCACACACACACACACACACACACACACACACACGTACATGCAAGCTAGAACAAACACATTGGTTTGCTGTTTCTCTAGCACGCATCCTGTATCCTTCATCATGCATTGCTGACTTGATTCTTGTACTCTTCCAAGAAATGAGCCTTGTGTTTGGACCCGTTGTGTCCTGATATTTTAGAGCCATATCATCCAGTCTGAACCTCACTTTACTTCATAGGAAACTAAGGCTCAGAGAAGTGTTTTCACTAAAGTTCAACCAAAGTGAAATCCCTACTTGCTTTGGAATGGGTGTTAAAGCCTAAGGCAGAGGGAGGTCACTCTGGAGAAGGTGTATCGTGCTGCTACCTTCCAGTGGCAGAGTGGCCACTGTGCACCTGGAGCTATTGAACAGTTCAAACGTTCTAATGCCACAGAGGAGCTGAATTCTTTAATTTAATCAATTAATAAATTAATATTGTCCCATCTGCCTGGTCAGTTCTGTCTTAGACTAAGAAGCTCAAGAGCCACAATTTCCATCCCTGGGTTAGACCTCACACATAACCAAAGAGCCTTGGTTTCTGGGAAACACGGGCATCTGTTCCAGGACCTCTTGGGGATACCCAACCTATGGAGGCTCACTTGGGCCACAGAACATGGTTCCATGCTCACATGCGACCTGCATGCACCCTCTCCTCTGCTTCGGGTCATCTCTACATTGCTTATAACTTTGCAACAGCATGAATGCTATGTGGATGTTGCTGTCCTGTACCATTTAGGGTATGATGACTAGAAAGCAGCTGAACGGATACAAGATCCCAAATGCAGCTCCATTCCAAGTCCTTTTGAGCTGCAGGGTTAGGACCTGAGTGTTTCCATCGCTTCTCTGTCTTGTGTGTTTGTGGTTTGTATGTATTACCTCTGCATATGCTTCTATGCCATCATTTTATTTTCAACAGTCCATTGTTTTTGAAGAATAGAATGGGACAAGTATTTTATATTTGTTTATGGGTGTCCCATTGCTGGTACTCATCATTCTTTTCTGCACATCCTATTTTCCATCTGGTATCACTTTTGTTCAGCGTAAAGAACTTTCTCTAACAGTTTCTGTAACTTGCTTCTGGGGGATAATTTTCTTACTTTTTCAGTTGTCAGAAAATTGGTTTATTTGAGAAGGCAGAAGTAGGCAGATCTCTGTAAGTTCAAGTCCAGACTGGTGTACACAATTAATTCCAGGCTATCCAGGGCTACATAGGAAGACCCTGTCTCCAGAAAAGGGAAGGAGGGAGGGAGGGACGGACGGAAGGACGGAGGGAGGGAGGAGGAGGGGAAAAACTGTTGAAGAGCTAGGGAGATGTCTCGGTAAAGTGCTTATTGGATATGCACAAGGGCCTGAGTTCAGATCCTCAGCACCCACATAAGAATGGGCATCGTGGCAGGCAGCTATGGTCTTGTGGCTGAGGAGGTGAAGACAGAAGGCTCCAAGGACTCGCCGGCCAGCCCCTGGGTAACTAGAGGGAACCAGGGGGAACACACATGCACACACACGCATAGGCACGCACGCACACACGCACATGCACATGCACGCGCACACGTACACCTCACATTGACTTTTGAAGGACATTTTTGCTCAATGAAGACTACGTGGGTGATGTTTTTTTTTTTTTCTTTCAACACTTTGGAATGGTCTATTGTCTTCATTTTTTATGACAAAAATTTAACCTCCGTTATTCTGGATTTGGTCTTTAAAATCCAAGTTGGGAAGTCTTGGCTATTCTTCAAGTACTTTTTTATTCCTTCCCTTTTCTCTAACCTGTTTTTGGAGCGAGACCTCTAATGACATGGTTAGAGTCCCCTTCCAACTATCTAACAGATACTGACATTGTGCTATGTGTTTCTCCTAACTTCTGTCACCCAATTTGGATCATTTCTGTTAACCTATCTTCATTCAAGATTCTTCCTTCCTACTCAAGGATCTTCTGTTTGATCAACACTTGATTCATCTCTGAATCTGTTTCTTTTCATTATGGAATTTCATTTCGTCTCTTCTAGTTTCCTGCTATCTCTTGAAAACACATCTTTTCACTGGCTACCTCCAAAAGTCTGTTGATAATCCTACCAGGTGAGGTTGCTGGGCTGCTGGTGTTTGTGGAGTTTTCTCTTGACTTCTTTTTCTTTCCTGCTGTTTGCATCTGGTGCATGAAGCCATGTGGGTCCTGAGGTATACGCTGCTGGGTTCGTTTGCCTCTGATGGTGTCACTCTGTGCTAGGACTAGGTACAGTCAGAGTCTCCCAGAAGTCAACCTGAGATGCTGCTGAGCTGCATCTCCCTTCAGGCTGGCTTTCTCTGTGGCCACTATGTCCCCAACCTGTGTTGATGCTGCCTGGAGAGTAAAGAGTCTCTCCAGGCATGGTCTCCAGGAATGGTAGTACACACCTATAATCACAGCCCTCAACGGCTGAATTAGGAGGACAGGTAAGTTTTAGTCTGAGGCCACCCTAAACTACATACCATGACCTCTGCCTCAAAATTTAAAACAAACAAAAATCTTAGTCTTCAATGTGAGCATGGGTTAACCTGTAGGTTCAGATGTGTGGCCACACTGAGACACACTTGCCTCTAACAGTGTGTTAAGCACAAGCTCTGTAAGGGTGTCTGAGGATGTGCAGGGATTCTCTCCCAGCCAGGACCTCCTCCATTGCGTCTTCCTTGGTGCAGATGGATAGAGGGGAAATGATCAGATCAAACAGCTTGGACTGGCGTGCAGGGCTCAGCTAGACTGTCCTGTAAGCCTGCGTAGTCATGCAATCTGCCTGGTACCCCTCCTGTCCACACAGGCAGTGCTTGGACTGTGCACGCCCCCCCCCTCACCTTAGGATGTGCACGCCCCCCCTCACCTTAGGATGTGCACGCCCCCCCCTCACCTTAGGATGTGCACGCCCCCCTCACCTTAGGATGTGCACGCCCCCCCCTCACCTTAGGATGTGCACGCCCCCCTCACCTTAGGATGTGCACGCCCCCCCTCACCTTAGGATGTGCTTGCACACCCCCCTCACATTAGGATGTGCACGCCCCCCTCACCTTAGGATGTGCATGCCCCCCCCTCACCTTAGGATGTGCTTGAACTCTGTAGAATTCATCAGCTCTTCTTTGCATCTCCTGCTCTTGTCCATTTTGTCTGGGTTTCCCTTGTTTCCAGGGAAATGGGTCTTTGTGCACTTTCTGTGTCACAGAGGATGCAGAAACTTCTCACGTGTCCTGCTTTTCCATGAAGAGAGATGTCTGAAAAAGAGTTTTTGTGGCATGATACTGTCCCTGTGTCAGGAACTCCAGAGATTCTGAGTGCAGTCCTTAAGTCTGGGGTGTAATTCCAGACCCATTGTCCAAGGACACATTACAGGTGACAGGTGATAAACCTGGGTGACAGACCCACTCCCTCAGGTCTCTCCCGTATGTTAGACTCGGTGGCCAGAAGTCCCTAGTCACCATGTCCAAAGCTCAGGTTGTGGTAAATACCATGTTCATCCTCTGTCCAGCATAGCTCTTGGGGGGCTCTGTAAGTAACAGCTGGGCCATTGTGGGTGCCTTCCCCCTGCTCCTCCTGCTCTAATGGGGTTTTCGAGCGTCAGGAAATAACCTTGTCTCCTCTTGGCAATTTAAAGAACACTTAACTGGTGTTCTTCACTTTTAAAAATAATTTTCTGGAGACCACATCCTTAACAAAGCTTGTAAAAAGGAAGTTCAGTTGTGCTGAGGACTGAGTGCCCTCTGGAGTGTGTACTGCGTGTAGCACAATGGCTAAAAGTTAAAAATACATATTTTGAATTTATCAAATGGAACATTTTGTGCTGAGTTAGACTTGAGGCACCTTTTCCTTCAGCTATGTTTGTAACATGATAGAAGCTTCAGTCACATCTGACTTTCCACAGGGAATATTTTAATTCATTCACTGCTGAAGTGCAGATCCGATTTCTTTCTTCAGCAACTTCTTTTAAAAGACCCACTTGTATTTACCTCATGATAAGTGTTTGCAATTTGTCAAATATTATTTTATGAATGGAAACGCATGAGCCTTTCCAAGATATGCACTCCTCAGCCTCGATCTTATCTACATTGGAGTTGCCAGGCAGGTCCTGCAGGAAGTGCCCCGCTAGATTTGTGGTTACCTGTTTCCTCTTTAGTTCCGCCCGCTCACTCAGAGGCAGGAAAGCATTGAATGCCTATTGTATACACTATGTGAAAGGCTGAAGAGGAGATGCAGTGTTGGCCAAAGACCTTTGCAAGTGTGGGCCCTATAAATAAAATGGCTGTGGACGACGGTCGCTGTGATTGATTCTGTGTAATTGTAAAAACAATTCATTTTATGTGTTTGAGTGCTGTATCCCCAAGATGATTCCCAGGACCTTTGTGGAGAGAATAGGAGGACAGGAAGTCTTCCTTCCAGGAATTCATCCATCATGTCACACTGACATGTAGAGCTGCAGTACACAGAAAACAGTATGATTCTGTGCTTCCCGTTGTTTCGCAACCTCAGGAAGATGCCCAACGGTCAGCAAAGACACTACTGATAAAGCATGCATCTCTAGCTGCATCATCATAGGTACATGGTAACTATTCCTGTCAAAGAACACAGGGAAATTTAAGTGCAGACGTGGCATGTCACACTTGCCATTGTTTCAAGTCTGTGCGTTTAAATTCCTTTCTTGGAATTATTTATTTTATGTGTATGGGTGCTCTATCTGTATGTGTGCCTGCATGCTAGAAGAGGGCATCAGATCCCATTATGGATGGTTGTGAGCCACTCTGTGCTTGCTGAGAAATGAGCTCAGAACCTCTGGAAGAGCAGCCAGTGCCCCCAACCACTGAGCCATCTCTCCAGCCCCCAGATTCCATTTTTCAAGCAATATTTCTTAGTTTTATTTTGTGTTTGGGTGTTTTGTCTGTAGTTTTAGTGTGTGCGTGCGTGTGTGTGTGTGTGTGTGTGTGTGCGTGTGTGTGCGTGTGTGTGTGTGTGTGTGTTTTGTCTGTATGTGTATCTGCATTACATGTATGTCTGGTGCCCTCAGATGTCCACGACTGGAGTTATGGAAACAGTTGTGAGCGACAGTGTGGATGCTGGGAACTGATTGTCTACTGAGCCCTCTCTCCAGCCCTCTTGAATTCTTTACTGCTGTTTTTTATTCAAGAAAAATCAAACTAACCATTTTATACTCTTTAAATTAAGTAATTCCTTAATACCTAATACTGTCTGATAAATGGTTCTATTAAAAGCAATCTCCTCAATTTGTTTTGTTTGATATATGAGTTTTCTCTTCTTTGTACATTCCTTTGTCCATAAGACTAATCATTCCTAATATAGCTCCCTGGGATTTTCTTTAGTTGCGTATTAAAATCTAAGATAGTGGCTAAGAAATGAAGGGCTTTGTCAGGCCCCTGGGAATAAGGAGTTTGTGGGTATGGCTTATGACTCCAGCAATGGTCCGGCTCTCGACCTCTCGCTCCATTGACTCCTTTAGTAGAAGTCTGTAGATCGCTTCAGAGCGGCGTTGCCCCTGGCAAACCCGACAATCTTGAGGCTCTTGCCTCTGCTCTCCATCCCCAGGACTGCCTTCCTGGGCTGTGCCCCAAAGGCTTGGAAGAAGGAAGTCTCGGCCTTGCTGAGTCTTCACTTCCCTGTCCACCTCATTCTTTCAGTTCTTCATCCTTTCCACGGATACCATTGGGATGTTAGACACAGTATCAGTGATATGTGTCTCTTTTCCATTTGTTTGAAATCGTATTACAATATGGTCTGCTTTGACAGGAAGCAGTATTAAAGAGTGTTTTCCTGAAATGATGACTTTGTGGTGGTCATTCATATTATGGATTTTTGTTATAAATTAGCTATAATTGCCATATTTTAATGAATAAAAGAACTTAAAAGTAGTAGAAACAGTATGACAAAGTTAGCTGCTTCTAGCAGTTTCAGTCCAAAACCAGGAGGAAAGATGTTCAGCTTTCTCTGCTTCCTTCGCTGTCTTTATTTTTGTGATGAGATACACGGTCTGCTAGGAACTGTGTATGTTTTACAGTTGTACCTTAAGGAGAGACTCTGTGAGGGCAGTGATAAAGAGTTGAAATGTATCCTAGAAGAGACACTATGTGGTAAATCATGAGCTGGGGAAGTACTCTCAAAGCTGTGAGAGTGTTGGGGGTATGTGTACGGCAATGCTTGTGACCGTTTAGGTGCCTGGTCTCTGCAAAGGCTGTTTGAGGTTCTTCTCCTTCTGGTGATGGTGAATGGTGGGCAAAAAGTGGCTACAGTCAGGGCAGAGGGACTGCCAAGTGGCAAGCAAGTGAGGTGGTCGTGACAGGGAGACCCTCATTGCAGGCCACAGTGCAGCTTTTAGTGAACGCTAAGTGCCATGCAGTGCAGTACTCTCACCGTTTGGGAGGCAAAGCGCCCTCACCTGATTCAACTCAAGAATCCACAGCAACTAAGAACACACGAAATGAGCTCTTGCCTGCGTGAGCGCGCAGGCAAAGCCATTGCCTCACTGCCGCTAAATGCAGTAGGGGAGAAAACTGAGGGCCACGTCACAACTGCTGTAGACGGATGTTGACTTACATAGTAAACAGTACCGGAAGAGAGGGGCGGGCGCCTCCACAGTGCTGACACAATTCATCACTACACCCGGGCTCTCCTCCATCATGCTGGGGATTTTACCTGAGTGGCCTTGGAAAAGCCACATCACCACTAACTCCGTGATGCCATATTGGCTGCAGCCGGCTTGCTGGATTTTAAATTGCATCCAGTAATCCTCAAGATAGGAAAATTTTATCAAATGCATTAATTAAAATCTACCTGGTATGTAAGGGACACTGCTCTAATCTTGGCTCTGAATCCATGGTCATTCCGGTACTTGTGGTTGTATGTTGAGTGCTCTACATGCACCCTAAGTTACTGCTCCTTACATTTTCTTTTCTTTTCCATAGAGCAAATCGGCCAAGAGATGTTAGAAAACCTGAGTCATGACAGAGAAAAGATACAGCGAGCACGTGAACGAGTGAGTGTGAATCTCGCATCATTTACATGTTCTTACGTGAGAAGGCAGGGGATAAAGGTCACTGGGATGGACAGGAGATAGCAACTGCACAGCCGTGAGGCCAGATGCATGAGGATGTCTCGGCTGAGCGAGGGTCAAGTATAGGGAGAGGCTACAAGGGCTTGAGATGGAGGCACAAGCAGCCAGCCCTCTCATCTCGGCATGCCCTCCAGGTATATATTTATTTAACCCCATGCCGTGGCTGAGGGAGAGTCTACTGAGGGAGACTTTGGAGGGTATCAGTCTTGGAGAGCAAAGAGTATGTAAGTGTCCTCATCCTTCCCCAACTTCATTTTGTCCCCATTTATAGTTTGAGGACCTTGCACATTCCTGTATTAAAGATTAATTCCCACAGGAGTGTCATAAGTGCACGTGTCTTACTGTTTGGCTCTTCCCCGTGGCTTCAGTGATCATTCAGCCGGGGCTTGAGACTCATTGAGTGCTAATGTCTCTTCCATTTTCTTCTGTTTCCCTCCAGCTTCGGGAGACAGATGCAAACTTGGGGAAAAGCTCCAGGATCCTGACGGGGATGTTGCGAAGGTAAGAGCCAGGTAGGGAGCCATCTTCCGTTTTTCTCTTTAACTGTTTCTGTCCCATCGGGTTGGGGTGTACCTGTACCGGCACCTGGATTCCTCCCGTCCCTTAACTGTTTCCATCCCACTGGGATGGGGCATTTTACAGGCTCCCGAGTTTCTCCTCTTCCCTCCTAGGCTGTGTCAAAACCCTTTTGAAATAATACAACTCTAGTTTTAACCCTTTTTTGTCAGAGCCACATAGGGGTAACTCAGATTAGAGACAAGGCTTGATCTGGAGGGCTTACCTCAAGCTATGGGAAAATTGGGGTTAGACAAGAAGTGTTTTTTCATAGCCTGGGGAAGGCCCATGGCAGGGGCCTACTGACTTCCGAGGAAATGCAGGCCTGCCATCATCCGGGAAATGCTGGGTAGCAGCTTCGCTTGTTATACTGAGAGGAAGGCTGCTCTGCTCGGGGAAGCCGTTTGACTTTATCATGTACATACTTAAGGACGATGTCTAAGAATATCACAATTATCAGAGTAATCTTTTAAGTGCCATGTGTGACTAAGCTTTGATTGATGGAAAATATTCAGAAGAATATAAAAAGGTAAGTGAATGAAGATGGGTAATATTCTGCGTCTGCACATAATTATTTTGCACTAATACTTCACGGAGTAAAAAGACCATCTACCATGATCATGTCAGTGTGGAGGTGTGAGGGGTGAGGTGGATGAGGAGGTGAGTGGCCCTAGAGAGAGGGAGCTCTTCTCTTCAGACAACTGTACGAAGCAGTTGGAGACCCTCTGGCCACACATCTATGTACAGTGCTTTTCCAGAGCTGTTTGCTGTGCTAAACATTTATTGTGTAAGAACCAAGTAACTGTATAGTTGTTACAAGTTAGGAGATGGTGGCATTTCCCTATGACCCCCTCAGTGGTGAGACCAAGTTCCCAGGGCATTACCTACCGAGTTCCTCTCCATCCTTGCCTCCCCGGAGGTGCCTGCCTAACCCAGAACCAAAAGCCTTGGAGTTCCGTGCCCAAGAGCAGTAGGTAGATGACCTAGGCAAAGCTCCAAGGCCACAGAGAAGAGCACTGCCAACTGAAAGAATGCTTCAGTGCCTAAAGACAACGCAAAGAAAGGGCAGCTGCCCCTCTTGCTTCCGGGGGCGGGGGTGGGGTGGGGGAGGGGAACGGGGGACGGGGACCCTGGGATATGAGCTGTAACGAGCACTCTGCATATCTCCATTTTACCAAATCTCATTAAAGGGTCCTCCTGCTTTCTGTCGATTGAGCTGTCCAGAAATCATTCATCATTTTGAGTGTAAAAAAAAAAATCATGTGGTTATTTAAATAATATCATATTAATGTTAAAGTTCAGCTGTCACTCGATGGTATGGCTTAATCAGATGTAGCATTTAGGAAGCAGTCTCTTCAGGCTCTTCGTGGCTTTCAGGTTGGCAGATCCAAATAAGGATTTATGGCTTTCTAAGCCAATGTGCTCCTGCCCACGTTTCTGCTTGGTGTACCTCACCCCTGAGTCCAGGACAGTGCAGACAGTTATCTCAACAAATAGAGCACCCTTTCATATTGTGTTTGAATAAATTTGCAAGTCATTTAGAGAAGGTGAAAACACAACCAACTTCTGCAGCCTTTGGGCTTTCTGCAGCGAGGCCGAGGACGATGACACCTGTGCAGTGCCCTTGGGTGTCCCTTCACTGGGTGTGTCTCGAGGATGAACAGAGATAACAATCCCCGGATGGGCATCACCTTGCTATGCTCTAGGCACCTTTGGTGCTCCATATAGAGTAGCATGTTTTGCTAGACACAGCTGGCATGCGGGTGTCTGCCCAGACACCTAGGAAGGCACCTTCAATCGGTGCTGTAACTCAGAATGCATGGTGGCCGTTAGGGTTTTGTTTCTGATTACAGCTCTACAAGTTAGACAGTTGATTTCTGTGTGTGGGGAAATGCAAACACTTGGCCAAAGGCTGCATTTTGTGGGACTTAATTCCTAAAGAGTAAGTCTCTTAAATTGGGGACCAGTGCCCCTTTGTGTGACACAGTCTTTTACTCAAGGCTCTGGCTGATGTTTGGTCCTCATATCGTCCTCCCCAACACTGAGGAGGCGTACGGCGAAAGAAGCCACATTCTCTACCCCTGCCTCACACTAACACTGCAAGGCTACCGTGTGTGGCAAGGGGTGTTTCCAGCTGAGGAAAGCGTCTAGTATTGAGCCCTGTGCTCACAGGTCACCTCCAGAGCTGTGAAAGAAGAGGAGGCACTTACCGATGGGCAGCTAAGCCCACTGGCTTTTCTGCAGTGAAGAGTAAATACAAGCCAGAGAATTCTTATAAATTCTTATCCATCTGTACAGTGAACAGAAATGACAGGATATCATCCATAGTTTGCATCAGCTTACTTAACAGTGACTATTCTGTCACAAAGACAGGGGGACCCGTGTTCGTATGTACAGTCTGTACCTGTGTCTACTTAGTCATCTGTGAGACGATGAAAATTAGTAAGCACAAAGTTTACAGGCCCTGCAGCCTCTGGAGCTCCCATCTCCCACACTCTTCATCTTCTATTGGCTTCCTCCCTCCCTCCCTCCCTCCCTTCCTCCCTCCCTTCCTCCCTCCCTTCCTCCCTCCCTTCCTCCCTCCCTCCCTTCCGCCCTCCTCCCTCCCTTCCTCCCTTCCTTCCTCCCTTCCTTCCTTCCTCCCTTCCTTCCTTCTTCCCTTCTTCCTTCCTTCCCTCCTTCCTTCCCTCCTCTCTTCCTCCTTTCCTTCCTTCCTCCCTCCCTCCCTCCCTTCCTTCCTCCCTTCCTCCCTTCCGCCCTCCTCCCTTCCTTCCTTCCTCCCTTCCCTCCTCCCTTCCCTCCTCCCTTCCTCCCCTTCATGCACCTCTTTCCTTTTCTTCCTCTGCTTATTCATGTCTTCAGTAAACATTTATTGTCTGTGTGGACAGCCCAGGGATTCAGAAATGCAGACACATCTTTCTCCTCTTGTGAGTGCTGCATTGCAGAGTGCGTTGTGTGCGCACAGGAATTACCTAACTCTTGAGGAAGCCGCTCTGACTCTCCTCCAGTTGCCCCTTGCAGATCCCCCAGAAGGACTCCAGAAGCACAAACAGCTGGAAGGGTGGGTGGGGAACGTGCTGTGGTTTAAACGGCTTATGAAAGTAATATGACGGGAGAAAATGAGGGAAATGGAATATGGCTTGTTTAATCATAAACTGCAAAATGTTTCACAAGAAATTAAGTTATACGGAAAATATTGACATGTCTGTCAGTGAGATAGCAACTCAGGCAGTCAAACAGAAATTCTCTTTCATGTAGCTACACCATCTTGCCAAAGAAAGAAAACAAAGGAGAAAATTGGTCTGTTCAGAATTATAATAGGAAAACATGACATCAGAATGAAGCCATAGCTGATTCCTGGAAAGCGATTTTTCTTGTCTCCTGACATAGATGGAGAGCTACCTTGGACAGACTGTTCATTTCCTGGCTCTCTAGACAGATTTTAAATAAAGTGTGATTCAGATAATAGTTGAAATGGCTACAAAACAAGTAGCCATTCATGTGGTAACTGGAGCCACAGGATGGATTTCCCATTGACTCTCACAAAATGTGATTATTGTAATAGGCCGTGTTCGGGGGTGGTGGGTATCACTGGGGGGCTCAAGTGTTTCTTCCCGTTTGTGAGTGAGTGTGTGTGTGAGTGTGTGTGTGTGTGTGTGTGTGTGTTAGCAAGCACCTGTGTTTTCACTGAGGATTCTACTTCTCTCTTTTAAAAAAAAAAAAAAAAAAAAAAAAAAAAAAAAACTGTGATTCTTATTATACCAAATAGCGGAAAGAATCAATAAAAATAACATTAGGGAATTTTAAGACTTACTCAGAAAGAAAGGAAATTATGATTCTGTTTCTTTTGCCTCTCGAGTAAATAGTAACTGATAATTTATCAGTACTGTCTTCTTTTCTAGCAATACCTAGATTCCCGTAGAATGTATCAAAGGTGTAGTCTGGGAGCTCCCTTGGCATGAAGTTGGAAGACATGTTACAGCCATATATGCTAGGGTTACTATGTCATGCGTGCTGGTGCCAGGGTCCATCAGGGACAGTTCCTCTATGACAAGCACAGTGTCAGGTACTTTCCAGGGTTACTGTGCATGCTGCCGGGTGCTTCCTGCAATGGTGAGGGCTCCTTTCCCTGGGGCCCTTGCAGTCAGTTCAGTAAGGGCCCTCCAGCACTGACTACTAGACTGTGAGTGTTCTGGGGTTACGGCTGCTTCAGTCTGGAGGATAACAGGGCCTTTCCTTGAAACTACATTTTACTTCTCAAGATGGTCGGTAGAATGACAGATAAAATATAAATGTATGATTGGACATTTGTAAGTCTAGGTGTGAGGTCTGCACCCCGAAGACACGCGTTTTCAAAGCAAAGAGGCCTATTTTACATGACCAGAGGCTGCTTTAGCGCTTAACCCCTGCTTGACCTCATTGTGCAGGAAACCCTGTGCTGTGCCGTGTTCCAGGCCTTCTTGCAATATCTGAGTCCCAGCAGTGCTCTCAAGCCTGTGAGGACGGAGCCTTGGGAATGTGCTGCTGGTTTACACATAGAAGGTGTCTTGTCCCAAAGCAGATTGAGCTTTTTCCTCTCGCTCTCAACTTCCCCTTCCTGGCCTGTCTCACTTAGCAGTGATGGTTGTGGACAGACTTGGTTAGTGTGTAAGGTTTCAGCCTGGAGTTTCTCCAGCTCTTAATCGAGTGGTTCTCCTCTGGAAAAAAAAAAAAAAAAAAAAAAAAAAAAAAAAAAAAGCTTCTGTTTATTCTTGGGCTTTCCAGGTGGGCTAGGTCCCTGCAGAGACGAGAAAGGGAAGCTTCCACAGTGGCCCTGTTTGAAATGTCCTGCTCATCAGTTGGCTTCCTGCCTTTGTTCTGTGGCCTCTTCAAGGCCAACATGGTGATGCTGTCACCAAGTTAAAGAATAACGTTGTTTCCTTATTCAAATTCTTCCAATAACCACTTGTGTACCGGGCCAGGCCCAGGGTTCATGGTGTCTTAGAAGGGGCGTGAGTGAAAGCATCATTTGAGACCAACCCAAAAGCGGAGAGGGGAGGGGGAGGAAGAGGAGGAGGAAAAAAAGAACAGAAGAGGAAAAGAGGGACACCGCCTCAAAAGACAAGCAACAACAACCAACAATTCTTTTATAAATCTCACAAAGTTGTTTTGTGAGACACTAAGGCTCGCTCACATGGAGCAAGTCCTCATGTGTCTGGCCCGTGCGCTGCTTTATGCCTGTGATGTGATTGAGCCCCAAACCACCAGGCACTGTCCCCACTGGAGAGGAGAGTCCCGCAGGACTACAGCACGGAGTAGGTCTGGGGTGGGAGGGCCAGCTGGTCCCTAAGAGCAGACTCCAGGAGGCTCCTGGTGCAGATGCTACTTCAGAGCTCACTGCCCCGTGTCAGGCGATGCCCTCCGCTGTAGGGTACTGTTAATCGAAAGTTAAGCCCTGGATAGCGCACGTGGGCAGCTGCCCCGTCTTCTCTTACTCCCGCGCTGGTCCTGGAAGTCCCACACTGTCCCTGTTTGTTAGTAGTCAGCGTGCTCCTGAACTTGCGGCCTCGCAGGTCCTTCCTAGCCAGTAGGTACTAAGAGGTTTCTCCAGTGCACAGTGAGGCGGGTGAGGCTGAAATGAAAAGGCAGAAGAACAGGTTTATTTGAGTAAAGCAACTCCCGGGTGAGTTCTCCAGCCCCAGAGATCAGGGCTGGAGAATGCACATGCCCAAATTAAAGCAGAGAGCTTATGTACTCTGGAAGGGAGGGTTAGAAGATGACGTGTCCGCCACCAGCTGGGTTTGTGCCCAAGTATGATGATAAGCTGACCGCTTTAGGTGGGGGGAGGGGAGGCTGGGGCTGCTGACAACTTCAGGAGAGGAAGATGCCATAGCCGGCAGGAAGGCAGAACGGTCTTTGTGGTGCCCTCCCTTTGTTGGAGATGCCCTGGGAGGGCGGGGGTTTGGTGACAGAGAGACGGGGCTCTGTGGGTCAAGCAGGAGAGAGCGAACAGGTACAGTGCCACCGTGTGTTACATTCTTGGTTAACGTGGGCTTGCTTCGCCTTCAGAATGACTCCCCAAGGGAAATGCTACCATTCTCCTTTTAAGAAGCACATTGAAGGGTGTGCAGTGGGCCTTTAGTATCAGGACTTGGCGAGCACAAGCAGCTGGGTCTCTCTGAGTTGGAAACCAACCTGGTCTTTATAGTATGTTGTGGGTCAGCCAAGGCTACATAGTAAGACCCTGCCTACACACACACACACACACACACACACACACACACACACACACACACACACGGGAGGGGGCGATGCCCTGCCCATTACAGCAGTGTCGACATGTTGCGCCTACAGTGCCTGGGTCTCCGTCATGCAGAGCCTCACGTGGGCAAGCGGCCATCGCAAATGTTAGGTGATTGTACTAAACGCATAGGATGAGCCCCACTAGGCCCTGCTTTGGGGATGTGCTGTAGGCCCTGTGTGCCAAAGGAGTCTCTTTCAAGTGTGCTCCTGGGGGCCTTTAGGGCAGTTATTTTTGAGCATTAATTGGAGCCAATCAAAACCAACAGCGTGTAGCAGGAAAGCTTGTGCTCCCTCTTCCTGCCAGTGTTTTTCAAATATCGTGGTAAGAAAATGTTATTTTCGTGTCTAGCGCTTTATCACCTGGGGCCTTATCCTCACTGGAGGAAACAGTCCCAGTTTTGTTTAATTATTAAAAATGGCATTCTGTGTAGGCATGGAGAGGCGTGCGCGTAAAAGTGAGGCTGAGGGCTCGGCGGGCTGTTCCCTGTCAGTAACCTTTTTTACGGGGGTCTTCTCTGCCTCAGTTCCCTCTCTTTAAGGTAGAGATGACAAGCCTCTGCCTCCTAAGTTCTTATGAGAATTAAATGAGACAGTGCACGTAACAGTGCCTGGCACTCACTAGGTTCCCATGAGTGTCTGTTATCACCATTACACAAAACAAACAGCCCTGAGAGCATTAGCTAAAATCAGAACTAACCGAGAGAGGGTTTCTTTTAGGTGTGTACATTTTAACTTGCCATTTTAAATTTTGCTTCTTTCCACTTCCTAGGTTCCCACAGGACATTTCGATAATTACAAATTACTGGTTATATAATAACACCCTGTGATCACTTCCTGATAGCCCTCTTTCTGCGGAGTCATGGCTCCCCCTTACCTCGGGCCCTCAGCTGGCCACAGTGCAGAATTCCCCTAGAGTTCCCAGAGTTCCATGCAGAGCAAAGCACCCGAAAGCACCTGACTTTCCCTCCTACGTGAACTGTTTTGGGGTGAAGCCCCCAACTTGCTCTTGGTGCCTGGTCTCCTCCTCTTCTGTATGTTAACATATGATTGGCTGGTTTGTCCACCACAGTGCAAACTAGCATTTCCTGCTGGAGAACACCCCAGCCCCGACTGCTGCCCGGGGGCAGCTCCAACCTGTGCACAGCACCAGCCACACTGTAACACGATTTAATGAAAGACCCAGAGACCGATATTGGGGTTCAGGCTGAACTGGAAAAGCAAAGCAGCCGGCCACCAGCCGTCACCTCTCGCTCAGGCTGAAGGGCTGATCCACACATGAGCTCTTCACCAAGTCTCAGACTGCTGCCTCTCCTCACCATGGCTGGAGAATGGACGCCTCTCTGAGACCTTGCTTCTGTCTTCTATACTTCCCTAATGTTGGGATTAAAGGTGTGAGCTGTGATTCTCTTTTAGGCTGACTCACTCTTGTGTAGATCTGGGTGGCCTTGGGCTCACAGAGATCTCTCTCTTAATCCTGAGGCCTAGGATTAAAGGTGTGGGCCACCGCCTCCTAGCTTCTGGCTGCTGGGATTAGAGGTGCGTGCCTGGCTTCTGTGGCTTGTGGCTGACTTTGCTTTCTGTCCTCAGGCAAGCTTTAGTAAATCATAAATCAATCTCATTACAGCCACTGCAGTGGACGGTTTATCGACAGTGCTCGGTTGGCCATTCCTTCCTGCAGTACTCTCCTGTTGCCATCCATACTGGACAGAATGTTCTGGATATAAGTAATAGAAACGCAGACCAAAGTGATTAGACACAAAAGAAGCGATCTGTATGATTAAACAGACCGAGGACAACTTTAATAATGCAAAGTCCAAAAGATGCCATTAGTGCTGGGCCTAGCTCCTAGCTGCTCTCCCCTCTCTGGGGAGGGTCTTGTCCCTCTGGGGGAACGAGTCTTGCCACCTTCTCCATGTTCTCTGTGACACTCAATGAAAAGAACTGTGTGCGAGGTTTGGCTGCTGCTGCTCCTCCTCCTCCTTCATCATCTTCCTTCTGAGGTAACAGCATGGAGTTGAGCTGGTTCTGATAAGTGTCATACCCGTGATCTGATGTCCCCGAAAAGAGACCCTTCTCTGAGTACAGATACATGGCTGACTTGGTGGGAATCCTAAAGAGCAAGCTAACAGAAGCACAGATCTTATCTCTGCCATACTCTAAGGGAACATCCTTGTCTCCTCTCTAGGCCCAGGTCTCAGTCACAGGGTCCTGCTGAGTCCTCCAGTAATGTGGGCTTCCCATAAGACGCCTCGTTGCGAGAGCTCTGTGTATATTGTTAGCGTCTGTATCTCGGTTCTCCCCTGGACTGTTTTTTCCTAGTCCCGCCCCACAGCATGATAAAACCAGCTGAAACAAGCCAGGGAGGAAATAACGCACCACACCAGGTAATGACAACAGTCTGCAAGTGTGGATGTTCACCAGATGCCAGCACAGATTCACGCACGGGTTGGAAAATTCACACTTGGGGAGCCAATAGTCCACGGGGGAGCTGGCAGCCTGGCCAGGGTCTCTTCTGGAGCAATGTTCTACTCCTCTTGACTGACAGCTTCTGGGGGTTAAGGGCTCCCTCATACCCAGCACAGGGCCATGGTCCTCCATGATAAGCCTCGGCTAATTGCCTTTGGAGGAGTACGTGGGAGTAGTTTCGAAGCTCTGCCGCACTTCCTGTGGGTGTAAGTTAGCTGAAACCACACAAGTTTTTACTTCTTGCACTCAGGCCACTCACAGACACGTCCTTCCAGAGGTGCACTCCGTGCCCTGCCCTGAGAGTTCTGCCCGTTACCTCATCTCAATAGAAAGGCATCTTCTACCTCTCCATTGTGAGCCACAATTTGACCTGATTCTTGCATTACCTTTCTCTTACGCTGTTCCTTTCTCCCCACACACATGCCATTCTTTAATGGGAACACTTTACCTTCACCATCAATGCCTTCTTTGAACGCAGCCTTGAGCTGTTAACTCGAAGCAAGGCGCCCTGCCTGGGCCTTCCTTATAAACAAGTAATGGAGCCCTCGCCCTCCCCCTTGTAAATGGCTGTTTATTAACATATACCATCACTGAGCAACATTTTACAATTCCAGGCCCCTGCCATCCCACGCTGTCTGCTCCATTGTGAGTTCAGGGAGGCCTTTCACACCTGTTTCCTTTAAATGCTAGAGGTGGGGACAATAGCCCAACTTCGTAAGTCTGGGTGGGAGTGTCTCCTTTACCACCCCCTTCTCCTGCTACCCCCCTGCCTCCCTGACCACCACCATATTTTTCGTTTAAACACTCACATTGTAGACTGGCGTATTCACACATCGATTCTAAAAGGATGGCTGTGTTATGAGAAGGCACAAAGCCGGCTCAGCGACAGCTCGTGCGCTGTGCAGGTGGTCAAGCCAGGCTACCACCCAGATCAAAAGTCAAACAAGTGTGAAGCTGCTTTTCAGAGTGCAGTCGGGGGACAAGGCGCCGTTTATCCACACGACAAGAGCGGGTTATGGGGATCCATCACACCCTGGAGCACAGAGCAGGGTTTCATCGTCCCACGGCCTAAAGGAGCCTAACTAACGCTGGCCGATCACAGAGCATCTCTGGCTTGTGTTTGTTTCCTCTTTATATAATTTTGTTCTGTAAAATTAGTATCTGACTGTGCGGCGATTGATAATTATTATTTATGCTCCACTGCCCTTCCTAAAGTAGCTCGGAATCTTTTACAGCACCTTTAGGGCAGGAAATGGCTCCTTCTCATGGCTGCCTTTTATTTTTCCAGCAGCATTTAAAGACAGATTCCTATTTATACCACACAGGCAGGTTTGTCTGCTGTAAACAAAGCTAAGTGCTGGGAATTGTGCCCTCCAAGAAATGGTTTCCAAGGAAGCCATAATAAGAAACAACTGTGGCCCACTGGTGACTCTGTCATCTAGGTATTAAGAAAGAATTCTTTACACACACACACACACACACACATATAGCCACACTTTGTTAATAAATACATTTAATGTCCAGAGATGAAATTAAAATAGTTCTTAAATTACAGACTTTGAGGTTGTTGATTTTCATTTTAAAATGTCTCTGACATTCCCTGACAAAGTGGAAACTGACACAAAAGGAGAAATAATCATGTTTTTACCCCGGTAGTCTACACACACACACAGTCACATACACACACACATGCGCACACACACGCACGCACACACGCATACAACACACACACAGACACACACACACAGAGTCACATACACACGTACGCACACACACACAGTCACATACACACACACTCACACACACACAGTCACATACACACACACACTCACACACACAGTCACATACACACACACAGTCACATACACACGCACGCACACACACAATCACACACACGCACACACACAGTCACATACACACACATGCACACACACATGCACACACACACGCGCACACACAGTCACATACACACGTACGCACACACGCACACACACAGTCACATACACACGCATGCACACACACACAATCACACACACACGCACACACACACACAGTCACATACACACACACACACACACACACCTTATTTGGCTGTTACATAAAGAACTTGAGGTCTGGCGTGTGACTATCACTAGAACATGCCAGTCTGATAAATTTGAGCCGAGTTTGAAACGGAGTGTTGAACAAAGCTCTGAAACCCTTGTTCCTGATCCTTCATAGTTTCATGACCAGGGGACCCCTGCTGATATTCTCAGCTCCAGTCAGGTAAAGCATCGGAACACATTCAAACCGTAGCCGTTACAGACATCACCTACAGAATTTAAGTCTGATCCATGTCCTCCCACCAAGACAGGGCAAAATGTGGGCCGGTCAGCTTTGGTTTAGCCAAAGTAGTCATGTTCATTGCACCATGTCAACTGTAATAGCATCAGCATCTTCTTCGGTGCAAATGCGAATGTTTCACCTGGAGATTCCCTCAGAACTGTGCCCTTGGGTGGGTCAGTATCTGACTGTATGTGCACGGGTGCAGTTCATAGTAACTTGACTTACCTGGTGAGTGAGAGCAAAGGGAGGAATCGATGCTGTGGGAGATGATGGGAAGAGAACATCCCTTGTCCCTTAGTAGGCTAATGAGATCCGGTAGCATGAGCTCTAATAGGTTTTAATAATTAAAAACCCGGAGTCAGATATAGGGGAAATGCCGAGAAATAAGAGAGACAAAGGAGCAAACCACAGCCACACCTTACCTCCTTAACTTCCCGGCTGAAAAGAGACTGAGCTCCTGTCCCCGCCCACCTGATCACTTCCTCTTGCTGCCCAGCCATGTCACTTCCTGTCTTTGCAGACCTCCAGACCTCTATGGTTAACTAGTGACTAGCTCTGCCCTCTGATCTTCAGGCAAGCTTGATTTGTTAGAGTACAAACAAGATATCACAAGACTCCATGCAGGAGACAGCAGATGACCACAAGCCAGTTTCTTCACACAAATAAGGAACACACCCACCCCTGTTAGGGTAGCTTCAAGGTAGTGTCTCCTAGCCGCCGACCCTGATCACCAGGGTGGTGGTGGCCAGCTCTGTTTAGCAGCCACCTTGTTGACGATACATAGGAAACCTGCTCATCGCTCCCAAAGCTTATGAGCCACGTTCAGGTTAGCCTTCACCTTAAACTTAAGTTGCTAAGAAAGTCTGTTAATTGTGATGGAACTCGAGGTCTCCTCCAGGAGCCTAGACAGCTTGCAGTCACTCAAGTAGTTATAACTTTAAGCAATTTTCAAAAGACAAAACCTCCCTATGTGTCAGAAAAATACTAGTCATTGTCACATGCCTAACTAAAGTTACATATTTAGAAAACTTCCTGGCCTTTAAATAATATTTCACATTGACCATATTCTTTATCCATGTGATCCATGAGGAAACGCAAAGAACATTGGTGGAATATGTGGGTTGTTTTATTTTGTTACATCGTTGATTGTAAGTATATCACTTAAAATGCTGAGTTTTCCCATATATCCCAATTAAGTATTTCTCATTGAATGGCCACATAGAAAATAAGTCCGTTGAAAACTTGCCCAGGCAATAAAGAAAACCACTCATTTTCTATTCCCTATACATGATCTGAAGCTACAGCCTTTTAGGTCTTTTAATCTGTTTGTTCAAGGCCAAGCTATTTATATGGATAATTTTTAAAGCTTCTGTATAAAAAAGGAGAAAAGAACATTTTTATTTATTCACCGGGGTTTTTTATGTGCCTTGAAATTGCATAGATAAAGTATTGTCAGGCTCGTGGATCTGGAGAAGATAAAAGGTCTCTTATTTTATAAGGCTTTATGTAAGCATTCGAATGCACAGTTTTCTCATGGATAGAATTTTTAAAATAAAACATTATTTCACTATTATAAACCAGAGTCTGGTGTAGGCATTTCTTTTTCCTGCCTTGAATTACATGTTAAATTATGCATTTAAGGTTGGTTTTTATTTTGTTTTTTAAACTACATTTTACCCTCTGCATTTCAGCAGCTCCCTGGTTGGATAAATCAATTTACCAATCCTCACTTTTAGTGTCAGGCAACTATTTAATGACTCGAATACTGACTATTAAGCTGGAGTGGAAAACTGATTAACCAGTCTCAATAAACAGAGTGAAAGGCATCACCTGGTTTGTAACATATTACTGAGAAGGTGAGAAGTGTTTACCATTTTCTCTTAGAGGCCTTTGCTAAGCCCAGTACACTGAAAAGAAGGGCGTGTCTCAACTCCAGGCCTCTGGAGCCAGACCAGACTCTGGGTGACCATTAGCTGCTGTTAGCTTTGCCATGCCAGGGCCAAGGCACAGCTTTCCTTGGCTGGAGCATTCCCAAGCTATCACAGCCATAGGACAGGTGGGGGATAAATATTGTAGAATAGCAGGGCATCTGAAGAGAACCACCAGATCCGGGGGGCTCAATTTGGACAGGCTTCAGTTGGCGCAAACAGGTGTTCCTGGGAAGAACTATCCTCAGATGGCTGGGGCCAGGGATGGGGAGGGTAGGGGAGAGGAGGGGGGAGGGTGCCATTCTTTCACACACATGAAAGCTCCCCTTCCCTCCTGCAGGAAGACTGGAACTAACGGCAGCTATTTCTTTTGAAATGGAAAAAGAGAAATAAAACTAGGGCACCAGGTTTTGGCTCTGGCTGGGTTTCCATCAAGCATGTGATTTAGGTTGAAGGAGGGAACCTGGAGCCCGGGGTCCTAACAGCTTTGCATAGTAGAGATGCAGGGGCAGCGGCTGAATGCAAGGACCTTCTCCACCGAGTATGCATCCAGGAGACCTCCTCCTTATATATTGATCTTTTGCTTACCCGCTTTTTGCATTCATTATATTGAAAATGTATTCCGAAGCCAGTTAACGGCTGTAATCATTGCTCGTGACGATTTACATAGTAATCCCTCACTAGAATTCCTCCTGTGTGTTTAACCCTCAGAGTTTCTGGCTTATAGTTATACACTGATGCTATGTATCTTTGCCCATAGATTATATTATCTTCTTAGTGTGGCATCCGCGGAGAAAATAATTGCTTATCTCGTTTATGGCTCTCGGGTCCTTGTTTCTTAACTTCCTAGGACTTTGTCGCCTGGAGTTCACTTCAAGTGAAGATCCATGATTGGGAGAGAGTGATTCATATGTGGGCGTGGCCAGCAGTTGCATACACATAACAGATGTGCGTGTGGCTGGATGTCTCATTTCTATAGTACTGTTTTCTTCTGGCCTTAAGTGTTTTGGATCAGAGGGAGGGCAGGCCAGGTTATGGCTTTCTAGGGTGAGTTTATAGGTCTCATTGGTTTGCTTTTCCTTTTATCACTTTGGGGAATTGAAAGTCAGTCTATCTGTGGCCTTTCCGATTGTAAGGTCTTTCACTTTGCAAGAACCGTAGGAAACTAAAGCTTCTTTCGTGGTGCCGTGGGTTTTCCCTTCGGCTTTGGCATTTGCAGTTTCAGGGACATTTGTGCTCCTCACGCGAGCCTGGTGTCTCCTGCCATCAGTGCTTACCGCTCCCTTCAGGCTCGTTGGCAGCCCTTCTTCTCATCAGCATCACTGATGGCATCGGCATCCCTGCAACACTGTCCCCACCCTGCTGACTCCTCTTCCTTCTGCTGTTGACTGAGGACTGCTGTTGTGCTCCTTTCCCTGGACCACTGCTCAACCTCTGACCCCTGAACCCGCTTTAAAGTTCACAGTGTTCTGCTGTCACTCCAGGACAGCTCTGCCTTATTACTGTTTTCTCTGAAGGTGCTGGACAGTTTCTTGAAACGTGTTTGATTTCTTTCTGTCCCTTAGTGGTGCCATTTCATCTTCCTTGTTCCGTGGTGTCTTCCTGTGCGCTCTCTCTCTCTCTCTCTCTCTCTCTCTCTCTCTCTCTCTCTCTCTCTCTCTCTCTCTCTCCAGTTGTGTTCATATCTGAAGTATCTCTTCCACCGTGTTCTTAGTATCCTTGCTCTCTCTCTCTCTGCCATTGTGTCATACTGTCTGAAGTCTTTTTCTTGGTTGTTTTTCAGAACCTCTTCTGGATCTACAAATAGGTGGTGAATGCATATGTTTAGCTTGATTCTCATTGCCTTAGTGTCTAGACCACGCCTGTACTGGAGTGAATGAGGATTCTTCTCCAGGATGGATGTAAACACTGGCATCTCCCTCGCTTCCATGCCTACCACACGCACAGGTTACTCAGAGAACCATACTACCCAGGGTCAGCACCTTGTGCCGATCCGTCTCCGGTTCTCCTCAGTATTGACTTATTGTCTTACTGGAAATTCTAGTTTCTTATTGCACATAGGAAAGAAACGCGTTAGGAGGTGTAAAGAAAAAGAAATGAAGGGAGTAGCCTGAATACATCCTAAGTTACCGCATTCACTTGAGAGAGCCTAGCAATTTCTGCTTATTGTAACCCTTGTTATGGAGTGGAAACTTTGGAACTTTGAGAGATATGCACCTTTACTTATACTTCTCAACACAGTTCACATGTATGTATGTATGTATGTATGTATGTATGTATGTATGTACAGTGGAAAACCCTTCCCAATTGCAACCATTTGTGGCAAAGATTTTAATAGTATGTTGTTGTTTTCATTCAAATTTAATAGAATACTTTGATAAAGAGACCAGGCACCGTTTCAGACCAGAGACTATGAGGAATCCTTAAAGTTGCCTCCAGTAAAGGGGCCATACAAACCATCTCTGCAGCCCACCCCTTGGGCTGTATGCCTGGGTGGTCTTGTTCTAACTGTTGCTGTTTAATAATTGATGGTTTACTGACACGAGGTACAGAAGCCTTAGGGAAAATGAAACCCCATGTGCCAGTTTCTTCAGACGAGTCTTCTTTGAGGGTTAAGTGTCCCTCTAATATAGCGGAGCAGGAGTTAGGGGGCCACTCTGCCTCTGCCTGGCTGAGTCAGCCACGGCATTCCTAGTTGGCGGCTCCTGCTGCATGTTGAAGCTGAGGCATGTCCGCTGTGTTCCACAATAGCAGTCCCACAGGCCTTCTCGGCAACAAGAGTCTCCAAACAATAAAGATGACTTCCCTATGGTGGGAGCTGATCTCCCTGGCTGTCCTGCTGGGCCACAACATCCTTGAGAGTGCCTTGCTAGGTATGAAGGGAGAGGAGAGGTCCTTGACCTGCAGGAATTTGGTTTCCTGAACAGAGAACGATCACTCAGAATGAAAGGTGAGAATCCCTCAGTGATCGAGTCCCAGGCATGGGAGATTACTGCCAGCTTGGAACGCCCTGGTGAGTTTGGGGTGCTGATGGCATGGCTTGCCAGTAAAGGTGCTTGTCTCTAAGTCGGGTGGCCTGAGTTTCATCTGCAGAATTTACACGGGAAAAGGAAAGAACCAGCTTCTGCAAAGGCCTCCTTTAGCAGACCGTGTCATAGGCACACAGGCACATGAGTACACATACACTTAATACTAAGAATGACAATAACAATAAGTGTAAAACTTGAAATACTTTTGTTTACGCATAAAGAAAAGGTGGCATTTGTAATGGCCCCTTGAACTGAAGGGCAGCAATAACTTTTAAACAACAGTTTTGCTTTAATGGAACTTGAAATGTCAACCCCGTTTACTGTGGGGGGGGGGGAACGTGTCAGGCCTTGGTCTTGCTGAGGCCTTGGCCTTTGACAGTTTTTCTGTTATCTTGGCCCTGATGCTTTGTCTCCACACTCACCTGCCTGTAAACCAAATTCTGTGGCTTTCACTGTCTCTACTTGCAAATGGCCCACAGCTGGCCTGGACGAAGCCGTCCCTTGAGCTCCCATCAGCGTGATTTAAAGCATTGATGAAATACTTGCATGCACCTGGTAGAACTCACAGGGCCCGGGCCTCTCGGCTCTGTGAGGAGGAAGTATGAATGCCATCCACACTCCTGACTGGGGCAGCATGTCGCACTGGATCCTGGCTGGGATCTCTTGGAGTTTTCTTCTCTTTTATGATTTTTATTTTTTACACATGTTGCAATGTCAATGCAGAAGGGAGTATTTTTAAAAAGAAAAGAAAAAAGTTGCTATAACCCAGTATGACTGCACTTATCCACATATACTTTTTTTTTTTAACATTGATGCACATGTTGACATTTTTCTTTATGTGGCTCTAATTCCACTGTAAACAGAATTTTACATTCTGCCTTTTTCTTTTAACTCAACGTTCAGCTTGCACGGCTAACACTACTTTGATATTGAAGTTAGTGGGGTCTTTACATAAAACGATTATGACATTTATAGAGGCTTCAGGAAAGCCCAGCAGCATGTGCTTGGCATCGGTTGGCTTTTTCAGAAAATACAAGGGCTGTCTGTAGCGCGTCTCAGAGATCCTGTGTCTGAGAAGACCCTCTTTCAGATTGGGCTCTGAGACATGCCTGTCCTGTTCTAGACTGTCCATTCAGGCCACTTGCACGTATAAACGTTGAGCGTTTGGTGATAACCTGGGTGATACTGTGCATATATAAGGAAACGGTACCGTTCATTCTGTGGTGAGAGTGTCTGTGGTCAGCATTGTCTCACTGGAAGGAGACAAGGATCTGGTGTGTCCTAGCCAGGTACCAGAGTGTATCACCATTGTAGGTCCTGGCCACCTACCAGATCTGGGCTAACCAGTCAAAACTGGTCTATACCTCAATGGGTAGTAAAGAGGCCCCCGAAGAAAGGCATCCAGAGGAGGACTCAAGGATGTGGTGGGACGGTGTGTGTGGTGGGGGATGCTGGGCAGCCAGGGCCAGTGCCGTGGGGAAGATAATGGATGAATCCTCGGCATGTTTTATATTTCTTCAGGGCAAGTCTAGGCCATAAAGAGTTGCAGTTTTGTGTTTTGTTTTAATTCTTAGCATCTGCATGGTTTTATTTTTTTAACTTGTTTAGATACAATAAAATCCATCCAACTTAAGTATTCCGTTAAATGAATGTTGGCAATTTGGTCCAGTTGTAAAACTGCCGTGACCCACAGAGATATAAAATAGTCCTTCGTTCTAGTGCATTTCCCCCAACTCCATGACCCTCAGCTCTGTCGCCGCAGCGATGCGATTCAGGCAGCTGCTTCCTGACAGCACAGTTTTGCTGTTTCTAGAATTTCATTAAGTGAATTAAACAACATGTAGTCTTGGCTATGACTTCCTTCACATCCTATAGAGCTTCTGAAATCCACCTGTTTGTCACATGTGTTACTATTCCATGCCTTTTAATTACTGAGTAATAACCCAAAGTAGTGTGTGCTAAATTTATTTATTATTTATTTATTGCTAGCTGATGAGTACTGCAGACTTCCTGTAGTTTGGAACGAGTATAGCTCATGCCACTGTGGACATCGGTGTGTACATCTTTGTGCAGACATGGGTTACTTCTCTCTTGTGTAAATATCTAGGAATAGGATTAGTATGCCATAAGGCAAATACATGTTTAACTTTACAAGAATCTGACGGAGTTTGTATTTCTGTGGCAGGGAGGAGAGTCCTAGTTGCCCTGCGCACTGAACTCGTAATGCATCCATCCAAGTAGCATTCCACAGCTTGGGACCTTTTAAATGTGCATGGCCTACTGATCAGCAGTTTCTGTTCTGCTGCTTGACTTCCTTGTTGCAGAATCCCTGAGGTGAAGCACTAAAGGGAAGAAAGTTGGTTTGGGCTTGTAGTTTGAGAGGATCAGCCCGTCATGCCAGGTAGAGGGTGAGGGGGCGAGGCAGCTGATCACATGCCATCTGTGTTCAAGTCCTGGAACAGACAGGAAGTGAGGCTGTGCGTTTGGACCTCAAGGCCCACTCCCAGTGGCCTACTTCCTCCAAGAGACTCTGCCCCCTAAAGTGTCCACAACTTTCCAAGACACACTGCCAGAACACGAGTCCATGAGACATCGCCCATTCACGCTACACACTGGTCCGTCCTGCTGGCGTGTTGCCCACCTGTCTTCATCTGTGTGTCCATGGCTGTGTGTCCATGACCTCTGCCACCACGCGAGTCACTGCGGGCAGTTTCACGCCCCCACCGTACCCTGCAGGGAGCTGGGGTTAAGAGCTGCCCTATGGGGTGAGAAGATTGTGGTTGGAATGGGACCTCTCGCCAGCCTTGCACTGCCAAACAGGGCCCTCTGCGCTCAGTTAAGATTCAGGGTTTTATTCACTGGTTTGTGGTTAAAAAATGAAAATAAAATTATATAGACTATGTCAAGCACCTACCACAGGCCAGGGCCATAGAAAACACAGTACAAGGGTCTGGAGCAGCTTAGGGACCCTTCATTGTGTGTGTGTGTGTGTGTGTGTGTGTGTGTGTGTGTGTGAGTGTGTGTGTGTGTGTGTATGTGTGTGTGTGAGAGTGTGTGTGTGAGTGTGTGTGTATGTGTGTGTGTATGTGTGTGTGAGTGTGTGTGTGTGTATATGTGTGTGTGTGTATATGTGTGTGTGTGTGTATGTGTGTGTGTGAGTGTGTGTGTGTGTGTGTGAGTGTGTCTGTGGTGTGTGTGTGTATATGTGTGTGTGTGTATATGTGTGTGTGTATATGTGTGTGTGTGTGTGAGTGTGTGTGTGAGTGTGTGTGTGTGTGAGTGTGTGTATGTGTGTGTGTGTGAGTGTGTGTGTGGTGTGTGTGTGTGGTGTGTGTATGTGTGTGTATGTGTGTGTGAGTGTGTGTGTATGTGTGTGAGTGTGTGTGGTGTGTGTGTGTGTGAGTGTGTGTGTGGTGTGTGTGTGTGTATATGTGTGTGTGTATGTGTGTGTGAGTGTGTGTGTATGTGTGTGTGTATGTGTGTGTGTGTGAGTGTGTGTGTAGTGTGTGTGTGTGTGTGGTGTGTGTGTATGTGTGTGTGAGTGTGTGTGTATGTGTGTGTGTGTGTGAGTGTGTGTGTGTGTGTGTGTGAGTGTGTGTGTGTGTGTGTGTGTGTGATCACCCCACACCAGTGCTTGTATCCCAGTTTGCCTGTAAAACACAATCATGGAGGCTGGTAATATGGCATGGGACAAACTGCTTACCTCTCCAGGAGAGCTAATTTATCAAGCAGCCAGTGCTAGCACACTTGGTTTCCACAACTCTAAAATCCTTTTTGGGTAGATTTGGAGGTGTTTGGGATTATACCTGTCTCCTAGGAGAAATGGTAGAGTGAAGGTAAATCTTAGCTGAAATTCACCATGCAAGCAAGCCCCCAAACTGCTGTGTGCGTCCTGTCCTCTAGGCCCATCGAAGTCTCTACCGTCTGTCCTGAGGTAGGGCCAATGACAGCAACTTGCATAAGAGATACCCCAGAGACTGCTGTGGCAGGAGTCAGCTGGACTTCTCATAAAGTTAGTGATACGGTCCCCCTGGGAAATAGATGGACGCTGGGCTAAGCCATGTGGGTGAGGACAGCATCTCTTAGAGACCCAACAGGCCCCCTTGAGATGCTGATAACCTTTCTACTCGTGTGGTGGGCACACTAACGACACTACCTCAAGCCAGTTCCCACATTCCAGTCTCATTTCTAATGCATTAATTCATCATTATTAGCTATGCTAATTAAGAGTAAGTAATTAATAAGGTAAAGAAAGCTGCCCCACAGTCTTAGCTGCCTCTGGAATTCTGTTCATTAGTCTTTCAAACATTGTCTAAATACCTGCAGGAGGATGTAGTCCCATTTGGTCGCTCCCCCCAAACACTCAGCACTGGAGGGTATAGATTAAAACGCACAGCTCCTCTCTAACAGAAGTACTTTCAAGGGTAATTGCCATCCACATATGAGGGGCCCAATGTGCTGGGTTGTCAGAGCTTCGCATCCCTTGGCCTCCACCTGGTGGAGTGCAGGCAGACACCCCAGGCCATGTTGGAGCCTTCCCTGTGCCCTCAAGGAAGTGCAGCTCGGGGACACAGTGGGGGCCTCAGCTGCATATCATGACAGCCCGTGATCTGCCCCCGGGCTGACCCCCTTTCCCAAGCCTGGCTGATCTGAGGGCCACCGTCTCACATGCATGCACACATGCACACATACATGCATGCATGCATGCATACATACTTACACACACGCACACGTACTCAGTACTCACATACACTTAAATTCTAGAGTCTTCCAACTTTTTCACATGGTGTTGCCCATGGAACCGTGGTTTAATGCACATAATCACTGTACATTAAAATAAATGCATGCTTCAAACTCTGAAATAAAATATCTAAAGGATTACTGAACATGTCACATAAAAAGCAGTCAGCTACATGCTGCCTGAGACAAGCCCCTTCCCTCCAGTAATCTTGACACAGTGTGCTGGGACCATTGCTGTGTTGCCCTTGTTGGGTTCCTGGCCTGTCTCCCTACTCGGCACTGGGACCCTGGAGGGCAGGGGCTGCCTTTCATCTCTGCATCACCTTGTCAGTGAGCCGGGAACATTATATGCATCCAGTAAATGTGATGAATGAATACCTCCATTGTGAACCGAAGCAGAATACCGCTAGCAAACACAAACATTTGCTGTTTTCCCTCAAGTTGACTCCTAACCTCTGATAAACTCTTGAAGTATGAAAACGTGTGAGTACCAAAGACAAGAAAGTCAAGTGCCCTTTCCAACGTAAAATAAAAGGCAGGAAGGGGGTATGAATCTCATTAATATGAGCTACATTTACTTCCAAACACCTTTAAACACTAGTAGATTATGTCATCTTTAAAAGTGAATATACCAGTCTGACATTGTTTCTCAGAGAGCAAACATCTCAGAATAAGTTGTTAACCAAAGTAACGCCCTCACGTTCCACCTGTGAAGTCTGTTTAGATTATACAGAAAGTCTAACAGGAGAAGGGGGTTGAAGTCTACCTTTCTGCTGCTTTCCGTGAATGACAACTTAGGAAACTTAGGAAAATACTTCGCCTTGTGCTCGCCTTGAGCCCCTGCACACGGTGTTTGCAGTTTCCACCCCACAATGCAGCATTTTCATGTAATTACAGAAAGCACTGTGGGGTTGATGGGTGGGGTCCGCAGACATTCCTGAGGAGCCATGTTCAGTAAAGGGACAGGGACATCTAGGTACAAAAAACCTGCCACTTGCCTGGAGTCTCTCGCTGGCACTGGGGGGGACGAGGGAGGTCGGGGCTGTAGCTCCGCTGGTGCTGTTCCCGCCCGCCCGCCCGCCCGCCTGCCATGCAGAAGCCCCCGGATTTGACCTGCAGCGTCGCATAAACCAGGCATGGGGCTGCACCTGTAATACCAGCACTTGCAGGAGGATCAGAAGTTCAAGGATATCCTCTGCTACATAGTCACTTTGAGGCCAACCTGGGATACATGAGAGCCTCTTTCCATATTGATTAAGGCAAAAAGATAGAAGGGCCTGTTTCTTGGGGGAGGGGAAGTTAGTCTTTTGTTTGTTTGTTTGTTTGTTTTTTTCATAAAAACAGAGGCAATGAATGCCAAATCCAAGGCAAAATTCCAACTTCAGTTTGGGACATTCAAATTTGTATTATTCCCTGGCAGACTCTAAATGTCCTCATGTTTAAATACGGTGCCTGGAGTCTCTCGCTGGCACTGGGAGGATGTACAATCGCCGCTCGCACTGGAATCTTGGACAGGGTCAATGCAAGGAAAACACAAAGCCGGGCTGAGGTTTCACTGAAGGAGCAGTGCGTTTCCCCAGGCGGGCATTGCCCTCAGTTGCCCACACCCAACAGCCCTGGAGTGAAATGCCCAAGGCTGTGGAAAGCTGAGACCCTAGAGGCCCTTCCACTCCGCATGCGATCCGTCTCCTGAAGCTGACAGTGGTGGCCTCAGAGAGAAAGAAGATGCTGAACTCGGCCTCTGACCAGGTTTTCTGTTTGCTTCCTTATCGCTGTCCTCAGCAAAGTTCCATTGAAAGTACAAATTGGGAAGTCCCATGTTTGTAGCTGTACAGTGTGCTCTGGGGAAGATCCCTGCAAGAGTCCCTCCCCTCCCCCATGCCTCCAGTGTGGTGTGTTCACTGAGTAGGCCACGCCCAGAGGAGACTATAATGCAAGGAGACGGGACTGCATGGGTCAGTGGACACAGAGGGGCGTGCCACTATGTGACTAGTTTTGCTACTCAGGATTTGAGTGTATCAGTGAGCTGAACGGTTCTGTTCTAAGGTGGTTTATGATTTTTGCATTATTCCTGAGCCTGGTTGACATGCATTTGAGGACAAGCCTCTGTAAACCCCCTTTAGACTTCAGCTCAGTGTTAACAGAGAAGAAACATGTTGCATTCTGTATTTGGTTTTCACTGTTCAAAGTGAAATGGCTTAACCCTGAAGAAACAATGTATACCCGGAGCAGATTTTCTGTCTGCCTGAGTTGTTCATACCTGTGCTATTAAATACAAACTCCTTGGCAACTTTCCTTGATCAGATTCTGTTGTCCTAAGTGGGCTGTGTCTCCTTGAGCATTGAAAACAGTAAGCAGAGCTCTGCCCGCGAGTCCCTGGGTCTGCTCTGTCTGTGTGTCTGGAATGTGTGCTGCACAAATCATCAAGTGACACAGTGAACAGGAAGAGGCTAGGCAGGAACCCACTGCAGGACGCCTGGCAGGGACCGTGGCTTTACTTGTGTGTGCATATGTGCATGTCTGTGCCTGCTGGGTGTGTGTATATGCACGTGCATGCGTGTGCACGTGTGCTCTCACACATGCACACACAAGGACAATGCCAGGCCTTCTTCAGTTACTCCCCACCTTATTCAGAGACAGACAGAGCTTCTCATCCAGTGCTCACTGATTCCGCTAGACCGGCTGGGCAGGGAACCCCAGTGTCCTCCGTCTCTGCGTCCCCCGCATAGAACACACCACCATGCCTGCCTTCCGCAAGGTTGTTGAGGACACAAACTCCAGTGTACGTGTTCCCACTTTACTGACGAGCCATGCCCCCAGCTCTGTGCTTTGCATTTTCCAAAACAATATTGGATTACGTGTCTACTTTCAGAAGATAAATTTATGGACTGAAATGGGCATATTGGTTTATTTTGTAGCTTTATTTCATAGCCAAAAAACGAAATAGATAACACGAGGTGTTTTCTCTCTTCGCATGCGGTTATTTTGCCCTTCCCTTCCCACTGTAGGAAGGGCATCTGAGCACTCCTATTCTCCTCCACGCTCGTTCTTCCCAAAGTTTCATCCAGACTCATGTACTTATATTTTAAACTCAGACGACTCGTTTCTTTTGGAGTGAAAGCCTCCAAAAGCAATGTTGATTCATAAGCTATAATATTTAGCAAATATTCTCAGGTACCTTAAAGCCAATCTTGATGACATTTTACTATTCATAAGAATTGCCAAAGGTCCCTGTCTGCTGAGTGATTTGCCTATTATGTATATGCCTACCTTAAAATAGGAGACAGAAAGCCACTGTCAGTTCTAGACTCGGGTCGCGTTAGTCACCTAAGCTGGTAGATGCTGTCGCAGGGTGTCACTGTACCAACAGACACCTTGCGTTCTCACCATCTGACTACAGTCTATCCCTGGTCTCTGTTGCCATCCTGCATAAGGAACCTTATTCTAGTCTTGGCGCCACTGCATTGATTCCATAACATATACATAAATTCTTCATGATCAACTCAAGACATGAAGAAGGACTTCTGGTTTAGGCTTTTGTGAAGTTTACCAGTTGATTGTGTCAAGTTGGGGAAGCAGCTATTGCGTAGCAACCTTGGGTTCCACATAAAGTAATTGAAGGTCCCAAATGAGAAACATTTGTGACGGGATATGCCCTAACCCTTGCCTTACCACATGGCTTAGCACCCTTCTGATCACACATGGGTAAACACATTTGAGCGGATGCTTTAACACCCGCCTCACACTTCTTTATGCCCTTCTTCCACATATGCTGGAACGTGTGCTTTGATTCTCTTGTGGTCTGGGGGAGGACAGTGAGCAGGGTCTGGGGGGGGTCTCCTTTTCCAAAGGTTCATCAGATCGTGGTGTTCAGTCGAAGATCGGTGCCTTATTAGTAAAGCCGCAGTTCTTCTCACTAGATGACACAAACAAGCGTGCATTTTCAGTCTGACTGGAGATGGGCATAGCCACGGGCCTCTGTCTGTCTGGCCCCACGGGCCATCGACCTCACCAGGGGCCTCAGCATTTTACCTCCCTGTATTGCTCAGCATCCTGCTTGTGTTTTTTTCCAAATACTCAAGCTATTCAGCCTTACTCAGGCCCAGCTGTAGAATTTAAAAACAAGACCTGTCTCAGCCATTGGCTCAGATTCTCTTTCTTGTTTGACAGTTTCAACACAGACGGCAGCCACCATCCCTTACGGCAAGGGGAATGTCTCCTCACTCTCACACACAGACTTGCCATCTACACTGTGTTCGTTGGCTTGGGCAGCACACAATAGATTTGGTACCTTGAAAGAAAAGCTACCGATTTGCACAGTTCTAGAGTTTGAAAGTCCAACATTAAGATGCTGGCAGATATAGTGTCCACTGAGGGTCTACTTCCCAGTTGACAGGTAACTTTTCTTCCTCCTGAATCCTCACGTCGCAGACAGCAGGGTAGATGGTGGCTCTATTCAGTCAAATAGCAGCAGAATTATGGCAACCTACGTTTCAACAGTGTTTTACAGCCTCCAAGATGTGTCTTTTGTTTCTCTTTTGATCCCTACTAGAATGGGAAGTAACCCATGAATCCTGTGTCACGTAGGGTTTCTATTGATGGAAAGAGACACCGTGACCACAGCAACTCTTACAAAGGAAAACAATTAACTGGGACAACTCACAGTTTCAGAGGCTTAGTCCATTTCATCATGATGGCATACAGGCAGGCATGGTGCTGGAGAAGGACCCGAGAGTCCTTCATCTTGATCTGCAGACAGCAGAAGGAAAAACACATGAGTTTGGGGTGGGGGTGGCGCATTCCTAGTCAAACCACCACAAATTCTGTTTCGTGGAATGGCATATGAAGACCCAGATGGCTTCAGAACTCTGCTATTAAAAAAAAAAAATATATATATATATATATATATATATATATATATATATATAGCTAGTAGGCAATGAGGCTAGATAGTCAATGCAGGTACGCTCACATCAAAATCAAAATTTTCCCCGCCATGTGGCAAGGCCAACTCTCGTAAGGCATTTAGGAAGCTACCTGAAATAGCCCTTCCTATCAAGGCGTCTACAGAGAGGGAAAGATGTGATCAAAAGTAATGCCAGTTGTTGAAGCCTTTGAGTAGATCAAATTCAAGAGACTTATACTGAGTCCTCTTCATCCCATTTAACAGGCGTGGAAACTAAGGCCTTAAATCATAATGAACTCACTCAAGTGAAGGGACTAATAAGTAGCAGAGCTGTGTTTTGAATGCAAGCCTGATTCAAAATATAACCCAACCTCTTAACCATAACTCACATTGGCTCCCAACCAACAGCAATAAATGACCTCATAGACAAGCCAAGGTGCTTGTAGAAGGCAGCTTGGGATGAGATACATTGTTTCCCTAATCATTCCTGGTTACAAAGATTTGTGACTGGATTTTTTCCATTTTTAACATTAGAAAGTAAATCGGTGTAACAAAAAGTAAAGGTTTTGGATATTGTGGGAAAGCATCTGGAATTAGCCTGTGCCTCTTACAGGCTGAGACATACATGCACTGTCCTGACTAAGATCCACACAAACGGCTTTTCAGGTTTATCTGTGCTTGCAATTATTGAACATGAGAATCATGTGTATTATGAGACTTAGAGTTTCCAAGAGTAGTAATGGTTGTTAAACTAAGTTACTTAAAAATGAATTGTCCGTATGGACAGAACTCTAAACGGTCAAAACTGAGCAATTGGGTAAAGAATAGTGTCTTTGAGTTTGGCCAAGGCATTTGGCACTTTCTTAACTGTACAGTAATTACTCAGCCTGTCTTCACAAATGGCTTTAAAGATAACTTAAAGGTGGTTGGAATGCTTAAGTTCACTTTCCATATTAAGTTGGTTTGGATCTGGATGCAGAGACCAGCAGACAGATCAGCCAGGAAGAGCCACCTGTGGATGCCTGACTTGTAAGTGTAAGCAGGAGTCAGTGATGACTTGGAACGGCTAGAACACCCCAGAGGGAAATTTAGGGGCTCTTCATTCCGTTTTGCCCTGAAAATGGAATTGTTAGCACCACTACCTGGCAGCGTCCAAAAGCAGGTGCAGTTCTGGGGTGTATGAAGTCTTGCTTTAGCTGTGTTTACGGTGCTGAAGTTAAAGATCAAACCATTACATTTTAGTATAGTCTTTGCCAGATTTCCAAACCTCTAAGCACAAACTCCTCCGCCTTCATTTCTTTTCTTGCCTGGAAATCTAGGTAGCACTGAGCCAAAATCTGAACTTATGAAGTGAGATTATACTTGATTAGGGACAAAAAAGGTCCTCCATCCAGAAATGCAGATGTGCACAGCAGTCCTGGGGGGATGTTGGTATTTGATCTCTAAGTCTTAAAGGTTCATGTTCCCAAGGTTAAGAAATGCAGAGAGCCGACTTTTATTAGTAACTAATGCTGAAATTACTCTGGAGATTCTAGGCGTATTGCATTACAAATCACTCAGCTTTGGAAACCCTACAGCTCGTGGGTTACAGATATCACTGGATGAGAGAAACCGGTAATAAGTGAAAGCATCATTCCTGAGCCTAATCTATAGCATTGCAGCGCTGTGTGTATATGCCCCGAGAGTGTCTTCATCTCGGAGAAGGAAGGAAAGGAAGGACCTGGGAGTCAGCAGCACAGCTGGAGGGACCAGGAAGCAAGCGGCCCTTGTCCGGGGGGGGGGGGGGGGGGGACACCCCACTGGGTGGGGACAGTGCATTAGTTCAACGTGGGCTGTGCTATCTTTCTGTTTTTCTAATGTTTATAACTTCATGACTGCCTGGACAGTTCTATATTGAGCAAGGCTTCCACTCTGATTATAAAATAATATCCATCAACAAACATGGCACCTGTGGGCAGGTATGAAAAAGACCAGGTGCATTTCACAAGAGAAAGCCTTGTTCTCGAGTCTTCAAAGCCCCGCCTTTCTTCAGCAACAGAGGGGGGGAGGCGGGTAAGTCTGTGTTGCTTCCGGAAGTGACCTATGACAGACAAAACTGTTCCACCTCACAGCCATGGCCCCCTTGCTCAATGTGTGATGGTGCCATGATTGGAAAATGTTTTCCTATGGGAGGAAATATGCTAAGCCATTATACTTCAAAGTGATTTTAAGGTGGCCAGAATATACGCTCTTAAAAGTATTACTAAAATTTGGAATGTGGTGCCTGCCGTGTGTGTGTGTGTGTGTGTGTGTGTGTGTGTGTGTGTGTGTGCATGCATGCGCACGTGCATGCATGTGTGTATGCATATATATACATACACACGCACACACACATATATAATCAGTATATAGGATATATATTTGTATGTGTATATAATTGTGGATGTATGTTATATTTTGAATGGACAACACAGAAGTAAAATACAGGAAAATGAAATCATATATACACACATACATAATGGTATTTCACATAAATAAGTTCAAAGTCAGGCTATGGTGTTTAAACATTGCTGCCTCCTTCCTCCTCCCTAATGGTGTTTTTAAGATCTTGGGTTTTGATGGACACACTATGGAGTACAGAAGTCGCCATTACTTAGGCAGCTGATAATGAGAGGTGTTCCAGATCTTCTGTCAAAAGACCTGCCAATTAGTGTTGAGGTCTTGAGGGTCCGGCTCTAGATTTGTATTAATATGCTAGGTTTATTGACATATTTTATATATGCATCATATGGCATTGCATGTTATATAATATGGTGCTTTTAATTTGTTATACCCAGGTCTGTTCTTCAGCCATAGTTAAAATTCACAATTACTTCATAGCTCATAACTAATAACTCATTAGGAAGCTGTGCCCGTACTCCAGGTTTCCTCTAAGGCAATCCGTACTTAACAATAAGCTAGAGAGAGTCTTAGCTACTTGCCTGTCATTGACCAGTTTAAATATTTAAAGTTACCATCTGACCCTCTGTCCAACCACTCACAGAAAATGAAAATAAGCTTGTTTACAAAACAGGAGAATGAAATGTTTCAAACAGTCTTTTCTAAATTAAGAAAGCTTATAGTGGGGATTATCAAATAATCAAATTTATGTAGAGATATGTAGATATGCTCATGGTGACATAATGTTACCTGAATAAAGGGTCTGTTTTCCTCCTTTTTTTCAATGTTAGTTTTTACCAACACAGAAATCTAAGCATGTCATTTACAGTAGTCAAACTCAGACTCATTGTCAAAGGTCATAATAATTTCACATTCCTATCTTTTCTGCTGTATCTTTAAAAACAACGTTTGATTCGTTTCTGTCTTCCCTTCCAAAATGATAACAAATTGAGTGTGATTGTTTTAATGTCTTGCTTTACCCAAATAAATAAACATAGTCAAAATTATAATGACACCACCCTGTGATTACTCTGGTGCTAATTCCCCACATTATTTCCGCTTTGTCTCACTGTCTAGCAGGCAGTTGGACGGATTTAAATCTAACCCGCATGGGGGTGTGGCTTAACTTGAGTCTGTTCAGTGTCTATGTGACACCTGGTGCTGTTATGTAGAGTGCAAAGACATTAGTGGCATGGATGCAGGTGGTGAAGCTCCAGGAGGACACAAAGACATTGGTGGTGTGGACACAAATGGTCTCTGGTCTGGCAGGACACATACCATGAGGTGGTTAGGAGCTGCGCGCGCGCGCGCGCGCACACACACACACACACACACACACACACACACACACACATTCTCTTCCACATAGCTGGCTCATGCTGACCACATCCACTTTCAAGTTTACACAGTATCTACTTGGCAGAGCCTGAGCTGCAACGTAGAATGTGGTTCCAAGAGAATCCTGGGAATGTGGTTCTTCACTTTCTAGTTTGTCTGTCAAAGAAAGCTGCCAAATCAATCAAATTTCCCATGGAAGAAGTCAGTGCACACCCTCACCCTCACAGGAGCACAAAATAGTGATTCTCAAGTTGTGTCCCAGTGAACCCTAAAAGTGCCCCACATACATGAGGGTTGACAAGGGACAGAACAAGCCCTGACTGACAGACTGGACTGCATCAGGGCAGGGTCTCATGAATCGTGAATATGGCCATCCAGTGAGTGTGCAGCAATTGTGGGGAGGCATTCCTATTTGCTATTTGGGGCCTGTGTGTTGTGTGTGTGTGTTGTGTGTGTGTGGTGTATGTGTATGGTATGTGTGTGGTATGTGTATTGTGTGTGTGTGGTGTGTGCATGTGTGGTATATGTGTGTGGTGTGCGTGTGGTGTGTGAGTGTGTGTGTGTGTGTTTCATAACTGCTGCTTTTCATTTCATGTTAGGTAGCTTATCAGAAATAAAGACTAGGATTTGTTCCTATAGCTGGCTTTTTAGCAGAACATATTCACTTTCCAGCCAATCATTGCAAACATTACAAATAATCTCATCTTTCACATCATCGTTAGTGGATGTGCTGCTAAGAGACCTGCTCAGGTCAGGCTTTTTAATGTGAAGTCGCCACCTCCTGAGAACATGCCTTTGAGTTGTTTCAAAGCTTTTCCAGCATCTTCTCCAGAATCCTCTGCAGTGGAGGGCAACCAAGTCATCATAGCCATGGGGTAAAGGAACTGGACACATTAATTACTCTTCAGATACTTTATTTCATTTGACTTCAAAAACAAAATTAGCAGTAGCAGAAGACAGTGGTTGCATGGGGTTAAGTTAATCAGTGTAATTAAATAACTGTTGAGCCTCTCCATTAGGCCTGTTTCAGATGGCGCAGGGCTTTTAGGAAGTCTTACCTACCTGGGGTTTTGTAGTTTAGTGTTTCACCAAAACCACGGTCTGTACATTACGGAGAAAGACACAGTGGAGCACCTCTAGAATCCCCAAGTCTCAGCTGAGGAGTCAGTGCTGATAGGTCAGTACAGTCCTTGCCACAGGAGAATGAGGACCAGAGTTCAGTCCCCAGAGCCTACACACGCGATGTGTCGGGAACAGTGGCAGGCACTTGTGACCCAGCATTGGGCAGACAGGGATGGGCAAACCGCTAAGGCCCACTGGGCAGCCTCACCTGTTCGGTGAGCTGTCGGTCAGTGCGAGATCCAGTCTCAGAAAACAAGGTGGACAGCTCCTGAGGAGCGACACCCAAGGTTGTCTTCTGTTTTCCACACACACAAGAATGTCCTGAAATCCAGGACATCATAAGCACCTATGCGATATCCCAAAGTTTTCAAATTTTTAATTTCAGATTACAATTATTCACGCAGAAAGTATATACAAATATTAGAAGACCCCAAAGTCTCAACTTCTAGGACACCCCTGGTCCAAGGCGTTTTTTCATAAGGGACACTCAGCCATACCTGCACATGTCTTGATCATTGGAAGTGTTTGGGTGGCTTTTCTCACAGACTCTGTGGAATGTCACCCACCCTAGTACATGCAGCCAGACCCACCTGAAGCCTGACTAAGTGCTCCAGGCACACCTGCTCCGAGAGAGCTGGGCTTTTATTCTCGCTCTGTCACTTTATCATCTCTTCAGTGACTTCAGGATGCCCTGTCTTCTCTGCGTGTGTTGCATGTCAACCCCAGGCATGTTCTGCCGTCTCAGAAGCAGTTCCGCAGCACAAGGCTGTTCCCCTAAAGCAGTGGAAGCTCTCCCGGTGGACGGGAATCCACTGTGTCCTTCCAGTTGCTTAGCTGGCTTCAGAGACGTTTGTTTGCATGACGTTTTGCTGGGGTTTTGTGTGCTTGTTGTTGTGGGTAGGTGGGCTTTGCATTGTCCTAGGTGCTGATGGGCTTATAGCACAGGGTTAGAATGAAACCCTGGTGTAGGAAAAGCAAACCATTTACCACTAAGCACACTCCGACCTCTCTGTCACCGTCTTATTCAGAACTGTGACAGGTATCTTTGTAATAAAAAAGAAATTTAAAAAGCAAAAAGCAACTGAAAACCATTAGTCTCTTTGTATTGACTGTCTTGAAAACACAGAAGGCCATAGAAACACAAAATACAATACAACCGCCTTTTTGACTCATCCTGTTGAATCATTGTTAACATTTTTATTTATATTTTCCCTTTTTCTGTGCATATTGAACATCTGAACAATTGAACATCTTATTGGCTTTCAAGTTGAGAAACAACCTGTCTATAATTTACTCTTACTGTGAATTAAAATTTTAAATTGTTCTAGTGTGGCAAGTGATACATCCTAATCCCAGGTTGTTTATTTGAAGTTGGCCATGAAAGTCTGCCCAGTCTACATACTTGCATTTTACTTGTTTCCATACTCTCTCAGCTGTGGGACATCAGACCAGAATTGTGGCCGTGTTCTTGGATACTCTCTTCCTCTAGTCAGGCTTTCTCTGTGAAGCCCTGGCTGTCCTAGAACTCCCTGTAGACCAGCCTCAGACTCAGATATTCTGGAATTAAAGGCGTGAGCCTCCATGCCTCGCCTTAAACTTTTTTACCCTTTTTCTCTGGTAAAGTTTATTTAAGTAAAAACAGTTGATAACATTCTTCACTGCAGAGAAAGAACAAAAACTCATTTATTTACCGTGTCTTCTGTCAAACAATTTTATCCTGATAACATTCAAGAAGTGGACCATGAAGACTCGCTGCTTCAAATACTCCGGGTGGGTTAGCCAGGTCCACAACGTATGGAGTCTCACAAGCCTAATGGAATAATTGTAGGGGGTAAAAATGGGGTATTTCTATTAATGTGGATTGGCTGAAATAGAAAATAAGCTTTAAAAGTTTACGTGGATGATGGAATGGACCTCCACCATACACTGATATATATATATGCTTTATCCAGAGCCTGTGCTTGGCATGCTGCCATAATTTGAATGTCAGGCCTAGGTGATCAGGGCACCTTGATGACAAGTGTTACGAGTAGGTAGGTTTTCCAGCCAGCCTGGTCCCAGAGCTGTGCCAGCCCCAAATAACACACAGAAACGCTGTATCAGATATAATGCTGTTGGCCTGTTACTAGCGTTTCTTATTGGCTAGCTCTGTCTTAAATATTAACCCATTTCTATTAATCTAAGTGTTTCCATGTAGTCTTATCTTACCGGGGAGAGGGCCTGGCATTCTGCTCTCCCGGTCCTGTTGTTGAATCTCCTCCTCCCTCTCCCCGAAACCTCCTTGTCTCCTAGTTCCACCTGTCTTGCTTTCCTATTGGCCAACAGTGCTTTATTCATTAACCAATAAGAGAAACATATTTACAGAATGACATCTCCCATCAGACAAGTGCTAGCATACACTTAGGATGTCTGCATGGGTAGTTCCAATGTTCTGGGGGATTTTGTTTGTTTGTTGTTTTATCACCTGAGGTCTAATATATCTTTACATAGGAGACTGTGCCCTGAAAATGAAAACATCTGCTGGAATACTATGCCAACTGCTTGCTGTCTTTGTTTTCATTCTTATCAGAGATGTTTCCAAATAAATGCATCCTACACTCTTATCGAAGCATTAAGCAATATTTTTAACAGAGTTGCAAATTCTAAGCAAGGCCTGAAGATGGATGGATCACACTGTACATGTATCCCCACTTGCTTACCGTGAGCATCTCCTCTTGGCATTCAGTACTGCTGCAAAGCTGTGTGGGTGTTACGCGCTCTCTCCTAAGAACACAAAAAGCACTTAGTTCATGGGTAGAAGCTCATAGCTACCGGGCTTGTGTAGTCACCGTGGTGACCAGTGGTCCATCTCCATAGGAATTTTCCTAGAACTCGGCCTATGAAGGATGAGGAAGAGCCTTTACCATCAAGTGTTCCTTCATCCTGCTCACTCCCCTCTTACTCACAGGCTTCATCTAATCCTAGTTATGGCATCTTCGTTTCCTTTTACGTCAGTGATCACTAACCTGTCTCAAGTGTCTCCTCGTCTGTCAGTGTCTGCTGGGTGTGCTGACAAAAAGTTCCAGAGAGGAACAGGGAGCTGACGCCATATATTGTTGAATATCGGTGTTTTGCTTATATGTGTGTCTGTACGTGGCATACATACAGTGCCCACAGAAGATAGAGAGGGTGTCGGATCTCCTGGAACTGGAGGTTGTTAGCCACCATATGAGTGCTGGGGATTGTATCAGGGTCCTTTGGAAAAGCAGCCAGTGCTTTTAATTAATGAGCCTGCACAGAAGCCAGGTGTGATGGTACATACCCATAATCCTAGCACCAGGAAGACTAAGGTGGAAGGGTCTTGACTTCTAGACCATCCTGGGCTATAAAAAAAAAGGAAGGAAGGAAGGAAGGGAGGGAGGAAGGAAGGAAGGAAGGAAGGAAGGAAGGAAGGAAGGAAGGTAGAGATGATGTCTTCCTGCCTGTTCTAAGTGCCCAGGGCAGTGTCGTCGGTGGGGTGGGGTGGGGTGGGGTGGGGTGGGTGCTGTGGGCAGGCTACTACTGCTCTCCTAGACCCAGGGGTGTGCTCTTCCCTTCTGCCACCCCCGGATTCTTCTCCTAAGCCCTGCCCTGACTAAAGTCCATCTTACTCCTGAGATACGCCCCTGCCTCTCAGCTCCCTCTTACTGGTCCTCTGGCCAGAACATCTGCTGTCTGTCCTCTTTTCTTTCCCATCAAAGACTCAGCCACATCAGCTCCAGAACTCCAGCTGGACTCCAGTTGCCTTGACGTACAGCCCCTGTCGAATGCTTAGTACTTCTGCCTTTCATACTTGAAAAGTACATGACACAGCCCCACGCATAGAGGCTTCTGCCCTGACTGATGCCTCTGTGTCATGCTAATGTCATGGGATTACACAGTAAGCCTGTAAATTGTAGGTCACTCTGACTTGATTATATTTTTAGGTGGTGTCTACTAAGAAACCAGTTTCAGGTTGGGGTTTACTCCGAACTCGTGTATCTGCCTGATTTTAGTTCTTTTGCTTTGTTTTGTTTTGTCATGTCTGTCTGCCCATGTGTGTCCGTCCGTATCCCTACCCCGCTCCCATGCAAGCAGTGATGTAGCTCTGCTCGGGGAGTCAGGAGTCATGTGCCTGTGCTCTGACTACCAGAGTCGTCTTTGGCTTCATTAGCCTGTCTGTATTGTTGTTCTTTTGTGATTGTGTGGACGAGACCTTGACTTCTAGAATAATATTACACTGAAAATCAAATTCCGCCTCAAAAGAACGTTTCTCCCACAATTTCCTACATTCCTGTACAGGTTACAAAATGTCACAATTCAGTGGGCCAATTATTAGATTTTTATTTGATGGGCAGTTTTAATGTTCTCAGAGACTGAGCAGTAATAGCATTTTTAACTTCTGCATTCCATTTAAAGACTCAGAGCTCACCCTTCTCTTTGTGAGTGTACCTAGTTATATTTTTGGGTATCATTTAAATTCAGGTTCCCAATCTGGAGAAAAATCAATGAGTTAATGAATAGCTTCATTTTTAAACTAATATTTTATCCTAATTATAGGGCATATCTGGTGACAGTAATTTGACAAAATCCCAAATCATCAGATTGTGCAACATAGCCCTTTCTGGGAGTCATTAGAACACTTGCAATTTAACAAGTTTACTTGCCATTTTTAGGAGCAGCGTGCTCACTAGGACAAGGGCTGCCTACCATCGAGGTTTTGGGGCCCTGTCCATGCAGGCCAGGCTTCATACTCGAGTCACAGTTGTGTGAGTTAACCCCACTAAGTGCAGAGCACCGCCACTACTGCTAAACATCCTTGTCCGTCAGATTCCCACTGGCAAACTGTGTCTGCATGCACCATCCCCAGGCCTGACGTGCTTCACGGTCGCTCCCTAACCGTGCAGGAAACTTAATGGCAAAGCCAGCCCAGGAACCGGAGGTGGCCAAGTCCTTGTACAGTGACCTTTCACACATGGCCGGTGTGTTCATGTAAACCATTTGGAACCCTGTGGGGAGCGAGATGGAGAACATGCCAACAAAATGATGACTGCATAAGTCACTGGCTTGGTGCTGTCCGGTCCACGGCTTCTGCAGGCTCCGTGGGCAAGAGTGGAAATGCGCTCTCACCCGATGAAGGGTCCAGCTCAGGAGGGACACACACAGCATCATCTGGGTCAGCCACCTCCTGCAACTTGATCCTGATCAACCCTGTCACGTTAGTCTTCGCTAGGGATGAGGACTGAGAGCATAGCTCTCCAGCAGGAGACGTCCAGGCGTCCTGGTCTTGATACTCTTTCAGTACTTGAAGGGATGACGAGGTTTCCTAGGAGACCCAGAGCTCCTCATTCCCAGGCTGCTTTTCTGTTCACAACCTACACAAGGCTCTGTCTTATTTGGATTCCACCTTTGTCCTTGGCTGTCGTCATTTTCCTCCATCCCTGAAAAATAAATTGGTAAAAGTTACTTTGCATTGGTCTGGCCACACACCAACCCAAAGTTTTGCTTTCGAATTTTCTATTTTTTGGACCAAGGCAGCACAAAGATAGATAGCTCACATGTGTGTTCAGTGAAACTTCATGGTTGTGGATAGGAAAGTCTACATTTTTTTTTTCGTCTGATTGCTTTTGTTTTGTTATATATTTTTTTAATTTTTTTTTTATTTTGCATACCAAGCCAAGTTCCCCCTCCCTCCCCTTCTCCCACTCGCCCACATCCCCCTTCACACCCCCATCCTCTCCTCATCTTACTTGAAGGGCGCCTTCCTAAGAATTTCTTTCTCCACTCAACCACAGTGTACTTAAGACTCAGTGTGGGTAAATGATAGACCCTGGTTCCATGATGCCGACTGTTAGAGCCTCTCTCTGTGTGTGTGTGTCTCTCTCTCTGTGTCTCTGTCCCTCACCCCTTCCTCCCTCTTTATCTCCCTCCCTCCCTCTCTCTCTTTCTTCCTCCCCCTCCCCACCCCCGTAGACCCAGCTAAAAGCATAGTCCTAAGGGGAGGACAGGAAAACTGGGTTGCGGAGGGGCTGCTCCTCCCCAGAGAGCCTGCAGCCTGCACTGACATGCACTGGTTGGCAAGCAGCATGGGTCCTGATTAAGGAAATCATGCTTCAGGACATGCATGCCCACCCCGATTTCCTACTCTCCCCTCTGTCTACCAGGCCTTCGAAGCTTATGAACTTGTCTACTTCTGTTACCAGTAGAGACTGGTGCAAGTTCGGGGATTTTGAATATGAGTGCAGACACGGTGGATGTGGGCTGTCAAGGTGTATTCTGCTGTTGTTGTTTTTAAATTCAACGTGGCAGACCCTGCACAGGTTTGAAACTGGGAGGATCAAAAGCTGTTGCAAGTGTGGGGGAGAGTCTCCCAAAGCTACACATGCCAGTGACGGCCTGCTTCTGGATTCCTCCTGGTTCCGCCGTTCCCGTCACAGGTCAGGAGTCCTTGTCTCTCTCTGTGTGTCCTCAGACTGCTTGGAGTGGGCCCGCTGGCTGGCCCACACTAAACCTGCTGGTTCAGGTTCTGCTTGGCTCATGGTCCAGGGAGGAGCCCCTCTGTCCTCCCTGATTCCGGGCTGCACCACCTTGCGGCACACACAGACTCTCCTGTGAAATACTTGCCTGCTCCTGTGTGATGCCAAGTCTCTCCTCCTCGGTTTTCTAACCGAAGAACCAAGCAAATCATTTCTGAATCATCATCATCATTGATTACTTTCCTCTTAATTGCCATTTATTTTAAGAACACTTAAACACTAATTACTATGTAATCATGGTCTCATTTGGTTTCATTTAACACTCAGAGCAAAGTCAGGGAGGCCTTGCTGTTTCCCCCTACGGACAAGGATTAGAAAAGTCCGTCACTTTCTCAGAGTGTCATAACCACTGAATGTCAGAGTGGTTTGCATCTCCTCCCTGCAGCGAGCGGTCTTGGGAGCACAGCTGTCTTCCCAACCCAGTCCGCCTCCAGAAGCGCGGGACTCACGGAGTCGAAGCACACGTGCTTAGAAGCCAGACCGTGCCGCAGTAGTTGCTTCCTGTAGACTGGCAGTGGTAGTTTCAGTCTCTTCCAGTGTCAGGAGCACAGTCACCAGGCCTGCCCTTCTGCAAGGGAGGGCACTGCCTCGTCCCGTGGGCGTAGCAGTGATGACACTGAGACCCTAGGCAATATCCAAAGAGCACTTGGCCCTTCCCAGGCCTTTAGTGTCTCTCCTTCCTCCCCTCCTTCCTGCTTGTCGCTGTGTCCCAGAAAGGCATCCTTCATTGGAAACTGTTAGTCCGTGAGAGACTGTAATCCAAGGGAGCCCAAGCCCTTGAAGACTCAATCCTGGCCATAGTTAAATTATATAGGAATTGCTCAAAAGGACACAGGTGCCCTGAGAACACAATAGACACTTTGTCTCTGCTCCCAGCAGTTTGCTCTTCTCTTTACCCCGGTCTGTGCTCGGTGCCCTCCTCCCTCCTCCACACAGCCCCCCCCCCTGCACTTGTCGCTCACCCCGGACCCTCAAAATCAGAAGCCAGTATGCTTTAAACTTGGAAAATGTGGACATCAACTCGACACCCCGGGGAAGGAGGGGAGAGAATTCCATACCATGAAACTTTGTTTATTCACCCAATTTACATGCTATGTAAATTACCATCTCAATATGAGTATAAGGTGTAGGATGTACTGTGTGCATATACATATATAAAACATAAATGCATTTTACATGTAGACAGGTTCTGTTCCCAGAATAACTGCTAATTCCACCATTTGAAACACTTCCAGTTCTAAGCAGGGGACACTACGCCAGTGGATGGTTATCTGTTCACTGATACCTTGTATTTAAAATGTGCGTTCTATAGGAGAGGGGATTATTTTCCCTTTCGTGCAGCATACCCAGTGTCTATGGGGACTCGTACTTAATAAGAAGCCCACTGTCTGCAAGGCCTGGTACCCATACACATGTCAGCCTGCTCTCTGCCCTTTCTAAGCTAGACGGCTTTTATAAGGCAGTGCTTTGTAAAAGAGCCACTCTAAGGAATGATCAAACCTATGAAGCTGTTGATAATATTATCCAGGAAGATGTGATGACAGTTTAGTTGACATGAAGGAAACGGTTAAATCAGTGACAGCTCAACTACTTCTTGTGATCTGAGAGTTTGGGGAACCCGCTAGACCGGAAAATAACAGGCAAAAGTACCGTGGGCATACCTGAGACCCTTCATGCATGTGAAGACATCCTAGCAATCTGGGCAGCTTGCTGGAGGTCGCTGTGAGCTTGACTTGCCTTCTCCCACTGTGCGTAGTCTCTATGCTTCTGTGAGAATCATCTGGTGCTTGGGTTAGAAGTTATGTACACACCTTTGAAAACAAAGACAAAAACTTTGGGGCTCGAATGTTTCCTCCATTGTAAGTTCTTCCCATAACTTTGAAGTCTGGACTAATTGCTTTCTAAAAATATGTTTGGCTTTCTGATATCTGGTATTTGACATGTAATGATGAGTTGTTAAGAGTATCTATCCACTGGGGGCTGGGATGTTATTTCCCACCTTCCTGCCCGATATCACAAAACTATGCAAAGTATAAGCTACTAAACTTTCCTATCTCCTAACGCTTCCAACATAAGAGGGCGTCAGTAATTTAAACACGAAACCAGGGTGATGGAACAGGCAGTTCCAAGAAAGCCAGTTAGCCCCCTTATTACTCCTGCTGCCTTTTAAACTCACGGAATTTGAGGGGAAGCCAGGGTCCCGTTTGTTAAACACTGAGTATGGAGTTGTGGAGTTGAGATTGCTTTCTCTTGGAGACATCGTAGCTGGAAGGGTGAGGAGAACAGGCAAGCAGGAGAGGACACTGAAATTGTAGGGGTAGTAAACCTTTTTTTTTTTTTTTCCGTAAAAATGCTGCTTTTCGTGTGGCTAAGAAAGGGCATCTCAGGAGGTGTCCCTCGTCAGGCGCGATAGGCAGCGAGCCTGTGTGCTGCTTTTCCTTGCCAGATATTTGTCCCAGGCTGGAAGACATTTTATGATATTTATTTGATGACACACACCTGCTGAGTAGATGAAAAGCAGCAGCTCCTGAGGATGACCCACTTCAAGGGCACGGTGAGCTTCTGAAGAAGGGTACCCTGCATCACTGAGCACGTTTTGATGTCACCTGTTGATGTCACCTGTTGCACATATCGAAGGCCAGTGTGCCGTAGACTTTGTTGGACTCAGACTGCTAACCCCAGGGAAGAGATTTCTGAGACACTGCTTTGTCAAACACACTGCAAGCCTGTAAGGAGGTAGGCTCGGCGGTCTGGATGTGAGTCGGCACAGGGCCCGGCCACCTGGGAGCGGACACTAAAGGCCCCCAGAGAGGAGATGAGTCCAGGGAGGAAGTGTTGAGTCCCAGAAGGTATGGCCCACGGGAAAATGCCAGGGAAGAAACTGATGCCCCATTCTTCAAGAGTCTGCAGGGGACAGAGAAGGTCCAATAGGGATCAGGGAAGAGCGCGCATTGGAAATACATGGGACACGCCTGCCTATTCATCCTTTGCGCCCTTGTCTCTGTGTTTACTGCTCCTTCCACACACATTCAGTGGTCTTCAGACATGGCATAGTATGTCATCTCTTGAGTGAGGAACAGTCCTAGGTAATACTCTATATTTTGGCATGATATTAGCAGCAGGTATGCACAAGATGAACCTAGCTGTGTTTCAGTTGCTATATCTGATGGCTGGCCTGGCAGGAAGGAACCGGACATGGGAGCATTACTATGCCTTAGTGCTCAGGGCTACACACTGGGGCACAAAAATACCAAGGCAGAGGCTGCAGGTGGGCACCCTGTATAAACACGGTGGAATGACAGGGCTGGGCTTACTACCCAAACACAGCTTCAGAACCATGACCCTGCACTCTTGCCCTGAGCTCTGCCGTGTAGAAAATCTAGAGGCCCCAGGAGGTAGGGAAGAAAGCGATTCACTGCTAAAGAATTATAAACTCTGAATCATGCCTGGATTAGGATGTTGCTTGTTGATTTATACGGAACCTTGTCTATGGCTTCATGTGTGTGTCTGGAGGGCATGGGTGGAATGATTTGGCTGCAGACTTTCCAGGGCCTCTGTATGGTTTGTGATGGGTGCCTCCCACTCAGGGCTCTGTCCTCCTCCTCCTCCTTTGTCGTATGGGAGACCAGATCACCCTTGTGTGCAACCTGAAAAAGCAAGAAGAAATTATTCCAAATGGCTTCTTTCATTTGTCCTGCATTTGGGAGGTAGAAGATACACTCAGACCCAAGTCTGCTAGGAGCTTTTGGCGGGATGCTAGATAGTTGAGGTATAAAAAGAGAGAAAGTAAAGAAAGGCATCTACTTGGAGCATAAGGAACCTCAAAGTCAGAACTATTAGCATGTCCTTAAGCATCTGATTCCAAGTTCAACTATTGGTACAAATTGTACAGTTTTAAACCAGTCTATTGTGTGTGTTATCCTTAACGCATGCTTTAGTTTTACAGAGACATAGTGTATAGACATTGATATCTTCAACTATTTTCTGTTGAAAATGCTATGCTATCTGATACATAAGTACTGGATTGGATGACTTTTTCCCTCATCTTCCATGAGCTAGAAAAGACCATAACTATTTAAAAACCCCATCCATTTCGAGAGTTATCCAAGCGGATGGTGTTGGCCAAGGTGTTGAATGCACCAGTAGTAATGATGGTGCCCTCTCACAGAGCTAAGTAAGCAGGATAATGCTGAAAGTGAGGGGCAGTCATTTATTTACTGTACTTGCCATTGTTCGCTCTAATAATGCGTTTCAACACCGTAGAATTGCTCGACAATGCTTATGTCGCTTTTATGCCTGTTATTGTTATTTAAATGAACAGTCGACTGCACTGTAATGAAGAAATGCATGCATTTCCTCAACTCACTTATCAACCAGGATTCCATGGAAATGAGAATTTGTGTCTGTCTTCATTCTCAGAGCAAACTGGAGGTCACTGTTTTCAATGTGAACCTTTTCTTTAGCTTTTCAACGCTGAATAATTAGGAGTCGCTGCTTCTGAAATTACCTGTATTCACTGGAGAGAAGAAAGACTTTTATCTTCCACGATGAAATACATTTTCTCATTCAAACTTCACCATTCTTTCTCCTAATAGCATTTACACCATTGCGTCAATCCTAGGTAGTAAAATAAAAGAAATTCATTTCTTGAGCCACAATAGCCTTGTTTATTATTTACTTCCTTAAAATTCAGCTGCTGCCGGAAAAAATAATCCTAATGCAAAAAAAAAAAAAAAAAAATGGGTTTAAAGCAATTGAACATATAAAGCAATTATCCACATAAAATACCCTTATAGAAACATACAATGTTCTTTGCACTCTGATTCAAATTTAATTGATCCTTGAGCCTTGTGGTTTAATGATTGTGCCTCCATTGAGTTTTTAATAGCTTTAATTAAGATGTGATTTGCATACTGTGTAGTCATCCATTTAAAGTGTCTGGTTCACTGGCTCTTAGCATGTCCACTCAGTCACACAGCCACCACCACAATCAACTCTAGGACACTTTCCTCATCCTGAAGAAATCTGGTGCCCACGAGTCTCATCATTGCCCATTTCCTGACAACTGCTAATCTTCCTTCTGTCTCTGTGGATGTGATAGTTCTGGATATCTCACATAGATGGAGACATACATTATGTGGTCTTTGTGTCTGGTTTCTTTCACTTGGCATAGTTAGTTCAAGGTTCATCCATGTTGAGCCATGTGTTAATACTGAGTGTATTTGGGTTGCCAAATAGCCTTCTACTATACATATGCATGCATGTGGACACACACACACGACTTTCATTCATCTGCTTGTCTATCAAGTGGTGGACGTTTGGGTTGTCTCTGACTCTGAGTATTACGACCAATGTTGTTGAGAAGCTTTTTTTTTTTTGTCCTTCCATCCTCCCTGCCTGTGTACCTAAGAATAGAATTGTAAGTGGTACAGTAACTCCCTGTTTAATGTCTGAGGAATTGCCTGCTGTGTGATGAAGAGAGCTCTGGGTCACATCCCACCGGCTGTCTATCAGGGTCTGATTTCCTTACTCCTCCCATCACTTAGTACACGGTGTTTTTTGTAGAGCTGCTCAGTGGACACAGGGAGGCCTGTTAATGGCTAAATGATGGAGAGCGGCTTTTCTTGTATTTGCTGCCATTTGTATTTCTTCTTCTTCTTCGGGAGAAATATCTGTTTCTGTGAGTTTTCACAAACTCTGTTCCCTGGCCTTGGGAATGTAGTTGACAGAAGTAAGTTAGACACAAATGCACTCCTTTCCAGGAGGGACTTTCGAGTGACACCAAAGGCCTACAAGGCGATGTGTGGGCCCCACAGAGAACTGGTGGTAAACTGGAACTCTGTCCCCATGCAGTTGAAGGCCCTAAAATTCTGTTTGCTTTAGATAAAGGAATCTTCACCAATTTTTAAGAAACAGTCCTGGTTAAAATATCCTGCAATCAAATGAACAAAGGTTTCTGCTGGGAAGGGCTTGACATGTTCTTTTTTTTTTTTTTTTTTTTTTTTTTTTTGGTCTTAGTAATACTACATATAACACCTTGCTTCTCTCCTTATAAATGTGAGGAGCTGAGGTCAGCAGATTCGCCCAAGGTCACTTATGTAGTGAATGGTAGGTAGATTTTGGACCCAAGAATGTGTGTGCTTGGGATTTACTTTCTCAGTGACTCAGGTAGCAGATAGAGGGCGCTGTGGGCTCTCATGGGCATCATTAACATTCTTGTTTAGCAACTGAAAGTACCAAGCTCCAGAGGACAAGGATAACTAGCATAGACATCAACTCACCAAAATCTGTTCAAACGTAGAAAGTACTACAAACACAGCGGCTTGTTTTGTGCAGTGCTTGGAAATTATAAAGCATTTGACTGGCACTGTTTTCTACGGTCTTTGTTTTGTGCAATTTTTTAACTCATGATGAAAGTCAAGCCTGAGGGGCTGTGGTTGCTATGTCAGAAAGTCTGAGGCAGAGCCGCAACTCTCAAATCTAAGTCTCAGGGCCCCTCTTATAGTCCTGGGTCTCCAGTGATGTACCATGGTCCAGTCCACCTCAATAGAATGCTCAAGGACACTAACGGGAAAGAAGGGAGACTTTCTGCTGCTGTGCCAGACAACAGCTCAGCTGTGAGCACTAGAAGTTAGGGAGGCTGCTCCTGAGCCAACAGAGAGAACCCTTGATCTGCCCAACAATGGAGTGGTTCAACAACTCGGTCTGTGGCTGAATGGCCAGCTGAGAGGATGCTCAGGATGGGCTTGTGTGTGTGTGTGTGTGTGTGTGTGTGTGTGTGTGTGTGTGTGTGTGTGTGTGTGTGTGTGTGTTGGGAGCATATAAGGTCCCTTCTGACTATGAGGTATGCTGTTCCTAGTTAAAACCCTGGGGTGACCTGAGGTCTTCTTTGTTCTCCACGGTTAACAGTATGGGCTTTTTGCAGAAGTGTAGCCGAGGTTGTCAACCTTCATTACCAGTCTCAATCTGTGTTCATGGATGTTTCATGTTCAGACGGGTTTGACTAGGAATCCTTCAAGGTGCCCTGTCTCTTGGGACTGTCTGAGAGGGCATGGTGCCAGGTTTCCTCTTATTTCTGTGGAGTCTTCTGAATCACGTGTCAGCTCAACCCAGTGGCCCTGAACTCTGGACCCTTCAAAGAATACAGGTGCTGATTTCAGCCATGTCCTAAGAGCATACACTGCGGAAAGACAGCCTCTTCAACCAGTGACCCGGGGAGTTGAGTACTCACTGTAGAAGAATGAACCTAGTGCTATCTTTCACCGTATCCAAAGGAAAAACCGTGAAACTATTAGAAGAAAATATAGGAGAATTACTTGGTGTTGCTAGGTTATGCAAGGATGAAGTAAAACAAAAAAAGCTTCTTTCCAACAACGATGATAATCAAAAGTGTGAAGGGATAGCCTACTGAATGGAAGAAAGTATTTGTAGAGTGGATATCTGAAAATAGATAAGAAATTCAAGCGATTGTATGCCAAAAGAATAAAAGTGATTTAGAATGCACACCATGGCTGAAGAGATGACTCATCTGTCCCCTTCTGCACCTGCAGGGGACCCAGGCTTGTTTCTACCACAACATGGCAGCTCACAACCTTGTGTGTACCCAGTTCCAGGAAATCCAGACCTCCCCTAGCCTCCAGGTGGTGCACAACATACATTCAGGCCAATACAAAAAGCAAATAATGTTTGAAAAGCTAGAAAGATTTGTCTTGCAGAAGTTAAGAGTAGGGTGTTGGTTACCAGAAGCCGGGGACACAGCAGTAGGAATAATGGAGAAAGCAGTAAATCCTGCTCCACTACAGTGTTGCAGTCTTTCCTTAACTGAAAACTACTAGCCCTCAGTCACAGTGGCGGCTTTCTGGTGTCCAGGTGTCGCAGTGAGCAAAACGCTTTGAGTGGATGGGACCACGCCTGAGTCCTGAGCTTGGCACCCTGAAGTTGCATCCAGCACGCTATTCTGCAGTAAGATTGCTGTAGCTCGCCGGGGTGCCTGAACAAAGGACCTGTGCAGGTTTTCTGCTTAATGACCAGGAAGGCATGTGCTGTGTGCTCACGTGGCGGGTTGACTTTCAGAGTCCCCAGGGCAGTCCCAAGTTCAGGTGGCCCACCCCGATGCGTGATTTGACTGACCCATATCTCCCAAAACAGGGTCGCTGTTGATTAGGAAGCAGTGACTAATTACACAAAAAGTAAATATAGTCTGAACATGTAGGATAACCTCAGAGAAAATTAAAGCGCACGATTGGGCATAGTTTCTGTTCAGTTTTCAGTTGATGAAGGAACGAGAAGAAGCCTCTGGAACCACCGAGAATATAACAGTCACCAAGGGTCCCTACTTCTCGGGAATTGCGGACAGTGTGGCCGTCACGTGGGTATTGCAGCCCAAGCCTGTATCAAGACAGCCTCTGAGTGCTGGGAGTCGTGGGAGGCTGTGGGCCATTCCTAGTGAAGGGCTGTACGTCGGAATAGGGCTTTAAGAACTTACATGAGAAAACTTTCTTTCCCCTTCTCGTCCAAGCATTTTGTGGTTCACTGTTGCAAACACTGCATATCTTAGTGCCACACACAGTACCCATGTGATAGTTGTTTGCTAGTTGTGGTCACTTAATTGAAAAAGGCTGGCATGGGGATATTAAAGGTCCCAGTAAGTTCATTTTATGTGTGTGTCAAGTATGGTGATATTGCTTTTGACCCAACTCCCTTAAGGTCAGGTTGATTATAGTTCCAGAAATGCACAGTAATACAAGAAGACAGGGCGCTGAAGAAAAGACGTGTGGTTTTGAAATACACTGCTCCTCAACCATGTGAATTTCCCATCCACAGCACATCGCCAACTGTAAATCATAGATTTGTGGAGGGTACGGTTGTGCGGGTTCTTGTTTGGGTCTTTCCTGCGGACGCAGTTAAAGACAATGGTGGTCCATAGTTAGACCTCATGGCGTGCCTGTCCCCGGCAGATCCTGAAAGCCGCCATCCCTTCTTAGGGATTGCTTTCTCCTGTTGATCCCCAGGTCCCTAGAAGAGCTGAACTGGAGAAGGGCAAGGCTGAGTCCTTGTGTGTGGTCCGGGCTTGCACTCCGCCGGGTCCTAGGCCTGGCCGCCTGTGGACATGAACTCGTTGACCCAGTGTATGAGGGTTCCAGTTTCATCAGCTTGTTCGTTGGCTTTGCCTTTTCTTAGACTCCTCCTCGGTCCTTTTAAATCTTTAAAAGAAAACTCTTTTCAGAGGTCGGTATGTGAAGAAGCAGAAAATCAGGTAGGGAGCCCCGATGTCTCCAACGCCCACCTCAGTAGCTGCTAACCTAATCATTGTGGGTTGAGTTTGGCTTTGGTTTTTTTGTGACAGGATCTGGCTGGGTAGCTCAGACTGGCTTTTGCCTCGCAACCCTGCTTTTCATCTCTGAGAGCCAGGGTCATAGGTGTGGGCCGCCTGGATGCTTGTTTTACCTCTCCCTCCCTCCCTTCCTCTCTCCCTGTTTCATTCTTGTTTGTTTTTCTGGAACATTACCTGTAGGTGTTTCTGCGCAGACTCCCAGTGCACGCGGCTGAGCTGCTTAGGAACTCACGCCCAGTGCCCCGTTCAGTATTCATCGGAAATTCTGCTTCAGAATTGTCCACAGTCGGGGACAGTTTAAACTGAGACCCAGACAAAGCGTGCTCTTCACATTTGGTTGACACGCCCGAGTGTGTGTTAAAGTGCCAGGTCCTCTTGTGAATGAATCCGACTGATGCTCCATGACAGTTTCTGCACTGTAGGGTTGGCCCTGCAGTGTTGCCCAGCACATTCCTCTGCAGTCTGCACTCTGCACTCTGTCAGCAAGCAGGGCACGCTAAAGATGTAATGAAACTCAGGTTCCATCACTCCAGGAGTCACCCGATGTCTGGTTGCAGCACCTTTGTGGATTTCAAGATTAATCGGATTGTTTGATTATGCCCACCGAACCAGTCTATAGTGACCCTCCATCAGCCTGTTAACGGAATGGCTCTAAGCAACCATTCCCAGTGACGCCGGCACAGAGTAAACTGTACAGTGCAGGGCGATGGTGTGGTACAATCCACCCAGCAGTAAGGTAGAGCCCCAGGCTGGCGGGCTCGGGTTCTGCTTCTGGATGTGATCAGCTTCTGGAATACTCTGCCCAAGTGCCTTTGTGCTCGTCCAACAGTGTGCAGGACACTGAATTGCTGAATTGAAAGCCAGCAGTCTCTAAAATGGCCAATGGGACTGCTTGGTTTTCCTGTCATTATAAATCTTTGTGTTTTCTCCATTGCGTATGTGGTGGTCCATTACTCCTCTGTGCTCTACTTTGACAAGTGGGGCCCCTTCAGGTCACCACTTGCCATCTTTTAAAGCAGAGGTTATCAACCCATAGACCTTGACCCCTTTGAAGGTCACATATCGATATCCTGAATATCAGATATCTTACATTATGATTCATAACAGTAAAAAATTGTAGTTGTGAAGGAGCAACATGAGGAAGTTATTTTAAAGACCCCTCTTGCCTTCGCGTAGGCAGGAGTAACACTCCTCAGTGCTCAGCAGCTGGGAATTATAAAGCAGAGCAGGAGCCAGGCTCTCATCTCAGAAGTTCTGAGAAGCAGTGGCAGCGAGGCGCGGGGGACTGTCACACCCCACGGAGTCCCGTCGTCTCTCCCCTTCCCCCTTACCCCCTCCAGTGTGGCTTACCTGTCCTCTACCCTAGACCTCTCGAGGACACACCTGTGAACAGGACAAACCTGTGGCAGGCAGGCAGGCATCTGTAAACCTTAGCTGAACCAAAGATTAGCAGAACAAAATCGCTGTCCATAAGGGAAAGGATCAGAGAGAGGGATCTGATAATTTGGAGGACGTTGAGACGCCTTACATAGAGAAATTATGACAAGAAATAACTTTACGGTGTTCTTAAACAATGAAGATTCTCATAGAGCAGGAAATAAATGCCACTAGCCAAACCTCACTGCGACCCTGTGAGTGTCAACTCATATTCCCATTGCGTGGATGGGAAGTCACGGCAATAAATGTGACCCATTTTCAGGGCAGAAGAGCATAGAGACCGCGGAGCTAATGACAGTAAGCGTGGGACGAGAACACTGTTTAATTGTCACACTAAGTCTACAAATGGAGGGGAAATGATGGACCTGTGCTTGTGCTTCTTACCTTCATTTCTCTCTGTCCTCCCTTACTTTCTTCTCTGAAGACTTGAGATTAATGAAACCTGTTCTCGAAGGGATCCAAAGTCTGGCATTAAAAACCACGCTTGTGAAAAGTCTGTGGCTCCTGACTGGCTAAGGACCAGCTAACGTAAGGAACTGAATCTAAGTCTTGCCTTCCCACAACCCCAGAAGGGTTCGTTCTACACTCCCAGCATGCCTTGCTTCTTACTAGAGGCAGATGAGGCTGACTATGTGGAATTCCCTGGACCCAGCATGCTGTGAGGGAAATGGTAGTGAGCAGCCGTCTCTCTCAACACAGAGAGGGTTTTTTTTGGTTTTGGTTTTGGTTTTTTTTTTTTACCTCAAGACTTCTTAAACATTTATTTTATTTCTAATATTGTGTGTACGGAGAGTTTGAATGTGTGCGTATGAGTGCAGGATGACCTAAAAAACCAGAGGTACCAGGTCTCTCCTGGAGCTAGAGTTAAAGGCATTTGTGAGTCTCTACAAGCATAGTACCCTATCTTAAGCCCATCCCTCCAGCCCCTAGCTTCTCACATTCAGGAAGGCTTTGTGGAGAGTCACACTTGTGTGTGTGTGTGTGTGTGTGTGTGTGTGTGTGTGTGTGTGTTTTCTTGCTTTCTTTTTATTAAATAAAAGCAGAAACATCGGCTAAAAGTAAGAGAAGGGGAAAAGATGAGAATTTCCCACAACCATTGAAACTGTCGGTGTGTTATGTGGGCATGAGTCAGAAGGACAGTTTGCATTCTTCAACAAATAAATGAACAAGAAACTTCTAGAAATACCTCTGCTTCTTAACACCCCTTGTGATCCAACCAGGCAGCTTTTCTATCTAGCTCCTGAGAAGAAAGAAGCAAGTTGCCCTGGCTTTGCTCAAGGCATACCAAGGGACCTGGCCAGGCAGGTCAGAGCGTGCACTGTGACTGGGCTGAGGTGACCTTTGTCTTCACAAACAACGCCTGATAACCTGGGTGTCACCACCTTGTTAAAAACAGGCAACACAAAGGCTCTGCTCAACGATAATTTTCAAGCGTAAATTCCCAGAACAAGCGAAGAGAGAGTCATAATGGGGGCGAGTTGGGGCTGGGGGGGGGAGGGGCGAGTTGGGGCTGGGGGGGCGAGTTGGGGCTGGGGGGGCGAGTTGGGGCTGGGGGGGGGGATGCTTCCCAGCAGTGCCGAACACTAACGTCTCATTGGATCGGTGTCCTGACTCCCACATGAGAGATTTACAGTGACAGCCACTTGATCGTGGCTGCTACCTGATGACGGTAAACCTTTTAAAGCCTTCACAGTGGTCCTGAGTGAGAGATGTTTTTATTGTCCCCCTCTGTAAGTGAGGAAACAGGCCCCAGTCATGTCCCTTTGGGTGGTCATGCTGTGCCCCCACCCCCAGAAGCCTACAGGTCTGACTTGTCAGCCTTAACATCATGCTGCCCTCATGGGGTCTTCCTCTCTATTTTAGTTTTGTGATCTTTGTTCCTTCTTAATGGTTTAAAAGCGGCTCACACAGCCTGGACGAGAAAGGCTCTGAGCCAGGTTTTACCCAGAACTCACAGAAGTCATGTGCAGGGATAGAAAAGCCACAGTACAGTCACCAAAATGTATAATGAACAAAAAGGTGAAACTTAAGAAGGTCGTGACACAGGGCCTGTGTTTCTGATGGATTAGTGTCTCTGACACACCTTAAATAATGTATTATATCGGCAGAGACAGAGGGCAAACAGACCTCGGTAGTCGAAACCTCGGGGAAGAAAAATAAGATGATAAATCAGCTTCCATAGCCTTGAGCATGCCCACTTCTTCCTGTGTTAGCAATTGCAGTAATTGGCATTTCTGTGGGCCTTTTCTGGGCCAAGTAATGTGCCCACCACTAATTGTCAACAACCCCCAAAACACAGACGTTGCCACCTGTCCCCATTTCCCATTGAAATTCTGAAACTCTAAGGCTAAGAGGTTACATCTCCACATAGACGCTGAGAGGTACTTCTCCCAGTATCAGACATGTTCAAGTATGCAGGAGACTGAACAGCGCCCTCTCCAGGCACTGCAGCTTAGAAACCAGCCTCCTGTGCTAGGACCCACAGTCATTGACAGTAGAGCAGCAGAGAGAACACAGCAGGTCAGGCCCAGCAGGGGAGGAAGGGCCCTTGTTGCCAAGCCTGACCGTCTGAGTTATAACCCAGGACCCAGAGGATGAAAGAGAGGAATCAACCTCAGGTTATTCTCTAACCTACACACTCACGCGCGCGCGCACACACACACACACACATGCACACACACACTCACACACACTCACTTTTGCACACTCACACATACACACATGCACACACACATACACACTCTCTCACACACACTCACACACTCACTTTTGCGCACTCACACATACACTCACAGCACAAAGACTCACACACATGCACACACTCTTACACACTCATGCACACACACTCTCACGCACACGCGCACACACATGCACACGCACATTCAAATGGATGAATGCGTGCATCTGCCTCTGATTCTGAGAGTTCTTTCAACCTTCTTTGAGGTTAAAATAAACTCCACACCACCACCCACACCACTGAGTTCTGAGGCCATCGACTGAGCATCCAAACCTCATGTCTCAGCAACATCCCCAAATTAAGCTCTTTGATGTCTGTGTTGCTGGGTCTCCAGAGAGCACCGTGCTCAACAGGAGGATGGAAGGCCAAGGAGCTGATGGAGAAAACCCAGGAGTGATCTGGGTGGTTTAGAGGTAAAGTAGGCTTTTTAGGGAAAAGAGGCTCCACCCACAGATGCCCTGGCTTCTCTGAGGACATCACCAGGACCCGAGATTCCCCTATCTACTTGTGAAGGTTGTCTTCCAGAGATCATTCACGTGTCCTCCTTCCAGCCGGGCCTATGGGTAGGCACTGTATGTTCGAGCCCTCTGCTTCAGATGGAGTGAGGGACGAGGAGGGGCCTGCATGCCTGAGTCTCGATTCCTGTCGCTTCACCTCACATAGAGCCCCTTTGACAGGACCTGTGGGCACTGACAATTTACTTCTTATCTTTCCAAGAAAAGCATTTTGTCTTCCTGCTCAGAACAACTTGTGCCTGCAGTAAATTTAGGGTTCTGGTTTTAACTGGCTCCTTTTTAATCCTCTTCCTTCTCCCCTTCCCCCCCCCCCCAGTTCCCCAGACTCCTCCTCCTCCCGCCCCTCCCCTGCCCTGACTCCCCTCTCCTTCTTGACTCCGCTTCCCCTTGGTCTGTGTTTTTCTCTTGGGATCAGGTCTCATGTAGCACAGGCTGACCTCAGACTCGTCTAACCCAGAATGAGTTTGAACCCTTTACTCCTGTCTTTACCTCCTAAGAGCTAGGGGGCACAGTTGTGTGCCCCTCGGTCCACACTTTATGTCTTGCTTTGACTGGCACTTAGCAACGCTAGGCCAGCCCTCGGCCAGAGGGGCCATACCCAGCTGTTTTCCTTTCCTTTCCCATCTCCTCATGTTTATCCTCTCTCCCTCTCTTTCCATTCCTCTCCTCAGCATCTTACTTGATCACCTTATGTCAGTAAACCCAGTGAGGAAAAGCACAGTTTCCTAGCATCCCCACCTCTGCCTATAAAGACAAACCTAAGTCACCGATGATAAGACAGACTCTTAGAAAAACGGGGCTTGCAGCCAGGTGTGCTCTACAGTGAAAAGTCTACTGTAAAAGGAATCTTCACACACACCCCAGATAGTCTGAATAATTAAAGCCTAATGCCAATAAATTACATGTGATTAGTCTGGGTAATGCGTGCTTTCTATTCCGGTGTGTGTGTGTGTGTGTGTGTGTGTTTAAAGATTTACTTATTTATTTGTTATGTGTACAGTGTTCTGTCTGCATGTATGCCTGCAGTCCAGAAGAGGGCACCAGATCTCACTACAGATGGTTGTGAGCCACCATGTGGTTGTTAGGAATTGAACTCACGACCTCTGGAAGAGCAGTCAGTGCTCTTAACCTCTGAGCCATCTCTCCAGCCCCTTGCTTATATGTTTTAAAGTAATTAAGAAACTTAGTTTTTTCAGTGGTAAATATCTGCCGTCCTTGTTGCCCGTGAGGTCTCTTGAAGTCTGTCGTGACTATGCGCAGGTTGCGTCCATCTAGGACTCACACAGTACTGAAAGGGGTAAACGTTCTGTCTTTAGCCAAGAATGACAACAGGAGGTAGCATGCGGCTGGCTATATGTGTGGGACTGGAGGACTGAAAGGGTTCCAACTCATCTCCCAAGCCATCCTGAAGCTCTGATTGTCTTTTTGTTGCTGTTGGTGGTGGTGGTGGTGGTAGTGTGTGGGTTTTGAACTGAGCCTCACCTTGTAAGTCAAGCTGGTCTCGAATCTGGTTTGTAGCCCAGGCCAGTCTCAAACATGAGGTCCTTCTGCCTTAGCCTGCCTGTTGCTGAGACTGCAAGTGTATGCCATCCCTAGCTCCATGACAGTGGGGGCATAGTATGACACAGAAGGCAAACACAGAGGAAAAGATTATTCGATTAACATATTGATATCACCCATATCACATAGAATAAAATGAGTTTCTGACGTTTGCTTTTAATTAATAACTTCCACTTGATTATGGCCCAGGACTCCTTCATATTTACTGCACGTGGCTCCCCCCCCAACCCCCAATTAGAGGGTAGATTTCAGCCTTTATCTTTGCAGGTAACCCATCCAAGACATTTTTATGTAAATGGACTAATTAATTGGTAGTCTTCATTTGAAGCTTAAAATGAAAGTAATCCTTTTTGAGAGGCATTAACTATTTTTAAAGCCACAGAATTCCTCCGTAAGTGCCTTGTTGCACAAATAGAAATGTGTTGACAGCAGCAGCCATAATGAAAGGTGTTTCCCTTACCAGATCACCTGTATTTCCCCAGAGAGGTTAAAGAAACCCCTTCACTAAGAGACTGTGCAGCAACATCCTTTGTTTAAAAACAAAATAACTCACGTCTCTGGAAGTGCAAAGGTACATATCGACAGAGCTTCAGATGAAGCCACATAACAAGTAAACAACACTTGAAGCCTCTCTGAGCAGGCTGTAGCCACAGGGATGGACGGGACTTTGGGACAGGCAGGACAGGACGCACAGTTAGGCCTCTGCAGCTGGACTCCTTTGGGGAAGCGTAAGCCCCTCTGCTTCCCAGCCCTATGATTTATGCAAATAAGAAGGCTTTGGCGGTCTCCACTTCCTGGCCAGGCCAGCGTAATCCACTTCCTTCGGGTTCATGTGGCCATGCAAATCTGAGCCCTCCTGAATAGTCCCACAGGGGCTATGCCTCTCATTATTCTGGCCCCATTCTCTGTGCAGTGCAAGCATTCAGACTATGAATGGACAAGGGTCTAATTACTCACCACATCTGTCAGATCAGATTCAGCTTGAGAATGAAGAGAACCCCAGACAAGCCCAGCCCTTTCTTTACTGTGTTCTTCATGGCCGGGGTCACCCAGCTCTGTCTTCTAGGGAATATTTCCCACTCCTTGTTTCATGACCCTTCTGGAAAGCAGGGACTTGGGCTTTTGGAGATCCATTACTGGGCCTTTCACATTGTGTGTGGCCTTCACACATGTTAATTAATCTTCCCCTTGACGCACTGAGCTTCGGGGAGCCCTTTATTCTCCCTGGGCTGCTGCTGACCAACATGAATGCCCCAAAGTTTTGCTTACTGTTTGCTGACCCTGAGGCCCTCTGTGTGTGCTCCGGTGCTTAGCCCCCACCCCTAGTGTGTCTGCACAGGACAGATGCTCTGCTCATATTACCAGGTCAGCCAGAGTCTGACAGAGCAAAGGCGGAGGTTGCCAAGTGCAGGCTGTACCACTGGAAACAAGATTGTTGCCAGTTTACCTTTCCTAGTGCTGTCTCTGGAGGAAAGTGTGGGTGACGGCAAGGGTTTGAAAGCCACGCTCACTGTGACCGGGCAGAGATTAAGTTCACAGAGTGGGCACCGCATCGGGCACGCGCCTGCCTCCTGGCAGGTCTTTGTGTTGCTGTCTTTGGTTTTAAGGGGAGCTCTTAAGTCCATGCAACCCTGCATTGCAGTTTGCAGACAACCATAGGTTGTCATGGGGGATTTTTTTTCTTTAGTTTTGTTGTGATTTGATTTTCATTTTATCTTTTTAAACTTAAATTTCACAAACTTAGGAAAACACCATGCAATTTAATCATTTTATCTTTGTCTTAACTGATTTCTTGTGGGGTTATTTTGTTGGTTTGTTTTGACACCTCTGTTTTGTTTTATGAGTTTCTTTTCTTTCAGAGAGAGAGAGAGAACTAGGAAGGTGACAGGGGAGGGGAGGTGCCTGGGAGGAGTTGGGGAAGAGAAAAGAATATGATAAAAATGTATCATATGAAAGAAATTAAATAAAATTTTAAGAAACATTATACAAGTGAGCTCTTCAGCCCATTTGCAGTGCTGGCTAACTTGCTAGTTCCCAACTGTCTCGGCAGAAGGAACCCCTGCATCCACAAGTGGCCTCTCTGCACCTCCCTCCCCCCCCCCCCAGCTGCTGTCTCTATGGTTTCCCTGTTCTGGATAATGCATAGACTGGAGTCGTAACAGTATGTGACCTTTGCCACTGACTTCTCACGCTTAGTGCAGCGGAATCTTGTTTTTGTTGTTGCCGTGTTTTGTTTTAGTTTTCCCGTGTGGGGATGGTGCACGCGGATGCGCATGCTTGAGCTTGCTCTGCGGTCAGCTCTGTCTTCTCCACTTGGATAATGTCATCACCAGCTCCTTCCTCTTCTGATGTCTAATTTTTCCTGCAGGTCTGTGGAGTCCAGCTCTGAAATAGCTCCAGTCCCTTCGAATTTACATTCTGCCTGCCTGCCACTGCCCTTTCTCAGGCACCATGCATTCTCCAGCTGGTCTTTCTCAAGCAAAGACACTTCTGACCACATCACTGCCCTGCTGGGTTCTTCCCAGTGGCTGCCTCCCTCCTTTCTTCCCGGCAGACTCCATGTTCTTTCCCACCTTTCAAACCCAAGCTCTGCACCCCCCCCCCACTCACCTCACTCTGTTCCCGCCCCCTTAAGGGCTCACAGGTCTCTTACAGGTCTCCCTTGCTTCCACCTCTCTTCACACAGCCTGCCTCCTCCTGCAAGCATTTGCTGCAAACCTCCTCCCTCCTGGTCTGCTGGCCAGCATGCGCTCTCTGCAGCCCAGCGGCTCACTTGAATCGCCAGTCTGGAGTTAGGGATCTTTGTACATCTCTGCCATTGCCCACCAGATCTTGCCTTACCCATCTTCATATCTACAACTGACTAACTACTATGTAGGGCTTCAATAAATACTGACCTGCAGGGTTTAAATTCTCTTCTCCAAAGGAAAAGCTGTGGCTCGTAAGGAGTCCGAGTCCTGGGTAGAACCACTCGGAGTTACTAACTTCCCAAATACTGTTTTCATCTTTTGTTGAATTTAAGTTACCACAGTGGTCTACCAGTTTCAATTAGCAGAGAACAAATGCAACTATAGACCACCACCCCCCTTATATTCATCACAAATCTCAAGAGTTTCATATTCAGTTGCCGAAACTCTTCTTTTTGACAAATTGCACAGGAGGCATCTGAGATTGTGTGATGAGGCTGATTGAACCGGGGCCAGGCTCTGTGCACTTGCTCCAAGCTGCACGAAAATGCAGATGTGTGGCCGACTTGGAAATGTCCCTGTTCATTGTTCCCTAACCCTCCAAAGTCATGTCTTTAGAAACAATCAGTTGCATTCTTCTTAAATTAAATGCCAAGCAAACAATGCAAATAAAACTATTTTTCTTGCGGAGACAAAATTGAAAATCTGCAACTAATTACAGCTTGGCAAGCCCAAGCCTACAAATAGCAGAGCCTCTACCAATGTGTTGTTTACAGCTGGGTTCAAAATGGTTCCCTCACACCAGCCGTGCACAAGTTATTAATCAGTGCTGTGCCAAATCCTGGGCCTCACCTCCTCAAAATCGTTATAAACATTTAATTTTCAATATGGGCTTCATAAACAAAGCTGTTAAAAATGAGAGGGGGTTTAATTGGTCAGAACACACAAAGCCTGTTCATGGAGTCCATGAATTGGCTTTTCGTTTAAATATCCTGTTCTTCCTCTACTTGACTTAGTTGAAGTTAATATTCTGTTGGTCTGGTCATTGAGTTCCCTATGGCACTCCAAGGGCTACCAGACTCCTTAATTGAAATTCTGGTGGAAAGCGTCCTGCTCATGGATCACAGGGAAACGGAGTCAAGAAGTAGCTTTGAGGTGCTACAAGTGGAGATGTGTAATTTACAAACGCCTTTATGGGATGACCAGGCTTAGAACACACACACTGAAGGCTGAAGAAGATGCTGGTGCGGTTTGTTTTGTTCTGTTTTTTGAATGCCATTCCCTCCTCTTCTTCGTTTTCTGGCTGTCTCTTTCCCTTCAGCTTCCACTTCAGTGGCCCCCTGAAGAAAAGTTTTCTCCACCTTTCTCTGACGCTTGTCTCCTTCTGGCTGTGTGCTTATTTGATCGTCCCAAGTCCCCGTAACTGGGTGATAAGTCATACAAACTGACAAACTGACGCCTCGCCCACAGCTCGCGCTTTCTCCTCTAACCCTGCTCCCTAGAGTATCCCCGTGCCCAGTATACTGGCTTTCAGAACCTGCTGGGTGGGTAGATGGGTTGAAGGCTCGGTACAATGACCAAAGTTGTGTTGGCTGGGACAAGCTGCAGAGCAAAAAGAGAAACCAAAGCCCGGGAAAGGGTGTGAGTTTGACAAGAAACCAAAACCTGGTCTACGTTGCAAACCTGAAGAGATGTGTGCGTCCTGGCGCGCTCTGAGAGACGTGAGACTACAGAAGTCTCTTCAGCTTCCCGAAGGTGGCCCTGTGGCAGGGCAGTGAGGCCTTCCTCCATAGCCCACAAAAGCTTGGCTCAGGGCTAGTGGCTAGAATTTACCTGCCACATACTGGGGCTCACAGTAAGGCGTCTCTGCACTGACAGCCATCCCAACTAGATAAGCGGGTGGAGGTAGGATGGCGTCGGCGGGTGTATTCATGAATACAGAGCATCTGCAAAGATGCCATGGGGCATCAAATACGCCGTGCCTCCAGATGACATCATGGTCTCCTTTTGTCCCCAAATCCTACGAGTCCGCAGTGATGGAGCAGCCAAGACACTCTGAGCGCTTGGAGAACCCCCCATGAGCTGCGCGACCATTCAGAAGATGGTCACGATGACAGATGTCCTCGCAGAACAACCAGGCTGAATCTTTAAAGGCTTTTCCTGTTGTCTGTTCCCCTAGGAAGCCTTAGATAGGGGTCTGTAGTATTTTAGGTGCACTGTGGGGAAGAACCCTGCGTTTGCAGGGGGTGGCGGGGTGGCACAGGAGGTCGTAATCCAGCCCTCTGATCTCAAGGCAAAGCCTCTGTGTGTGAAATGCAGTGGCCTCCCCCAAAATAGAACAAGAGCACTCCAGCGCGAGAAGATGTCTGTCAGGGTCACTGAGGCCCACAGTGATCCTGGCAATTGTAGCTAGCTGAGGCCACCTTTCTTTTTAGAACACACTTCTGGAGATGAAAAATGTATTTCTAAGTGGAGAACCCGCAGCCGCCCTGTGACTTCCCTTGTAATGCCTTCTGTTTTTCCTGTCATGCTTGGTTTTCAACCTGGGCCATAGACCCGGTGCCTTCCGGTGGGTACGGGGGAGAGGCTGGAGCTCAAGTGCAAACCTGGCCCTGTAGGGCAGCTCCTAGCGTGGCCGTGCAGGTCCCCGGGTCATGCCTTGTCCAGTTAATGACACTTGGATGGTTACTGCACCATAATCCGGTTCTTTTCCGTGTCAGCACCAGGGACCAAATATGGGGGTTTGGGTCCTCCCCTGGACTCTTGTCAGCCAGGCTGATAGTTTTCCTGGGGAAGGCTGGGTCGAGTGGGCCGCTCTGTGCCCTGAGTGCTGCCTGGGTCGAGTCCACTGCTTTCATCGGGCCTTGGGGAAAACAGTGTTTCTTCCCTCAGGTATTTCCTCACTTTCCTCTATACCCCATTTGTCAATTTATGTTCTAGATCATTCCATGCAGATTTGGCTGTCCTCCAAAACAGGGATTGCATTTCTTCTCTTCTTTCTATGCCCAGGTCTTAGCACAGTGCTTGGCACAGAACACAATGCCCGAGGAATTGCAAAATTGGCAGGGCAGGTGGTACCGAACCTTAGCCCTGAGAGTCAGGAGCCATCCTCGTTATATGGTGGATTGAAGCTGTCCTAGGCTACATGGAACTCTTCCTCAAAAGGGAGGGGAAAGGTGACTGCTCACTTGCACTGTTACAAGTAACATTGTGTATGTAGTAAGAAAATCAGCCCTGGAGCTGCGGGTGAGCCTGGTCCTGTCTCCCTAGACTAGACGGTGACAGCTTCCGCCTCTCACACCCACCCGGGTCTTAATGGTTATTTTCTTACAAGCCTGCTGCATTTGCAGATGACAGAGCTCTGTTTACCTTGGACTGAGAGCTGGCCTGCTTTAGGTTTCCAGCAAGGCCAGAGAGGCAGTTTTGTTTTGTGGCAGCAAGCCAGCAAGAACAGGCTGGGGAATCCCTCCCAGAGATGTGCTTCATTATATGGACCCAGAATTTTCCAGAATTCAGCAGTGACCCACTTCAGTGAGCCATTCAGGAGAGGGATCCAAATGCCCTGGGATGCACGTGGCCCTGGGGTCAGCAGTGACTGACTGTACCTCCAGTTAGACAAGGGCCCTGGTTACATTTCCCGACACCTCCCTGTCCTGCGGTGACTGCCCATCCACACACTGCCTGTCACCTTGTCTTGGGAATCAGCAGTCACAAGTGTACAGATCCTGTCCCCAGACCCTTTTTTCAGGACAAGCTCAACTTCACTTCCTCCAGCCTTATCAAACTCTTTGTTTCCAAGATTGTTAAATGGCCATGGGGCAGAGGGCATTTAAACTCAGCCTCTCTGTCCCTCTACCTCCAAGTTAAAGGCTGTGAGAGGAAACATGGCCAGCCATCGGCTCATTCTCCTCAGCACACCAGGCACGAGGCTTTGGAATTTTGTCTTCTGTGGTTCAGACTTTTGGCTGTGCATCTCTGCTTCAAGCTCAGCTTAAAGAAACATATGGCCCCAGATTCCTAAATGCCTCAGAGAGGGCTCTCTTCATGCTCCGGGACTCAGTAGATGAAATACGGTTTTCCGAACCTCTTTTCATTGACCGTCAAAATAACAAGCACCGTCTTGTATCTCAACAGAGACAGCCTTTGCACTCACTTATTCAGGGAAGAATGTGCCATTGTCTCTACTGTAGATTTTTATTTTATTTGTAAATTGTGCGTGAGAAGCCACACACTCTGGCTTGTTAGTTGACACACAGAATGTGTGATTACAAATTGTTTGACCAACAGTGGACTATTGAACGGCCATCCAGATGTGTGCGGAGTTAACTGTGGGAATGTCCACAGAGGAGGATTATCTGTCTTGTTGCTGGGTCCAGTCCCCCAGAGAGTGGAGACATGAGGGTAGAAGCTACTCAGCACAGTAGTTCCAAATGGCTCTTCAGAAGGAAAATTAATCCTTATTTAACAAAAAAAAATTATTCATTCCAATTCCAAGGGGTTCCTTCTCATAAAAATCAGCCATACAAAGAAAATATTAAATAGCAGCAAACATATTCAACTTGAATGTTTTGGGTTCCTTTTTTTTATTTAATTATCTGGAAATTAAGACGACTCTGGATTCTAGATAAGACTCCAGTAATCCCCACCCTCTCCAAAGGGCTGTGTGTCTCCCTCACTCCATTCCTGCCTGCCACATGTGACCACCACATGACCACAATCCTACTAGGCATAGGAAAGCAGTGACACCTGTGAACACTGCCTGAGAAAGCGTTTGAGTCACGGTGTGGTGCCTTGGGTACTGGGGTGGCAGAAACAGAAAAGCCAGCCATTGAACGCTGTTGGGGACCGGGAGAGTTGGAGCCCTCCTGATGACTGTAGGAGTGCAGAGTGAGGGTAAAGTGCCCACTGACCTATCGTGACGGTCTGAGTTTGAATCTCTAGGGCCCGTGTAAAGCCAGACGCTGTCTCTCGCGTCTGTAATCTCAGAACCCTTGTGACATATGGAACAGGAGATCGCCCAGAGCTTTTGAGCCAGCTAGCCTGGGTGCGCACAGTGAACAGCAGAGGAGATCTTGTCCCGAGCAAGATGGAAGGTGAAGACAAATGTCTTCTGAGCCCTGAACCCATGCAGTACTCACACACAGAGACAGAAAGGGATGCAAAATGGAGTAGTTGCTTTGGGAAATGAGCAGTTGCTTAAAATAAAAAACATGGACCCAGCATTCTTGCGCCTAGTTATCTGAGATAAAGGAAAACATTTGTCCCCACAAAAAACCGGTGCATGAGTAGCCATAACATTAGCATGCATGGTACACACTCGTCAATCAACTGTTGAAAGGAGAGGTGTGGCGAGGTGCACAGCCGTAGTGGAGAGCTGATCTGGAGGGAATGGACCCTGGAAATGTGCTCAGTGCAATAAGGCAGACACAGAAGTCCACATGTCGCATGAATGCATGCGCAGAAACATCTAGAACAGGCAGATTTACAGGGACAAAGCAGCTCAGTGGTTACCTGCAGCAGAAGGCTTCTGGAGAGGAAGTGGATATGGACTGTCTTTGGCTGTGGTGTTACTTGGAACCAAACCCAAGCCTTGCAGGTGGTAAGCGTGTACTTTGCCTCTGAGCAGCACCCAGCCCTGGGGGTTCTTTCTGAAGTGATGAACATGTTCTGAGATAGGCCATCATGCCAGGTATGTGGTAAATATACGTAAACCTTTTGAGCTTTAAACCTTGAGTGGATGGATTGTGTGGTACCTGAATTATACCTCAATAACACTGTTGAAAATTGAAAGCATCTGGGCGGTGATGGCGCACACCTTTAATCCCAGCACTCGGGAGGCAGAGGCAGGAGGATCTCTGTGATTCTGAGACCAGTCTGGTCTACAGAGCAAGTTCCAGGACAGGCTCCAAAGCCACAGAGAAACCCTGTCTCAAAAAAAAAAAAAAAAAAAAAAGAAGAAGGAAGGAAGGAAGGAAGGAAAAAAGGAAGGAAACTGAAAGCAAAATGAAGACGTATTCAGGCAAAAAAAATTTAATGTATTGGAAAGAGATTTTTTTTTTTTTGTTTTTTGTTTTTTTTTTTTTTTTTGTTTTTTTTGAAAACTGTACCTAAAATGGGAGAACCTTCAAAAGTCATGTAACTGAACTTTTTTTGGCAGCATGGAAGAGAAGGGGAAATAGTTTTGAGGTTAGCCACTCATTTCTTCTTGTCCTTCTTTGTCTGGAAAGATCTGTCCTCTAATGACAACAACGCTGTCTGTCTTGTTGGAGTTGAGTGTACAGCAGTAAGTGGCACCCAGCCATCTCACAGTACATTTACTTTGTGTGTTAGTGAACATACCCAGCCATCTCACAGTACATTTACCTTTGTGTGTTAGTGAACATACCCAGCCATCTCACAGTACATTTACCTTTGTGTGTTAGTGAACATACCCAGCCATCTCACAGTACATTTACCTTTGTGTGTTAGTGAACATTCCTATTAGCAACGCATATCGAAATATGTCATTTTGAACCTATTTTAAATTCTGTATCAGGCAAGTTTTTAAAAAAAAAAAAAAAAAAAAAACAATTGAATAGTGAAACATCAGGCCAGTCACAGGAAACAAAGACAGATAGGAAACCCTTTCCAGACCCTGTCCACACTCCACTTTCTATAGTTTAATCTAAAGAAAAACGTGGAATTTCCTGCAGAGTGATTAATTGGCTGGCGTGGTGACATACAGGAACTCTGAGCTTGACCTTGCAGGTAAAGGCTAACTGGTATGTTAAGTTGATTACACAATTTCCTCTAAATATGTTGACAAGTGGTTTGCACAGTTGCCTTGACCTTTGCCCTTATAAATGCACATTTATAAATGGCTTGCTTTTTTGAGCCAAAGCAATCCTTATTTTAGATGTGGCATGTGTTGAGTAAACAGCCTGATGTGCTACCCAGCTTTCTCATCCCAGCAGCCGGGTCAGGTTATTGCGGTCACTGGAAGGGTCTGCAGTGGCGGGTTCACTGGGAACCGGAAGCCCCACAGTCTTTTCCCACCCCAGTATAGTGGACTGGAAATGTATTCCATAAACCTCTTGAGATGTTCCAGGGGTAAAGGCTGCTAAATGATTCACAGTAAATGACAAGTAGGTTTAACTTGGGTGTTTCTTGCAGCTCTCCTTTTCAGGATGTTGGTCCATTTAAAAAAAAAAAAAATGCAGCTTTTCATTTTTCTTCCAAAGTAAGATGGAAGCAAATTTCCAGGGAGCGTGTCTGTGCTGTGAGCACTTTCCCAGGGAGATAATGTTCCCTTAGGTGGTCTAGAGAATATCTCTGGAGGTGTTTTTGTTTTCCAGACATGCTGCTTGCTAGTTCTTAGGGGGCAGTTACAGCACGCCACTATAAATGAGCAGCAAAAGCAACCTCAGGTAGTCAGTCAAGGTGCTATTTCATAAAACAGCTGTTTTTCTGTAGATTTAGGAGCTGAGTACCTTCCCTGAGCCTGATATACCCTGATCTGATAAGCAAAAGGAGATTTGCTAACACTGTTGATTTAGCTGGGGTCTCTGTGTGCACATCTCTTCCTGAATGAGTAAAACAATTGGAAAATGAATTGGCCTTTATGTGTATGTACAAAGATAATCTATGCTTTCCAGGTCTAGAGTATGACAAGCCTTGAGCTTGCCTGGAAAGCAGCTTATTTTGAGGGCTCTGAGGCTGTGCACCTCGCCACCGAGTCCGTGTGCTGTCCTGGAACCCTGTGCAGGGGCTTCACAAATCATCTTTACCCACTAACCCTTATATGAGATGAAACTCACCCGCCTGAAATGTTTACCCCTCTCCAGCAATGAGTCATGCAGTAATCTTTTCTTGATTTCATTATTCCCCTCAGGTCTGTAGCCTTTCACTCTGGCTGGCTGTGGGCTTGGGGCGGGCAGGAGCCAAGCCTCCTGCCATGTGGCTTCTCCTGAAGTCAGAGCCATTAATCATTAACTGCGTTCTCCTCTCCCTTCCCCTCTCTGTGGGCTCACCAATGCCCTGCTAGATGCACTTAGGTGAAGTGAACTCTTCAAGCCCACCCTCTTGCCGGGGACAAGTCCCCCAAGGTTTGGATTCAAACTCTACTCAAAAACTCAAGTTTGCTGAACTTCCTGCCCCTGTGAAATAAATCAGATAAGTTTATGTTGCCTCTTAATTTTCTCCTTTATAAGGGGCTTCTTAACTAAAGTATTTCTGAATAATATATGTCAGAAGTAAAACCTTCAGACAGCCCTTCTCCACCAGAAGCTTAAGAATTAATGTTTTACACAACCACATGAAGCCCTGGTCCAAACTGTAGACATTCGAAAGAGCAAGCGTGGGCGCCCTGAAGAGATCCAGAACCAAGACTGAGACTGCTGTGTGTGAGGAGAGGGGGCAGAGGGCTGGGTTCTAGAGCAGGACTATGAGGGCTGGCGTTCTAGGGCAGGAGAGGGTGAGGGTTGGCGTTCTAGAGCAGGGGCATGTAAGGGCTGGCGTTCTAGAGCAGGAGAGTGTGAGGGCTGGCATTCTAGGGCAGGAGAGTGTGAGGGCTGGCGTTCTAGGGCAGGAGAGGGTGAGGGCTGGCATTCTAGGGCAGGAGAGTGTGAGGGTTGGCGTTCTAGGGCAGGAGAGTGTGAGGGATGGCGTTCTAGAGCAGGAGCGTGTGAGGGCTGGCGTTCTAGGGCAGGAGAGGGTGAGGGCTGGCGTTCTAGAGCAGGGGCGTGTAAGGGCTGGCGTTCTAGGGCAGGAGAGTGAGGGCTGGCATTCTAGAGCAGGAGTGTGAGGGTTGGCGTTCTAGAGCAGGGGCGTGTAAGGGCTGGCGTTCTAGGGCAGGAGAGGGTGAGGGCTGGCGTTCTAGAGCAGGAGTGTGAGGGCTGGCGTTCTAGAGCAGGAGAGTGTGCTTTCCCTCTGGTTTTTCATCTTCCAAATATGTGAACCGCGGGAAATGGTCAGTAGTCAGTTCTTAACCTACAAAATGGCAGTGTTGTGTGATGCAGTCTCGGGTACAGCAGCAGACAAGCGGTCCTGCACATCACAGAGGACCTGAAGTCAGGTGTCCATGCGGGCCACCCACTCAGCCTCAGAACTGCTGTCCTGACCCTGAGTTTCTTTCAGAGTCCTACTTCACCCTCTTGTCCCAGTGATATAAGTGAGATAAATCTGAGTAACCATTTGAAATGGCCCCATGTTTATTTCCTGTAGAAACATTAGTGTTTGGGGACAGAGTGCCATCCACATCCCCACTGTCAGTCTGGAATGCATGACATGCATTGTGTTCCCTTTGGAAAAATCCCAACGTTCATAGGTTGGGTGTGGCTGTTCACACCTCTCACCCCTGCACTTCTAGAGGCTAAAGCAAGAGGGTTGTCATGAGTTCAAGGCTAACCCGGGCTACATAGTAAGTTTTAGGCCAGCCTGGGCTAAGGGAAGGAAAGGAAAGAGGGAGGGAGGGAGGGAGGGAGGGAGGGAGGGAGGGAGGGAGGGGAGGGGAGGGAGACCTCAGGTTTGAGGCATGGATGGTAGGGCAGCAGTGTGAGCCCTCTGCGAAGGTAGGGAGGGCTCATACGTCCGTCTGTCCTTGGTAGGGAGGGCTCATACGTCCGTCTGTCCTTGGTAGGGAGGGCTCATACGTCTGTCTGTCCTTGGTAGGGAGGGCTCATACGTCCGTCTGTCCTTGGTAGGGAGGGCTCATACGTCCGTCTGTCCTTGGTAGGGAGGGCTCATGCGTCCGTCCGTCCTTGCCCTTCTCATGCCTGTCCTGTGCTCCTGGCCACTCCCATCTGTGTGACTATACTTCCAGTGCGGTCACACACCTGTGCACTGGGCCCGCCCCCATTCTCCCTGTAACCCAGCCACTGCACTCTGTGTGTCCTCCACAGAGGTGGCCCCATTTCTCCCCCAGAAACCTGAGCTTTCCGGGGGAGGGCCTTTGTTCTGTGGGACCTGACACTGGACAGTGGGTCCCTTCTAGAAAAAAGATATTAAGTTCAAAGTCAGTTAGAGAAGTTAATGTTTGCTTAGGTCAAGAAATCAAGTACTGTGAGTAAACAAACGTTACAAACACCACAACATCAAGAAAAATACAACTGCCATATACGTATTTATCCTTGTTTTTATCTCTGCTTTAACTGCATAGTTTGTGGCTATTTCATATAACTATTTTTTGGTACTGTTCGTGAGCAGAAAAGGGTAATATCTCACTTTTTTCTCAGGCATGCACACGATGGTACACACACACACACACACACACACACACACACACACAGAGTCACACATAAAGCTTCCAAAGCCCTTTTCACATAAGCACTCCTAGTAATATACAACTCTCTCGGGGTCCACCATGGAGTATGTCTCCAGGTCCCAGTGAGACCAAACCCAGAGACTGTAGGAGATTAGCAACATGATTAAAAAACAAAAACCCAGGCAGTTGTAATGTTATAACATTACATTGTCATAGTGTTTAAAGTTACAGGTTGTTTATTTCTGGAGCCTTCCGTCTAATACTTTCAGACTGTAACATAACTGAAACTAGAAAGCAGGAACTGCTATGGCCCTCTTATCAAGGGAAACCTCTTAGGCTTCCTTCCCGTCACTAGGCACAGGGTTTCAAATTTCATTCACAGATTCCTTTATTTCTGCTTCAAACATCTCCCTTTCCTCCATGACTCACATACTTCCAATGCCCAGTCTCCACCTGTGCCCATGTCACGGTAGGAATCCATGTCTGTACCTGTGCATCCAACAATGCAAGAGGTGACTGTTCCCAGATAGTTAGCAGTATTGTATCCAAAGCTATGCATAGCTGTATCCCAACTTACCAGTAGCCGAACCCCATTTCCCCTTAACTGAGTTCCCAGAAAAATCACAGGAAAAAAAGAAAGAAAAGGTCACCCTCATAATGCCTTGCCTCTGATGGACCTCATTGTCAACAAGGTTTACAAAAGTATCTGACCGAATGGACATAGTGCCAGAGCCTCCTGCGGAGGGACCAGCCCTGAGGCGATTGGTGATAGCTGATGGGAGAGGGCACACTCACGTTAGAAACGTGCAAGACCACTCCGTGAGTGACAGGGTTGGAATGGGCCCCTCTGTCAGCCACACTCTTCCCTGTTAGGTTACGCTGAGTGTTTGTGGTTTCATATGCCTTAAAAACACCACAGTACTTCATTTCTTAACCTGTCCAAGTTCAGTGTTCAGCATAAGACTGTTAATCAATACCTACACATGCATGCATACAGGCACACACATGTGTACACACACACATACACACACAATGGATGTCAAAATAAAATCTCAAAATGAATGTTCTGTATTCCTAGACACCCGTGAGCCAAGTTGGAGACTAGGATTTAACTTGCATTTAAAATTCGTTTAACGAATTTTAAGGTCTCAGGTAACTATAGTAAATGAAACTTAGGTCTTCTCCTCTACCTGTCCTGGAGGTCTCCCTGCACCTTGTGCAGTTTGGAATAGATCTCTGTCTGTAAAGGCGCCTGGCTTTGTTCTGGAATGGCTAAGAGCCACAGTTGGAAGCGGTGGGGCCTTGGCTCTCAGTACCAATACGCTGGTGCCCGCAGAAGGATGGCTTCCCACCTGATAAGGCCCGCACGTCTGTAAGCCCGTTCCGTACACACGGGCAGAACGCCCTCTCTTGGAGCAAGAATGTTTGCGGAGCGGGGAGTGAAGCATCTGAGAAGGCCTCTTGTTCCAGAAGAAAGACAGGATAAGGGAGGTGGCAGAAGCTGTGATAGGAAAGGAGGTTTTCACAGTAACAGGCGTGAACTGATGAGCCCAACCCCCGTGGGGCCATAGTCCACCTCCCGGCCAGAGTCAACTGAGCAAATATGACTTCGCTTCTCATTTTATAATGGGAAATGTGCTGGAGAAAAGAAAAGTCAGCGTTCACTGCTGCCATGAATGATGGACCTGACTTCTGATCTGCCTGACTTTCCTACTGCAGGAACTGAGGGCGTCACTTTCTCCTAGGTCTAAAATAGAAGGCTGCATGATAAAAACGTATTAGTCACGATAGTCCCGTTCCTAGCAAGCCTGAGTCCCTCAGCCAAGTGTGTTTACATTGCTTATCTCATCGACCCCCACAAGAAGACTCTGGGGCTGTATCGCTTTGTATTTAAAGACGATAAGACAGAAGCCTTCATTTGCCCTGGCTGGGCACTTAGCCACCACGGGGCAGAGTCCAGGCTTGACTCAAGACAGTTTGCACTTGACCCAGTAACACAGAGAATTCCATCTGCATCCTTCCTGGGGATGCTGCCTTGCCTCCAAAAGGTCCCTAAAAGGAAGAATGCTCACAGTGCTGTCAGAATGGCCCTTGGTGTCGTGTGCGAAGCACCGTAAGGCTACTTTTTGCCATTCGCCACAGAAGCCATTGCTAGCCCCAGTTGCTTGGGCCGGGCTGGATTCTTCTTTGTTCCTCCCCAGAGCCTTGGGTCAGCTGAGAGGGAGCCCTTCAAGAAGAGAACATGAAGGCTCTGGTTCCCACAAAGTAGCTGAGGTCATGACAGTCACATTACAGGGTTCCCTGTGTGCAGCCCATTGATACCTAACAGTTTCAGCAGGCTGAAGGCACAGTGGCTCTCCAGCACCCAGACCACAGGTTCAAGGGACAACGCCTTCATATGTAGAGGAGGTGATAGGCCAAGACATTGGGAGGGGCCTAAGGAGAATGTATGCCTCCGCTCCTTAATTCATATGTCGAGAAACTGAGACCTGGGGAGAAGTCACTTACCGAAGGCCACTGGGCTAACTGTGAAAGGAACCTTCGCTAGCGTCCCTTCCAAGATGCTGTTCCACTGTAGACAGCTGACATGTCCGCCTTAGGGCTGTATCACCCACACAGATCCTACCCATGCGACATCCTCAGGCAGTGTGTCAGCTTCGTCACCCCGTCATTCCCTCCAGGGTTGCATTAGAGCATTGCATGGAGAAGACTCACACTGCCCGAGAGGCTGAGCCCTTTTGTCTCGGGTGCTTAGCTTCTCGGTGGAGAGCAATACCAGCTCTTTAAGTGAATTCTGTTTCATTCGTTGGTGACTCACCTACAGAAGCACTGGTTAACTAATGTGTCCCCTGAGTCAGTGTGGGTTTCTTCAGACTCATGGTCCCCAGCAGAGGTGCAGGGAGAGGTTCTCATTGTTCAACAATCTCTTTGTCCCTTGTCCCTTGTCCTGAGAACAAGCAGCCTGGGTACGTGCAGATACTCCACCGGCATCCGACCTTGTTACTCTCCACTTCCAGGCACCCTGTTGAACCTGCTGAAGTAGATGTACTTGGGGAGTGTTGGAAAAAAACGAACTATTGTTCCCATCGTCCCATCTTTTGCACTAGAATGTATTTTAGGAAATGCTTTTGTCTGTATCACTAGCGTTGGATCCAACTTATAGAAGCAACCACCATGAGATCCTGCTATTACTAAGACCAGTCTTTGCTGTCACATAAAACAGCCAAAATAGGCTCATTTTCTCGTGGAGTAAGTCTGACTCTGTTTCTTAAATTAAATACCACCAATTGACAGCCCGAGAGAACAGCCTGTCGCTTCTGTTCAGTTCTAAGATGAGTAAGAAGCAAGCAAGGAAGGATTAGGCAAACATACAGACAGGCAGACATACAGACAGGCAGACATACAGACCTAGGATCCACAGTCCTGTCTTTAGATTTGTCACAAGGGAAACAAGCTACTGCCACATCCAGTTTCTCAGGCTGCTCTACAGTCACATGACTCAGAGAAGCTGCATTCTTTAAAAAGATAAGCTGAAGATGGAGCAGACAAAGCCTGTCGAAACCCGCACACTACATTCCACGGCGCCAGTGCTCCTCAGCCAAGGCCCATCGTAAACCGAAAATACTGCCACAAATCAAAATGTGCTTAACACTCGGAGCCTATCTGGGAAGCCCCCTGGCCTGGGGACGGGACGCACTGTGAGTGGGTCGGTCGGTCCTTTCAGTCGTGATATAATGCTGACTCAGCTAACTGCTGAGAGAGTGCCAGATTCCGCACTGGTGACCAATCACTTTCTTACCATTGTCAGAGCCATCACAAGGCAGGGACTCCCTGTGAACCTGAACCCACCCCCACACAGGGAACATCGCGCGCCCCTTGACAGGGTGATGTGGAGGTCACTGGAGAGGGGCTCACGTTGGAAGTGGACCCTGTGTTCATGGCCAAGTCCCGAGGAGTTCATGCTGTGTCTTCATTGCCCTGTATGGCTGTTTCTATACCTCAGGGCTGAGACACACGGTCAGGGAGAAGACGGTGGTGTAGGACTACACAGCGCCTGGCTCACGGACGCGCTCCCCAGAGAAACATCGGGACAAATAGTACATTAGGAAGCAAGGGACCTAGACACTGATACTCATAAATTTACCTGTACCGTAGTCTGCAGACCCCAAGAAAATCCTTCGAGGAACTGACAAGAGGCCCCTCACCAGAACGTTCTTAGCAAAACTGGAATCGTGGAAATTTAGAAGTAACCTAAGCATCCATCAATTGCCAGAGGGTCTCACCCACTGGAATACTATATACCAGTCAGAATAAATAGCTACAACCTAAAACTTCCCGCTAATTCACAATCACTCAACATTCTGCATGTAGAATACATTGTACGTTTCTAGATTCATAAGTATGCAGTTTAAAAAAATAAAAAACAGGAGCAGAAACACTAAATTTTCAGTCATTGGTTGCCTAGGGATAGGGAGGAGGGCTCAGCTGCATCTGTAACCCTCCTCTTTTCCAAAGGCAGGTCAGCCTTCACTGCAAACTGCTCAGGGCGTCTGAGGAGAGAAAAACTGACTTTATACACGTCAGGCACTAGCCCAGTGGAGAAACGGGTCCAGAGTTCCAGTTCGGAGCAAGCCTGATGATAAATAAGGGACACGCCTTCCACCAAGGGTGCTTTGTCAGTCCTAACCCAAGGTTCAAGAGAATTCCACTGTAGGAAATACTGCATCTGGTTACCCCCAGCTCAGCAAAGCCATCCGCAGTTGTTTGGTTTTTAATGAAATCTGACCAAGTGTGCACATGAAGGCTCCTGTAGAATGGCTTTAATTTGTGCTTAGGAATGCATAATTTTATCAGCATCCGTGTAATTAGATATTGTGCAATGGGATGAAGAATGGGCACTGGCCATTCCATGGCAACAATGGCCTTCAGTGCCTGGCTGTCTTTGAGATAGCCAAGGTTTCCATAGACACGTGTGTCACGTGGGCTTAGACGATGAAAAGCCATGTGCTCTAGGTCTCCTCTTCCTCTAGCCTCACTGTTAGCCCCGATCCCGCGTTCCCTCTCTGGTCTGTGGAAGCTATAGATGTGGGCGATGGAGGGAGTACGCTTCTGTATATTAAGTCAGTGCTTTGGTGGAGCTTGCTAGAAAATGTTTGCCATTTGAGGAAGAATTCGTGCCATGGGCGCCTTCTGTTCAGGAGCTGAGAAGGAACTGTCTGAGGACGTGGATCGTGTTTCTTCAGAGGGAACACAGATGTGCCTGAGCGTAGACAGAAGATAACGCTCCTAAAGGGAAGAGGGTGGCCTCAGTCATCCCTGGGACCCCTCATCTGCTATTGCCAGGCACACAGTAGACGCTCATAATTCCCTGCTATCATCTAATAGGAATGGCAATGCTTAATAATTAGCTATGAAAAGACCCTGCAGAGGGCACCTTTGTTTCTAGATCAGAAGCTAGGTGCCTGCAGAAGAAGAGGGAGCATGGAGACATGCAGAGACAAGGCTGTCCAGATGTCACCCAGCAAGGAATAGAGTGCTTTTGCTGAACCAGACTCTATGTGGCCTATCTAGTCCAAGCTTGCCAGAAAGACCAGATAAGCCAAACAGCCCGTTCATCTGCATTTCTGCTCAGCCTGCCAGGAAGGCTGATTGGAAAATATGTTTCTGTGTTCTGGTTTTTTTTTCCCCGCATAAAAAAAGAGGGCCCAGTCCCAAGCAGATGGAGAACTGGTCCTACTCAGTACCAGTTTTAAGCCAGCGCCTGTGCTGGGGAATCGCCTTTTACTCTATGTGGGATGCTAACAGCACCATACTCCCCATCTGAACAGATTGGCCTCTAGCTGAAGGCGTCGATGATGTCTTCCAAAGATAGCCTGGGAAGGGAAAAGAACGCTTAGCAGTGTAGCCCACACTTGAAGATGAAGACAGGCCTGTGGGCCAGTGATCTTCCAGAGGTGTGGGCTCTTCCCACTCATTTGTCTAAACAGTAGCCTAGCAGCCACTTCCTTCTGTCCTTCACCCCTCCCTGGAGTGGCCCCAGCTTTACCCGGTTTACCCCTCCCACCAGAAGAAAGTTCTCCTATCCATGACACGGAATGGATTCTCAGATAGACTTTTGTCCACAGACTGCATCCCTAAGTACTACAGGCCAGGACCTCCCACTGGAATGCATGGGATTCTTGTGGATGCTCTGATGCTCTGCCCGGGACCCACAGAGGCTGAACTAGGGAAACGGCATCTTACTCATCCCATTAATTACACTTAATGGTATGATTGCAATTGTTAGGCAAAGCCTTGCCATTTTAATAGCATTAGGCAATATTTTTTATGTGGCAGTAAGGTGTGCACCTTGAGAGAATATTAAAGTACTTTACTTTAAAGTAGAGAGAGAGACGCTGATTATGGCAAGAGAGGGCAGTAACACAGGTCAGCCACGCCTGGGACTGCTGTGAGTGTCCTTGTAGACACACAGAGACCTCACCATCCCTCGGACCTACCGAACATTTTCTTCTACCTCACATAAGAGGCAATTAGAGTATTTGTCTTATTTACTGACAGGTGGCCCTCAATAGACAAGGAGAGGCAAGCATAGCTACACATAGGAAGCCAGGAACACAGGCATGCCAGCGCCGGTAACCAATTCCTTCCCCTGTGCTCAGGACCGACTGAAGCCACCAGCACTGAGTCCAGTCAAGCCTCAGCCAGACCCTCCTTTGTCTCGCAGGCCATGTTGCCCCCTGTCCCTGCTGCTCCAGGTCCCTCCCTCCCCGGGCTCGGCTATGTTGATTGCACAATTGATAACCTGGGAGCTGGACTGACCCAACCTCGTCAGGGAGTCTCCATCTCACCAGCCCCATCTGCTGAAGGGAGAGCCACGGACCTCACCCTCCCGCTACGCGTTTCTGTGGTTCTCTCGGTTTACCCTTCGTGCTGCTTAGCTGTTGAGATGCTGAAGTAGATGGCCCACCTCCATGTCACCCCTCCCTGTCTTAGAATGGATGGCGTGACAGTTCAGCTCCCTCATGACCTAATGCGTGTGCACCTTTCATAAAAGCTGATATACCTGTAACGTGCAGCCGGAGAGTATATGGGCAGTAAATTATCAACTGTTAGACTTCACTAGTTGTTTGGGGGGAAATTCCTTTACTAAGTTTTATTAGCCAAGAAACCATGTATTTTTAATGTTATAATAACAGAAACCACAACCACCTCACCCCCCACCCCTGCGTCAGAAAGGACAGCTGTGAGGTGCCCACATCACTGCACTCACCCCTGTAAAGGAATAGCATGTCGATTTTTGGGTTGTTTCATTCTGTTTTCTGAATCCCCCCCCCTCCCCAAAGCTGCTATTCACAGGTGAGTAATGCTAGGAAGTGTGCTGCCAGCCAGGAGCCATGGTCCATGTGCCTGTGGCCCGGCTGCTTGGGAGGTGAAGGCCGGGGGATGAGTTCCTGGAGCAGCCTGGGCAGCATAGACTCATCTCAAAACAACAGTAATAAAATAGCAAACAGTTTCCCACTGGGATAAATCTTTACTCTTGAGACAAAGCCTGCACTCTCTGTAATCTAATTGAGGGTTTGATAGCATACTCTACGGCATTTGATCAGAATTTTCTTTCCCATCATTTTCCAGTGCCTATTCATATTCACAAATCAATTTGGTGATGAAAATTAGCTGTTTCCTCCATGCCTGGGAAAAGAGACCATGCAAAGGCAAATATAGGCCCCACACACTCACATTTTTATGTTCTGCCGACCCAGAGGGGAGGTGGTCAGGACAGAATAAGATTGTTCTATGTGGATACACTTATATGAAAAGAATTTTATATTTCTTTCTCTCCACAGATGGGAAAGCCTCTATTTGAGACTAGGTCCATAACTATGTAGGGCTGGCTTATAAAAGAGAAAGGAAAACCTCCCAGGAAGAAACCCTTTAGGTCAGGACGAAGCAAACCACCAGGGAATGAATTTCCAAGCATCCTTTCTAGGGTCCAGTCTGAAATCGGCAGCACACTGATGGCAGGGGGCAGATTGTAGGAAGCAGGAGAAGCCTGGCACACGCATCTTCCTGGCCCTGGACATGGTGCCCTATTCTAGTCAGCAGAACCACCAAAAACAGCGGGGGTGGCATTCTGCTTGGGGCTTGGGGCTTCTGCGTAAACAAGGACAAGCTGGGAAAATGTTGAGCCCAGAGCCGCAGACATTCCTTGGGAGGAGCAAACAAGTGGGTAGGGATTGCTGGCCTCTCCGGAAGTCATGAAGGCTCCTATGGAAAGCGGAGTCATATTTTTGTTATTACTTGATTTAACACTCCAGGAATTCAGCCCACGCCAGCGGCAAGTCTCACGGCCCCCTGCTCATTAAACTCCTCTTTCCATCCGGCCCCTTTCTACCATCACTGACTGTCGCCTGCCTGCTGTCCCTCAATTGTCTGTGTAATTCTGGGATGTGCCTGTTCAGTTCCTCCACAAAGATTCGTGGTTGTTGTTGTTGTTTCGATAGGGTCTCAGTATGCGGCAGCCTTGACTGGCCTGGAGTGTGCCATGTAGACCAGGCTGACCTTGAACTTGTGCCAATCCTCCTGTCTCTGCTCCCGAGTGCTGGGAATACATGCATGAGCCACCATGCCTGGCTTCAGAAAGTCTCTTTTGCAAGAGCAGATTGTCTACCTAAGAAAGTAAAAGTGCATCTTAGACATTTTAGGGAAGCCTGGTGGTAGTGGTGATGGTGGTTACGCCTTTAATCCCATTGGGAGGGGGGGTGGTAGGATGGGCTGGCAAGAGGCAGGCAGATCTCTGTGAATTTGAGGCCAGCTGGGTCTGCGGTGTGCAGAGTGAGTTCCAGGACAGCCAGGGCTGCGCAGAGAAACCCTGTCTCAAAAACAAAACAAAAACAAAACAAAACAAACAAACAAACAAAAAACAGGAAACCAATGAATGAATAAATAAATAGAAAGAAACGTTTGAGAATTACAAAAAGCATATTGAAAATAAAATAGGGGACACAAATAGTTCCATAAGATGTATGCTATGCCGCTGTTAAAATATCACTGTGTCAAGCTGTTGTGATTTCCCACATATCCAGCGTCATCCTGTAGATAACCGAGCAACAAGAAAGTGAGTCGGGTGTCCAGCCTACTCCCTTCAACCACAGCCACACCCTAGTCCCAGTCACCTGACAGCTGGCATGGATCCAGGCATCCGGAACACACCTGTGTGTGCAGTATCCACAAACCTGGGGCTGCTCAAGAGGAAGGCAGCCGTGGAGAAAGGGCGTCCATCACAGTTCTCACATAGAAACTACATTTCTCAACACCAGCTTTTACCTGAAATACCAAAAAAAGCAATGTGTTCATAAAATCTGCGGGCTGGGATTACAAGAACTTACCCAGAATGTGCCAGAAAATGAGCCTTGAGGCTCATGTCTTGAGGAGGACTCACTGTCTGCCGAGGCCAGGGCCACGCTGTCTACCTTCTGGACGTGATTCAGGTTTGTGGATAAGGGACTAGGGAGGCCTTGTAGCCCACCAGGCCTGCACATGGACCAAACGCCCCTGCACCAGCAGTGCCCATAAACAAATTACAGAACTGCCATCCGTTACTCCCAAACCATTTTCTGTCATTTAATTAGAAAATTCATCTTATTTTGCCTCCAGGGCCTGTAGCCTTATTGCATTTGCACATATTTCAAAATGTTTCAAGTACTGACCAGATAACATTAATGACTATATTAGATAGACAAACGCTTTTAAACAAAAAATAATAAACATCCTTGTGTGTGTGTATATATAAAAAAAAAAAAAAAATGCTAATTCCGTCTGGAGCCAAACAGGTAATTTTGCCTTCAGCCTTTTTTCAGTCAGCTAAGACAGGTTGGGCTGGGAGAGCAGTCAGCCTGTCTGCAGACTGGCTTGCCATGCATACCAGGGCCTGAGTTTCTTCAGAGACAGACAGCGGGATGATCTGATTGGCTGGCATCCAGAGCATGCTCACAGGGCCTCTTTGATGAAAGGGTTCTTGGTTAAGTACTGTACCAAAAGCAGCCTGCCACCCTCTTTTCAAAGATACCCATTTAGAGTAATTCCCAGAAAGGGAAAAAACAGCTAGGAAAAGAGAGAGGGAGGGGAGGGAGGGAGGGGGAAAAGCTGAGCTACAGGGTTACCACAGTAATTACACTCCCTGGCCCAGAGAAGGGGGGAGTTATTCCAGGTAAACTGCTGGATGTTGACGGAGCTGGCTGGCAACCCGGCAAGAACATAAGGAATGTGCAATTAAGCTCATTAAAACATCATCATTATGCTTATCAATCTTTCTCCAAAAGAGGTGGGGTGGGGTAGTGTGTCACAGCATGACGGCTTCTGCAGATAAAGATCCGGGTACTTGGTTGCCTCTCTCAGCAAACAAAATCAGCCATTCAGTTCCACACAGCACTTACAGTCAGGCAGGCTGGCATGCCTGAACTCAGGGAGAAGCATCCGGGAGCCTAGCTCTGCTCTGTGGGCACCCTTCCCTGTGAGGGGACCCCCATCAGAGAAGCAGGCCTTTATAGAACACCCCAGGTCTGCTCTACACGGTGTCCAAGGAAATTCCAAAACCCTCTCTATGGTCTGAACCCAGTCTGCCCCACACCAGCTGAGAAGGTGGAACCTAGGCATTAACTCTCCGTTAAGCAAACGGTGCGTGATGTGTGGCATGTACTGGGTGTATATGGTGTGTGCGTGTATGTGTGTGTGTGTGTGTTTGTTCATGTGTGTTTGTGCATGTGTGCATTTGTTTGTGCGAGCACATGCGTGCACATGCGCATGTGTGTAAGTGTGCATGCACTCGCGCGGCGTGCGTGCGTGCGTGCGTGCGTGTGTGTGTGTGTGTGTGTGTGTGTGTGTGTATGGTGGAGGCCAGAAGTAATGTGAGCATCTTGTATGTGTCACCGCCTTGATTTTGGAGACAGGTTCATGCACTGGCCCTAGGTTCACAAATTCATCAAGACTAGCTGACCAAAAGTCCCGGGATCCTCCTGACTGTCTGCTCCATACTGGTGTTGCTCTGCCTCCGTGCCGGGCTTTTTCTGTGGGTCCTGGAAACCCGAGCTCAGGTCTCCCCGCAAATGTTTCCTAAGAGACATCCTGAGTGTAGGTGCCCCACAAGGGTGACACCAGTGCGGACACATTCTCCGCCGGAACCACCTAGCTGGGAGACCTGGCTCAGGCATGCTTGGTCAGGGTTGCTCCATGTTGAGTACTCTCCAGGGAGGCCAAAGTGCACAGTCTACCGTAGTCTGCCTGATTTCCAGCCTGCTCGTGATGGCTGGACACGCTCATAAAGCATTGTCTCCCTGTGGCGTTCACTTTTATTCTGGCATTTGCTCGTGATCTCCATCCCCCCCCCCCAGTATTTTTTAATATGAAAATTTTGTGTTCCTTGCTGAAAATGAGTCACATAAAAAAGAATAGCAAAAAGAAAAGAAAGAAGAAAAATTATGTGATCTGGCCCACCTCCAAAGACCCGTGCTCCAACATTTAGATAAGTTTTATTCCAATCTTTTGGGTTTGGTTTTTTGCTTTCATAAAACTATATAAATAGAATTACCTACCACTTACTTGTTCCTATACTGTGAACACCCTCCATATCATTTTACACACACTTCACACCATTGTTTGGGATGTCTGCACAGTTTAACCAGTCGTCATTTTCTGCCACCGAGGATGGATGGATGCCTAGGGCTCCTACACATGTTCAGACATGTGCCCTGCCGCTGAGATACACCACCAGCCTCTGTTTAATCTTTGACTGCTGGGCAGGCACCTTCCTGTTTACAGTTCTCACCAGTAAAAGTAATTTGGCCCTGGGGATGTGTGTATCGACCCTTGGACACTTATTTCACACCCCTAAGTTATTTGCAAACAGTGTGTCTGCAGTATATCCTGGCTCAGGGCAGAATTATAGGACCACCATATCGTAGCTAGGCAAATCTGGAGATTAAGTAGTCCCCTGGAAACCAGGAGAGCGCAAGTCAAGTCTCACCAAGTGGTTCAGTGTTCGGGCACACGTTACAGTACACTGTCCCAGACTCCAGCTTGTCCCTTCCTCTGAGTATATGTCTGTTAGGAGCCACTATTCCTCCAGCAGCTCAGCCCCAGCCACCTCCATCAGGCCTTTCTACCCTACATCTCAAGTTCAAGTTCAGTGACCCACAGAGGTTTCACCTGCACGCAGACTGAAAAGACAGGTTCCTGGCCCCTGGCCCAGACTCGCTGACTCAGAACCTGTGGGGTGGAATCCAGCGATCTGCATTTTAAGGTGCACCTCAAGGCAATTCCAGGGCCAGAAGGGCAAGATTAGCATAGCGGGAAGGCTCACTGGCCTCAGCCTCCATGCTGAGCAGGGTGGCACAAAGTAGGTCACTGCAGAGAGGCGTGGCCCACACCCTGGCCAGCCACTCCTGTGTGGCCTTGTTGAGACTACTTGCTCTAAAGAACTGCAGCAAAGACTTTCCAAAGAGTGGTCCTGAGGGCAGAACAAGGTCCTTGTTCCAACTAGTGTTCTGGAGAGTTATCCTACTTCTCACGCATTTCTCTCCATAACACCAGAGCGTGGAGCATCACCAGAGCCTGTCCTCTGGGCTGGGCTGAACTCACCAGTCTGATTTGAAGTCAACTTAAGGTAAACTAGAGGGGAGAGTCAGGCTGCGGCAGAGAAGCAAGCAGGGCTGGACAAAGTCTGAAGGAAGCCGCTTGAACCTGCATTCCCAGTTTCATCAAGGTCGTGAAAAAAGAGCCCCGAAGAGCTTCAGGTGGAAATGTTGGTTTTAGGTTTCCCTTGCTAGCTCCAGCTATGTTGAGCTGCTAACAAACTTCATCAAATCCGTTTCTTACTCCCCTAGTGAGTTAAGTCTGTTCACAGCAACACTGGCCAGAGTTGGTGGCACCATACAGAAACTAGTTTTGTTAGAAACACACAACAGACCGTTCAGCTGCGGAATACTTAGGGCTCCGTGATTTGCCTGTCTCAAGCTTGCCATAACACCGCTGCGTTCCGCGGACTCTCCCAGTCGACCATCTCATCCACTGGCGAGTGTGAAGGAATTGTGTTCAGTTGGGTCAGGAAACAGAAGCAAAGGTGCTCCTCACCCCACGGCAATGCCCGCCTGCCCCTGCCCCTGCCCCTGCCCCGCCCAAGCCAAGCTTGAGTAGCCTCATCCCAGGTCACCAAAAAAAAAAAAAAAAAAAAAAAAAAAAAAAAAAAAAAGCCATAAACAAAGGAGGGACGTAGAAAAGGCACAAACTACAAAATACACACAAGTCCATATGAAGAAATAGGATCTGCCTGCCTGACATAGTGCTTATCTGCCAACCCTGCACTTCAGTGACAGGGCAAAATCAGGAGTCCAAGGCCACTTTGTTACACGGTCAAAGGGAGGAGGAAGGAAGGGAGGGAGGGAGGGAGGAAGGAAGGAAGGAAGGAAGGAAGGAAGGAAGGAAGGAAGGAAGGAAGGAAGGAGAAAAGGAAGTAATCAGAACCTTAAGGGGATGGATATAGATGTTTGAACAAGTTCAATCTATCCTGTTCTAAACTGTTAGAAGACAGTGTTGAGACTCAACACACAAGGTTATGTCTGTGATGTAATGGTGTGTGTGTGTGTGTGTGTGTGTTAGAGTGGGGACAGAGATGAGGTTTTATTTCAAGAAAAAGCAAGAGTTGGAAACAGTCCAGACATGTGTTGATCCATAATATTAAATTTACATTTTATATATAAGTACAAACATTAAGACACCAACCCTGTTCTGTTTTAGTGATAGCTGAGCCATTGTGCATGTGAACATTAGGTTTTTTTGTTTTTAAGTTTTATGTTGAAGAAAACAAAGTCTACTACTTCCTTGGGCATGCATGCATGCCACAGTTGTCAGAGCTGATGAGTCTGCTGCATTTTAACAGAGTGATTATGAGAGCTTTGCTTTTCTGTGAGGTAAAAAGCTAGAGAATTACAATGTGATGGCCATGTTTGCCAAAGTGATTGCCCTGAGATTGTGTGGGGCTTATCTCCTGGGGTGATCAGCTTGGCCCTCTTACACGGAGCTCTCTTAAAAACACAGATCTACTGGTAAGATGTGTTTTAATTTCAGTCTAACAGCTTTAGGATTACCCTTCAAGACTCTATCACCCGGCTTTTGTACAAACAAGGAGCTTTACACAAGACTCCCATTATAATGGTGGCGGGGGGAGGGGGGCCGCTGTTTGGTTGATTGAGTTATGATTGTGTAGGGAACAAATAAAAGCTTTCTTTCTTAAACCTAACAGTTATGTCTCGCTCTCACTAATAATGCCTCATTTTCTCTTAAAACAATATTTACACAGCCTGACATTCTTACTGTCAGTGCAATGTGCTGCCTCTGAGTTGAAATGCATTTTTAATCCTACACACTGGACAAGTAAATTCAGTTCCACACAACTGAGTTTCTAACTACACTGCATTTCTCATGAGTGAGTGCTTTCCCTCACCTGGGTAGTGGTAGACAGATATTAGATAGGCGACTAGACAGGCAGGTAGATGGAAGATGGATGGATGGGTGGGTGGGTGGGTGGTAAAATGAAGGATAACTATATGCATCTATATACATGTTCAGGCTTGTTGCTGTAAGGATTTTTCTTTGCTTTCTGAACATCTACCCTGTGAGTTCAGTAGTCTCACAATAAGCAATCATGATACACTCTGGACAGCCGGACAAAATTATATTGTGTCTTTCCATCCTCTCCAGTGAAGGCCACTGGCGGTTCTTCAGGGGCTCTTGCGCCAGGCATGTTATGATGCTTCCTATTGTTGCGTTTCATTCTTTAAGAGGAGCTGCTAACACGTGCATTTGGAGTCAGAGAACAGCTGGCAGAGGTCGGTTCTCCCCTTCTGTATGTCTGTCCCAGGGATTGAATTCAGGTCTTCAGACTTGGTGGGAGTGTCACCCACTGAGTCATCTCTTCCTGCTTCCTAAATTGTATTTAAAGTTTCTTTGATGACATGGATTGGAAGGTTTCACTCTCTTAGATGACATGGATTGGAAGGTTTCATTCTCTTAGATGACATGGATTGGAAAGTTTCGTTCTGGTGGGCACATGCCTTCAAGGTGAGAGGTGACAGCCGTTGTCCTGAGGCTGAGGCTTCAGGGGTTACAATCACCACTGACTGTGGTGGCCCACAAGAAGCTGCACAGTCTGAGGGCTCCAGGACAGTGGCTCTGAGGGGAAGGTGCTTGTCACTGGGCAGATCACTTGTTTGTGTGCTTTTTCTTGAGTGGAAAACAGAGAACAATCCAGAAGCGGGAGGATAGTGGGGTCCCCACTGTGCACTGGGGAAGTGAATGCTCTTTGAGTTTGCCAAATGTCACTTTAAATGCAGTTTCCGCAAGCACCAGTGGGCAGGAGATTTGAATTAGGATATTATAACTTCAACAGGGTTCATTTTAGTCAGCTAATTTGGCGTTTAGAAAGGACTGCAGGTCATTGTAATTATGCAAGGGACACATAGTCATTAGCTTCAGCATCCCGAGTTCTCATTAGTATCCACCCAGAAGAGTTGTGTGAGGGGGAGTCTGTCACCCACCGCTGCCTGGGAAGGAATGGTGGTGTGGGGTGGTTTGTTTGTTGGTTTTGGGTTTTCCCTTTTTTAACTTGAAGTTGAAGCTCGGATTCGCTCCTTGCTGCCTCCAGAACTGAGGTGTGCTGGGTCCCCACTGCAGTTGGGTGCCACGGGCCGCACCACCACGTGTGAGGCATCCAAGCGTGTACATCTCAGTGATTCTGCTCAACCCCATTGAGACAAGTGCTGAGAGGCTAGTCTGTGATGATGAAGATGATGGTGGTGGTGATGGAATAACAATGAGCTGGGGAGGTAGGTGGCTCCGAGTTAAGAGCACTTGCTCTTCCAGGGGCCCTGAGTTTGAATCCTAGCGTCCAAACTCTTGTTAAAGCCAGCTGTAACTTTCCCTCCAGTGATTCTCCTGCTCCTGTGGACACACACACTCTAGTGCACTGACCTGCGCACACACACGCACACACGCACACATGCACACACGTACTCATATTTTAAATTAATGACACTCAGTCTTAGCTAGAGGGTGGCTTTGCACAGTGTCCACCCCTGCCTTCAGGCCCTGGAAACTTCACCACCCAAACAGCTCCCTCCACTCAGCACCAGGCTCAGAAACGCGGTAGCGGTGGCATTTTGTGAGCAGAGAGAACCCCTGAGCGCGCAGGGGCTCCTGTAGACCGAGGCCACACCACTGGCCTTGGGCACGAGCCCCGTTCCAGGCACAACCTTGTGCTCCACCATGCTCAGGTGCTCAGCTGCAGTCTCCTTCCCCTGGTATGCGTTGTCTACAGCCCTGTGCTCAGGAGTCTTGGGGTTTTATTGTTTTCAGATCTTCGGCCCTTGGTTGAGAACCCCCTTTATGCTCACACCTCGCTTTAGCTCCCAGTGGGTCTTATTCAGATAGGCCAGAGGTCATTAAAGCACTATGAGCTTTAGCCACACCCTTTTGTTGACTTCCGCCATGTGACCCCAAGACCAGGTAATGACCTGGCCACCAATCAGGTCCTAGTACCATGGCCTGTGCAGCCATCAGCTAATCTCTAGTTTCTCGGCTTGCTTCACGACACAGCTGTCTTCTCTGAGACCCCATGCAGGGTTTCAGAGGGAGGGAAACAAGGGAGTGGAAGGCTCCTGACTGCATCCGCAATGACAGTGTCCCAGCATTCCTAGGAGTGGCTGAGACATACGCCAGCCCACACTCTGGAGAGGCTGCTGCCCACCCAGCCAGAGGGCGCCCTCTGGAATTCTTCAGTGTGCCAGGAATTCTTGGATGTCTTCTGCATGTGTGCTCTCTCTGAGGAGCCAACTACTTAATGGCAGCCAGTGCCTGCAGTTACTTGATGTGTTGTTGCTATAACCAGCTGAGGGTGATTCTGCCTTGTCTGGGAATGGAGGTGACCTAAAGCTCATATTCCGAGAATTATCATCCGTCAATTCTGTTTTTTACAAAAGTGCTTTGCCTTCCTATTTACAGCCTGCTTAAGCTGAACTCAGTGTTTAAAATGTTATTTCAGTTTTTATATTGCACAGACTAGTGAATAAAAAAATTGCAACACTTGTCTCTGGGCTGGATGTGTGTAAAAACATCTTTCTATGGACTTGTATGTGTTTGGTCTTAATTAAGTTGGTTCTATATGTTATTACACACTGTAAGTATTGTGCCACATCTGTTAGATCACCTCGACATCATTTTTGATTGTCTATATAGTACTCAGTGTTTTTGCACATGTGTTTTAGGATGAATATTTTCATTATCTTGAGATTGTAGCCCATGACAGTATGCTATACACTTTTGTGTTTACATATTCCTGTGTGCACATGTACTAACACAGTCCTTACTTCTTTGGTTGGCATTTGGGTCATATTAAATTCTCAAACTGATGCCAAGCTGTATTCTGGAAAAACTGCACTTGCCTTATTCATACAGCAGCTGTTATTATTCCAGGGTCCTTGTTGGGCATCAGAATCCACTTTATCTTTATTACTCTGATAGTGAAAGGAAATTAAATCACCTTGTTGTAGCTGGTACATATGTGTACATGTATGAACATGTGCATGAGTGTGTGTGTGTGTGTTCTTCTCTAGCTGAGGCTGAACTTGTCAAAATACCTCTTCAATAGCTAATCCTCTCTAACTGCCAGCTCTGCTTTAACCCGTTTATTCTATTACGTGTCCTGCTAAATGTTTATATAATTGTTTAGTTTTAACTTAGTGAAAAGATGTTTATTGAGTATTTCCTGTGTGGTTAACTCTTGGTGATGCTGAGGACACAGCGGTGTGGGGGAAGGCTATGATTTCTGATCCAGCACAGTGGGACACAGACAGGGTTGCTTTGCAGAGAGTTTGACTGAGAGCCCTATGGTAGGAGGGTGTGTGCAGGAAGACGAGAGGCCGCACTAGGCCAGCACTGGAGAATCTAGAGGAAGACGTGTGTGTGAGAGGTAAAGGGAAGAGCTGGAGGGGTTGTGACCGGCTGAGGGATGCTAAGGCACTTTACCAGGGCCAAGCACGGAGGAAACCTTAGGCAATGAGGAAAATCTTTTGTAGAAAGAAAGAAGGGCAGAGATTTAAAACCGACTGCTTATGAATGATGCCTGGAGTGTGGGGACTGCACATGAATAATGAAAGACCCCACAGGTGGCCATGGGGCTTTGATAAAGACAGTTATGACAAGATAACTTTAAATGTCTGTTTACAAACTCCGCTAAATGCCACAAACAGGCTCCAGTATAATTCTGAACAAAGCCGCCGCTGTAAGAACAACATATCTGACGCTTACTTGCTCGCTGCTCCTCGGACCCTCACCCACATTCACACAGAGGGATATACACACATACCAGAATACACACACACACACACACACACACACACACGTGCCAGTGTTCACACCTATGAATATGCACACGTACTGATTGTGTCAGTGTTGTAGGCAGCCCTGTGGTTGGTTTAGTGGCAGGTGAATGGGATAAGATGGAAGCCAAGGACATATTTCTCTAAGGCATAGAGGAATGGGAGAAAACAAGATCCTCATGGTTGCATTTTGGTGAGGAAGATGTAACAATATTGCATTCAAATATGTGGCCTCTAGTCTTGCCACATATATTTTAAATATTCTCCAAAGCAGAGTTGAAAAGCTATTGATTTCTTAGCCGTGAAATCTTCCTAACAGGGAAGTGATGTTCGTCAGCTATCCAGTCCTGGCTCAAACCTAACTTTTCAGCCATTGGTAAAGTAACAGCAAGAGCAGCTGTAGGCAGCTAGCATTTCCTTAGTGCTGGATTCTAAACCTTTTATTACCTTTTTTTTTTTTTAATCCTCACCTTAATCAGCTGGCCATTTTGCTTCCCAAGGGTCCCCTATTCCCCTGGGGGAAGGAGGTAATTGCAAGCTTAATACATAAAAGAAATTAATGAACTGTTCAGTGCTTAAAATGAAGTAAAGTCTGGGAGATTGGAAACACAAGCAAGCCTGGCCATGGTGAAACACACTTATAATCCCAGAACGAAGGAGCCAAGAGGATTGTGAGTTCAAGGTCAGCCTGGGCCTCAAAAACAGCTATAGACACATCTCAACAGTAGATGGATAGCCTAGCATGTGCAAGCTCCTGAATCATATCCCAAGTATTCCCCCACAAAAGACGTGGGGAGCACAAGTAAAGAAACTAATCTTGTGTATTATAAGAGCTCTGCTTGTCCTTGTCCCTAAGACAGGGCAGCATTGACTGGACCCACAGTGTGGCTCATGCAGGGCAAGGGGGGAGGCCCACCAAAGAAGACATGGTTCATTTCACAAGGCGGGGTCTCTAACCACGTGATCTTAAACGCACATCCCGCTCCTGGTCTGCTGAGATGATGTTCTGCTTCCCTAGCACCTTACAAGGCGTGTCCCGTCACAGGTGAAGTGACCTCACAGAGGTAGGGTGGCTTTGGGGTGTCCTAGAGTCAAGGCATAGAGAGGACACAGTGACCCCTGGCAGTATGCCGCCCCAACGTGGCTCTCAGCTTAGTGCCGTGTGATGAGGACATTTGTGTCACAGCGCCCGGACTCCAAGTGACTTCTTTCTTGTAATCCTCCCCCTTCAAAGGACTTCTGTGCCCAGTGTCTTCCTCCATCCCCGACCTCTCAAGGACAAGCCAAACCTCTCTGAGAAGCTCTGTCACACTCAGACATTCTATGTTCTGTTTTGACCTGCTCTGCCTTGAAGCTTCCTCATAGATATTTGCCAAGAGGATGAAGCGATTTACATAATTAAAACAAATTGCTTGGCCAGTGTGACAACCCATTGTTAGGAAACAGTGGAATGACTTCCAGCTGGGGAAGCAGGACTGTCACCTTGGAGATAGAGTCAGGGCTCCTCAAAGCTCTGCTGCCCTGGCTTGGAGAGGAAGGTAGGAAGCTCTGAGGAAAACAGCAGCCCTAAGGAGAGGAAAGCCAGCTCCATAGTTCCCCGCTTCAAGTATATGGTGCAATGCCTGGAGCATTTGCAGAGCCCGGGGACTTTCGACGGCACGAGGACCATGTGCCAGCCCACCAACTGCCCTCTGCTTCCTTGTTTGTGCCTCTGCTTGTCCTGGCGCTCATACTGTATCTCTGCAGACTGATTTGTGCCTAAGAGACACCAGAGCAGAAGATTATATGTAGTTTGTGACCCTGGGGTCGGGGTGGGGGTGATGGTAGAGTCTAACCCTAACCCTGCAGAACACGGGCTGTGGATCTGGGTCTGGGCTGGAGCAGCATTGTGGCAGCATCCCTGTACCTCCTGATTTCTCATGATGCTGAACGTGGAGCCAAGGCTGCACTCGCACGCCTGCAGAGGGAGGGAGCGAACAGTCAGTTTATGGGGTGGAGCAGTGACGGTCCGGGAATCTGATACAGAGGACAGGGTGCACTTCTCAGTACCGGGCCAGGCCCAGTGTCTCACTGCGGCCTTCCTGGCAGAGCACACAGCCTTGGGGGACAGTTGGGTTTGTGGGCAAAGACCTGTGGGGGCAGCGTTCTCAGATGGGAGCCAGGGAGGAACCACAGTGCCTGGAAGAGCCTTGGAGTGAGACAGAAAGAGGAAAGCTTATTTAAAACTGAGCAGGCCAAAGCAATGTACATCTATAGACAATATCCGGCCATGGACTGCCAGCTGGCAACTTCTGTTCTGACCCAACCTATTCATGTTGAGCAGTTGGCAATTTTATTCTATGAACAGTACCGCATTTCCACAAGGCTCTGGCACCGAGCAAGAGCTGACCGAACATCACACAAGTTGGTGATAGAACCCTGTGCATTAACTACATCAAAATATCCACCCCGGGGCTTGGAGAGATGGCTCGGTGGTTAAGAGCACCCCTGCCCTCACAGAGGACTCTGTTTTAGCTCCCAGCACCCACATGGTGGCCACAACTCTGTTACTCCAGTTTTAGGGATCTGTTTGGGTACTATGTGCATGTGCACATACCCACACACAGACACACGAACACATAAATAAAAATCATACTTCTAAGGAAAAATAGAAGCCTCAGCTAGTGTTTCATTTGACATATAAACAAAAGTATGGCTAAAAAAAAATGACAGTTTTCTGAACAGGAAGAATTAAACAGGGCATTATTTTAAGAGAAATGTAATTCCTTCGTCAACTGTCGTTAGCATCTGATTTCTGCCACGTTTTAAAAGTCATTATCTAAGTTTCTTTCCTAACCACAAATTGTCTTTAGTGGGCTTCAGAGTGTCAGCTGGGAACGGGGAGGGGGCTGCCCACTCCCAGTTTTAAATGATTAATTTCAGAAATTAATCAGATAGATGGGACGTGGCTATAGAGAAGTTTCTAGATTCTTTCTCTCTGAACATGCCTGGCTCTACCAGGAAACCAGGAAGGAGCCTGAGGCAGGAGGTGCCACGTGCCACATGCCACAAGGCGGCACATACGAGCAAGTGTCCACCTGTCCAGGCGCGGGCTCAGGTGGACTATGCAGGCACTCCCCCTACCCCCCCCCCATGGCCCTGCAGGATGCAACTCAGGTATACAACCTAGATGTGTCGGATGGACGCGTGGCTGGCACGCACCCCCCCCCCCACGCTGCTTCTCTCTTGCTCTCTTGGTGCTAGTACACTTTTGGCCAAGAACAAGTTATTTTCCTTAGATGCTTCTGCTTTTGGGTGCCCTGTGGGAGACCTGTTGCTAAAACCAATGTCACAAAGATGGATCCCTGTTTTCTCCTGAGGTGTAGACTTGTAGGTTTTTCTTGCCTGGCTTTGATACATTGAGAGCTGGCACCGGTATATGGTGTGAGGTAACAGTTCATACAGATGCCGACTTGCACAGCCATTGTTTAGAAGGAAGGAAGGGAACTGTGGGTTGATGTGGTCATCATCTACCCAGACCCTGTGCACGGTGCCCCTCAGGAGCTCAAGAGTGATAAGACCAGAACTGGCTGGGCATGCGCTCACGTAGGCTCCCAGCTGGAACCCATGGAGTAAGATAGTTCTTCTTAGCTGAGATATAACATTTTAGCGTCCCGATGGGGTGTGGTATGGGCAGTCATTACATGTGTACAATGTGTAATGATGAATTCAGGGCAGTAAGCACTCTGCCTCCTCCAGCCTTAATCATTTCCATGTGTTGGGAGCTCGCAGCATGTGAGTCTACAGCTCCCAAATGTGTTCAGCAAAGAAACTGATAACCATGGGCGGTGTAGCTCTGCCTCGTCTTGTCTCTTGCCTCCCTGCGGTCCCCTGGCCTTTGGGCAGAAGTAAGGAGAAGAGAGAAATGGCTTTGCTGAGAAGACCAAGTCAGGGCCTGGTAGCATCTGCCAAGTAGTTCCAGCCCCAGAACGGAAGAGACAGAGAGGCAATAAGGCTAAGTCCTGCGGTTAACACAGCTGCCAAACACAGGGCCACGCCGTGCCTGCCAGCGTGAGTCCATCTGGGGGTGAGCACTTGCAGTGAGCATATTTAGAAATAATAGAAGGTACTCATGCTAAGCTCTGCCATTTTTGAGGTGACACACTTGACCTGATTCATAGGCAGTACCTGGGCCTAGTGCAGAATATTAGGAGGTCATTACAATGGATGAAAGTGTCTTGAGTCAGTTAACTCTTATTGCCTGGAAACCATTTATAAGAAGTAATAAATTATTGGAACAACACAATTAGAAGTCCCACAAGCAAATGAATTTCATGTGTTGTGTGTAGGAACCCCCGCTCCCTCTGGCCCTGAGGACCCATCAAGTGGAAGAATGTGTGTTTAAGAGGATGAGGATGGCCTTCTGTGTTCACAGAAGTGTGTTAGCATGCAACAAGACTGGCATATCCCAGGCTAGACCAAGACCAGAAGACACACTTTGCACAACTGGGAGCGATGGTGGCTGACTGGTGGTCAGCCAGGACTGATGGAGTTGTCTTGCCCTCAATGGGAGCTCAGCAAATGCTGGTCATCTGGCGACAGTTGTATTTGAAGATTCCCCCCCCCCCAACATCACTACCTTCACTACTGTGTGTGTGTGTGTGTGTGTGGTATAGACAGGATCTCATTATATAGTCCAGGCTGAGTTGGAATCCACTTTGTAGTCTATCTAGGCAGGTGACAATATTATGCTCCCACCTCAAACTTGAGAACTAAATACCTTAGCACTTAGAAAGCACATATTTTCATCGATTTGTAGTCCCTGAGTTACCGTGGGGAGGGGTGGAGTAAAGGAAGATTTTTGCACCAAGGTTCTAGACGATAGCCTTGCAGCAGCAAATGGGCTCTAAGGGTCCTCTTGATCTCTTGCTGTGTGAAAAACTGGTTTGTCTACAGGCTGCCCAAGCTGAGTTTAAGGTGACACAAGACAGTGGAGCCCTGGGCCCCTCGCCGCTTGCAGTGGTCTCCACTGGCCAGGCCCTCCTTCAGCAGGCCTTTAGAGCCTCTTTCCTTTCTCTCTGTCACTGAATTACAAGCAGGCGTCAACCTAAAATGGGGGTGGGGGGGCTCGGAGCCTAGCGATGTTAATGATCAACATTTTATTTCCACCATGTTGACTGTTTCAGCCCCAAGCTTAGGGAGTTATCAAGGCAAACCACATTAGTCCAGATAAACTGGGAACAATAGGCTGGTCAGAGCTAGTGCAAAGGAGGCAAATTGGAGCGGTGAGTAATTAACCCACGATAAAGGCAGAGACAATAACCCAGAGCCCAGGCCTTGTGTGTGCATCTCAAGTCCTGGGTTTTAAAGATCCCCGGATAATTCTGTGGGTCTATCCGTGCCTTCTTCACTGGTGGCAAATGTGCCATGTGATCTTCTAGGAGAATGAACAGTGCCTTGTTAATTAATTTATACAGCTGTCAGTGTGGCTCTCTCTGTCTCTGCTCTCCAAGCCTTTCCCTGCCATAGATTTTTCTTGCCATTCCTTGGCAAACCTCCAGTGAGAGCCTGGGATTTATTAGGCGGACTTGGTGCAAAGTCTATTGATTGTGGCCCCGAGGGTAATAACTAAATAGAGCCGGAGCAACAAGTCAATAAGGGCATTGTTGCTGCAGCCCGCACTCGCTGGAGGAGTAACATTGTTTTACAGCAGCCGAGGGTAATCATGGGCGGATCAGTGTGTTCTACACGCGCTGCACCGTGTTAGCGCTGAGGACCATTTGAAAGCTTTCAGCGGGATCGCTGGAGGATCGGGGTGGGGTACTGGGATTACGAACCCTGTGAACTCCTTCATTGCAGCTTAAAGGTTTCAACTTTAGGTTTTAACATCTGCTACAACCTCCGGGAGTTCGGGAGCAGGGCTGGGGCGAGGGAGGGAGGGCAGGCGGGCCTTGCCTGATCATTGCATGGTCTGTTCTGCTGTGTGTCCCTGAACCGAAATGGTTGTGAGCAGAGAGAATGCATCACAGCTGTCGTCTGTTCTCCGTGTCTTGGTGAGCGACATTGCCATAGTGAGTTAGACCCATGTTGAACACCGGAGCCAGTTATCCCCAGATAATCAGACTCTCCAGTGAGCAATGTATGCTGAATGCAAACCTCTCATAGGACTTTATATTTTAAATAATAATAATAATAATTCTGTGCAAGGCTGATAATTTTCCCACTGTCTCCTACTGTAATGAATCAGTTGGAAATTTATGGCAGAACGTGAAACCTGAGAAGCGTTTTCCAAATCACTTGCATCATGAGTCATGTTAATGACAGGCCCAAAAGCACTGAGCCTTTCTACCAGATGTCTGTCGTCCAGAAAAAGAGAACGTGCTGACTGTGCCTAAGAGTATGGTCAGTGCTGGGCCAGCACCATGGCTGAGTGAGGGAAGGTGCCTGCCGCTAAGACAACCCAGGTTTAGTCCCTAGGACTCACGTGGTAGAAATAAAGATGCAGCTCCCACAAGTTATCTTCTGACCTCTACATGCATGCCAAAGGATGCGTGCGTGCAGGCGCACGTGCACACACACACACACACCATGTAATTAAGGTCTTCTGTAAAAAAAAAAAAAAAACTACTTAGTCGGTGCTGCCATCTCACATTTAGTCTAGGGGGCTGCTGTTGAGAGACAGAAGCGTCTTCCTGTCGTCTTTGGTTCTGGCTTTTGGGGTTTTGTGCTTGTTTTATCTGGTCTGCGCAAGTTCGTCTCCGTGATCCAACCATTTTGTGACATATCAAGATGTCCAAACTTAGGCAGAAGGAAGAAGCCTGCAAGAGAAGTTCAGGAAGTGAGTGGTACATTCCCCAAAAGAATCCATCAATAGTCATCACAAAATAAATAACAATCACCCTGGTCAAGCGTGGAGCACAACCGAGTTTGCAAAGAAGACGGATGTTTCGTTTCAGGGGCTGTGGGGCCCTCACTCGGTTTATCATAACCGGAGTAGAAAAACAGCAGCACAGTTGCCCTCCCAAAGATCTCCGCAGTGGGCCAGCAATCTGACCAATATGCAGTCTTATGAGGGTCAGAGCCTTTTAGTGGGGTAAACAAGGGCATAAGTGGTGGAAAATAATAGCCTTGTTTACCAGATGCTGGGAAGTCAAAGGAAGTGGCCTTTGAGCTTGTAAAACAGTGGCCTCCAGAATTCTCTTTTCTATGGAGAGTAGATCTGGACACACAGATAAGCCCAGCAGGAGTAATCAGTGACTTAAAAAAAAAAAAAAAAATGCCACCGATCTCCAGAGCAGAGACCTCCCTGTCCTCTCCGAAGCCAAACACCCTCATGCTCACGAGGCGAGGCCGGCTCATGGGAGCCAGACCTATTTCCAGCTATTTCTGGATGACCAGGAGTTTGAGAATGGCCCCTTCTTAGTCTGTTAGCATGTGCTCACACACACTTCAGAAAAATGGCCAGTGCATTAAACATTTGCTTCAACAATTGCACCGGCCATCCCAGCCAGCCGGTGATTTTCATTATTTTATAGGGGTGGGGAGGGAGAATGGCCCTCATGCAAACACATTGACATGTGCGCATGCATGCATGCGTGTGTGTCACTTTCTGGACTGGATGCTGTGACACAGACACCCAGATGATCGCTTCCCTTCAGCAGGTGAGACTGGAGAGCAAGCATTGCTGGTGCGTGCGCGTGCGGGGGGGGGGGTCCCTCCTGCTCTACACGGCTGCCTCCCCTCTTGAAGCCCTCTGCTGTCCCTGCTGTTGTCCTGACCTCTACATTCCTTGTAGACTAGCTGTCTGCTGCAAGCTACCTATTACCATCCAGTTCAGTGTTAACTGTTAATTCTACACTTACCTGGATCCCGGAACGTTGATAACTGGGGGTTTGGACAGCGTCGTGCTCTTGGGAAAGGAGCTTAGCATTTTTGTATGTGGCTTCCTTAAGTGGTGTGCATTATGTCAAAATCCACCTTGTGAGGGTTTGAAAGCAAAATTTAAGTGAGCCCGTCCTCCTCCTCTGCCTCCCCCCTTCCCTCCTTTGGCCTTGTTCGGGGGGGGGGCAGCATATATCCCGTGGAGGCATGAAACCTGGCCACCTCCCAGTTTTGCTAACCTCCCAGGTGGCGGGATGATAGCTCCATGTGGGCTAATCTCACTCAGTTCCTGCATTAGCCTTATCAGACATGCATTGTGGTCCCCATTTTATAGATTGGAAAGGTAAATATCAGTAAAGCAGATGATTTACTCAAAGCCTCATGGCTGATAAGTAGCAAACGAAATCACTGCAGTGGTCCACCAGGCCTGACCACCTGATCTCCACGCCACCCGTTCCGCTACCCTAACCCCCACATCATTACTCTAAGTGCATTTCCTCTCTCTCCTTCCCCCCCATGCCATTCCAGATAGGGGGCCTTAGCTAAGCGTGCTGGGCTACCGAGACCCAGCCGCCCACCCCCCTGAATGACTCTGGGCACACGGCAGGTCTCAGATCAACACCAGCACCCTGGGATGCCCTGTCTGGGCTCTACCAAGTGTAGCCCCTTGAGGATCAGTGTTCAGTGTGTCTTCTGGACTCTGAGACTGGTAGCGCTGTGCTGTGTGCAACCAGCTCTTTCTGAGGTCCAAAAGTTGCATGAGGGCGGGACCCATCTGATTCTGCCTCTCAGTGTGTGCCTGTCTAGGACCAAACCATTGCCCTCCCAGCCTCCTTCCCGGGCCTTCTTGACCCTGTGGGTCCAGGGCCCCGTTGCTGGCTTTCACCACTTGCATGCTGAGATCTGCAGAGCTACACTGTGAATTCACCACTGCAGCCACATAGATGTTGAGGACGGGCTGGGAAAGTTGTTGCAGTCACACTTGGATGAGATGACCTGTCTGAAGGGAGGCCGATGGCTTCTTTTTCCTTTTCCTGCATGGGATTGCATGTCTCCTTGAGAGGGAGACAGCTCTTCACCATATCCAAGCCTTCCGAGTGGAAACGTCTGTGTCTGGTGTTCCTGTCGAAGGGTGGTAGCAGAGTCCCGATGAAGAGTAAGCTTAGAATTGACAACACTGTCATCAGCAGGTGTCATTGCCATCAGCCAGAATTACAGCAGGGCTGTTAGAGCCTCTGCCCCGGATGATGCAGTGGGGTAATTACACTTGGTCTACCCAAATTCCCTCCAGACCCCTCAGCGGATACAGCTCTCTCCATATTTGCCCCAAGCTGCTAGCAAGTGTTCACAAAGGTCCATTCAGATGCCGCCATAGTTCATTCCAGAAAGGGATGCATTCCTCAAGTGCCGCTGTCAGGGGCTGCTGTTTGGAGGACTCCCACTGGGGACAGGATTGGCTAGGTGCTCCCCAAGGCTCCTCGACTTCTGTGACTGACTCCCTGCTTGTCACCCTCAAAATACAGCTTTCACAGCATGGCCACTAGTCCTGTAAACTAAGATGCTATCAAGGGTCCAAAGGGCACAAAAGAAGGATTTCCTATCAAATGCACATAGTAGGAATGATGGTAAAACAGAGACAGAGAGAGACAGAAAGACAGAGAGGCAACAAACAACTCAAATCAGACTCCCCAAGATGGAGAGGTGGTCACAGCCACATTTTCGCTCTCATGTAGATTCCAAAGCCATAATTAAGGGAAGACAAAAGCATATATAGGTTGAATGAAAGGCGTGTAATCTCTGAGATAATTTTGATGTAATTAGCATGGCCAAGCTACATTAAGGCCAACAGGCAATGAGTGGAATTTTCCAACATTGATTAAGCTGGACTCGAAGAGAAGTGGGTCTTTGTCTGAAAACAGCTTTGGGGTCTTTAAACTCAGGTTGGAAGTTGGCTTGTGTAAGGGATAGTTAAACCACAGCTGTTGAAGGGCTAAAAACATATGAGTATATTTACACTTGTGTACACACACACACACACACACACACACACACACACACACACACACAAAATCTCCTCTGAAAACATGTTAGCCAAAGGTGCACATTCCTTCTGGTCCTCGTGGTCAGCAGATGCAAGTGTCCGCAGTGCACAGATGAGTTATGGACCCTAATGAGATTTCAGTACTAAGCAAACAGTAAAAATTGATGCTTTGCATAGTTGCCATGGCCTTTGGCTTCGTGGCTAGTGTTCCACCTTTTCAACAGCTCTGGTAATATAATATCCAGCTGGCTCTGGAAGTAAGGGAAATTCAAGGGACGAATTGAAATTGTGAGAAGTAATTTGATGGATTACTTTGTCAGAGTAATGCATGGCCTTGGCATAATTACCGAGGCCGCCTCGACCCTGGAGGCGGTTGCTGACAGAGGCCTGCCGGGCCTGGGTGCAGTGCGGTTCCAGCACGCACCCGTTGCTCTCCTGGTCCCCGGGGTCCCCCCGAGTCTGGGTGCTGTGGAACAAATACCACAAATGCCGAACGAGCACATTCCTGTCCTAGTCCAGTGAGCCAGCAGGACTGCCGGTGGGCTGCCCTTCCCCCGAGAGCTGTCATCTATGTCACCGTCAAAGAACCACACACCGGGCCGACCAACCTTGAAATAAAATGGGGCGAAGCTGGGAAAGGGATCAGCAATATCTTAAAGCAACGCATTGGAACACAATGGCAGACGTAGGTACAGGAGGCAAAAAAAAAAAAAAAAAAAAAAGTGTTTTTCTCCCCGTTCTTATCAGTTCAGACCTTGAACTTAAGGCTTGTCTGCCTTATGCTTTATAATACTCCAGTCTTAACAAGATCAATAGCCGATTCCCGGTGTGTACGTGTCAGAGACCACACTCGTAGCAAATCTGCCGGGGGACTTCTTATCCTAGTTTTTCTCTGAAGCCATAAAATCATTCCTGTTTTGCCAATGAGAGTAAATGCCTTACACAGCAGCCCAGCTTCAACAAGACTGCGCTCTTTGGGGGGTGGGTGGGTAATAAGTTGCCTGTGTGTGTCTGGCTGTGGCCGGCCTTCGGCTGAGCAGCCATTCCCAACTGCTCCCATTTCTCGCTTTTGCTACCATCACTTGGGTATATTTGAGTGTGTTGACAAACTCACAGAGAGTAAACAAAAGTAGTCTTCATCGCTAGCTGTGATTTTTAATGCTGTTGGGCTGCGTCTGTCCACGTGGCAGCCAACCAAGTGTTCTCCAAAAATAGCTTCTCACACTTTGAAAGGGGGTTGGTAGTGTGCTTAAACTGCTCACAAAAGGCTTCATTCTTGTCTACAAATGGACGGCCTACCTTTGGTCCCCAGAGTGAGGCTGCAGAAAAACAGTCCTCAGGCATTCTTTCGGCTCTTGCCCTCATGCACACAGAAAGTTTGAGCGTGTGTGGGGAAATCTGCCCGGGAGAGGTTATCTTGGTCTTCGTTTAACACACCCTCCCACTGACTTTTTCAAGGGCCACAGTCAGTATTTCTGCATGGCTGAAAACCTAGATTCCACCCTGGAGAGACCTCAGGGCTGCTCACGTTACACTCTGAAGCCATGTGTTTACATGTCATGGCAAAGCCCAACATGTAGGCAGCTCCCTCGGCCCCTGTTGGCCCTGGCCTTCAGTTTCATTATTCTCTACTGTAAACTTATACAGAAAAAGCCCTCTGTGCCCATCCCAACGCCCCAACGTAAGCCAAACAAAAGCCTGCACTGTGACCAGGCAAGGTCCTGCCTAGCGAGGGGAAAGGAAGGGAGAGGAGCAGAGGATCCCTGGGGCAGTGGCTGGGGTAAGGGACTCCCTGGCTCCCTTCCCAGAGGCAGCTACCAGCATGGCTGAGGTGCAGAGACCCTCCTCCCTCCTCCCTACAAAGGCAGCTGTAAGACCAGGGGCCCCTGCTTCAGAGCCCTGCCAGGGCTGGTTCTAGCACAACAATGTGTTTCCTCTTGCAATACCAATGGCTGCTTAAGGTTTCATCTCCACTCCACCCTCGCCTGAGCTAGGTAGCACCATTATCTGAGGCTGAGAGACGTGGCAGTTTGCCCAAGATTACGAAGGTACAAAATACTTTGGTCATATCCACCCCATCCCCCATCACCCTCTTACCCCTTCCTCTCCCACTCCCCTTGTACCCAAGAAGGTGTTTGTCTGCATGTAAGCAGTGTTACTTTCAGGAGTGTGGGTCTAGGCTAGCTGTACCACTAGGGACCATGACCCCCGCTCCCCCCCGCTCCCCCAGGAACTTCATAGCTCCTGAGAGGTGGACCTCATGAACCCTCCTCCATCCATCTCTTACAGAGTACCAATGTTAGAACATCTGCTTAGTATGCAGGAGGCTTCATCCCTAGACAACAGAAAAGGAAGCGCGGGAAAGAACGATACAGGAGGCGGGGAGAGTATGGAGAACCCCAAAAGCTCTTGTCTCTGGAGATTGCTCCTGTCTGGTTTTATCCTGTTAGAAACAAACACAAAATGTAAACATGTATTAAGTCCTTTTAAAATTATAAAAATCAATCTATTCTACATTGATAAAATTCATTATTATCTTCAAAAACGCTTACAGCCAGACACCAGGATGCCTGTTGCTAGTATCCCCTCGGCATGACAAGGAAAATGCACCCGTGAAATCTCAACAATATGGTTGCCTGAATAAAACCATGCTTGATATGTCAGTGTGGACCGGAAAAATTCCGCATGGTCCCACCCCTAGATGAAGAGTGACAGGTGGTCAATGGCTGCTCAGTCAGGGAGAATTAGTTTCCTCCAGGGACAAGCTCCCTGCCTAGACCCATCCAAGTCCAGCCCTGGACATACACACACGCACGCACACACACGGACCGTTGCGTGTGTGTGTGTGTGTGTGTGTGTGTGTGTGTGTGTGTGCGTGTGTGTGAATATTTGTTTGGCTATGTGAAGACCTACCAAGCAGCTGTGCCATTACTGTAACTTGTGACATGTGAGTCCTCCCTGAGCAGGAATTGCCAGCCTCTAATTGCAGCCATGTGCCACGCTTTCTCATTCCAATGTACCTCCTCCTGGAGACTAAATGCGGCTGTTGGCCATTTCTGTTCAGTCTGTAAAGAAATGCCTGTTCCTCTCTTTTCTGGTTTTCTAATATTTAATTGGGTTGTTTGTGTCCTTAATATTAGATGATGACAGTTTTGACTTTTATACCTCTGACTGCAAATCTTTCCTTGGATATGTGATTTTTTTTTTCCTCAGTGATAAAGATTGAAAATGTAAGTTTTTATTTTAATAAAGTCAGCTTATTTCTTACTTTATGAATTATGCTTAGCAGCTTACTTAAGAATTCTTTGCCTACTCTTGAGTCTGGAGAATTTCCTTCTGGATATCACAGTCTTGCTTGTACATTAGGGCCCCTGCCCTGCTTTGGACTCTGTAGTAGGCCACTGCAGTATGTTTGCTTTTGAGAACATGGATATTCAACTGTCCCCGAACTGTTGAGTTACTTAGATTCTGGGTCAGAAAAGCAATTGACTATAAATGTCTTGCTCTATGGACCCTTATTTCTGTCCTGGCACCAATACAGCACCTTGAGTCTTCCAACACCAGTACCTTGCAAACCTTGGTCTTGTTAATATTCTTGGCATTTACTTGTTAATTTGTGGATTCACTTTTCAATTCCCACCTTTAAAATAGCTTCCTGCAGTTTTGATGAGGATTGCATTTAGTTGCCGTCTTTACAATATTAAATCCTTCAATCCATGGACATAGAATTTGTTTTGTTTGTTTGAATCTTTAACTTTTCTAAGAAATACATCATAGACTTAAGCATTTAGGCCTTATACTTACTCTGTTATAGTCATTCCTAAGTTCTAATTCTTTTTTGTTGCTCTGTGAACTAGTTTGTTGTTTTTGGGTTTTTTTGTTTGTTTGTTTGTTTGTTTGTTTGTTTTTTGAGACAGAGTTTCTCTGTATTGTTTTAGAGCCTGTCCTGGAACTCATTCTGTAGACCAGGCTGGCCTTGAACTCACAAAGATCCACCTACCTCTGCCTCCCGAGTGCTGGGATTAAAGGCCAGCCTCCAACACCCAGGGTGATGTTTTTCTACATTAATTTACAGGTTAATTCTTGCTAACTCAAAAATGCAATTGATTTCTATATGTTCTTGTGTCTTGTGACTTAGTAAAATTCACTGATTAGTTCCAGGAACTTTAGGCTTTTATAAACACAGGATTCTGTCATCTAGGAATGATGACAACTCTGACCCCTTCTTTACAGACACAGTGCTTTTTCTTTCTCATGCCGCACTGTGTAGGCTAGATCCTCGGTGTCTCTAGCAACAGCAAGTACAGGCATTCCTTAGGAATTCCTGCGCGAGACTTGCGGGCTCTCCCCGTTCAGTGTGGAGTGGGTTTGTTTGTATTGAAGGGCTGGCGAAATCAAACCAGAGGGCATTCCCACACAAGGGACCTGCGGTCCCCCTAAGCCCTACCTATTCCAGGTTTGTACCTTTCTCTGTGTCTGATGAGGTGAGCCTGTGGGTTTTTTGTTTTACCTGTTTAGTTGGTTGGGTTTTTGTTGTTGTTTTGTTCTGTTTTTCTAGGCAGGGTTTCTCAGGTTTTCTCTGTGTAGTCCTGGCTGTTCAGGAACTCACTCTGTAGACCAGGCTGGCCTTGAACTCAGAGATCTGCTTGCTTCTGCCTTCAGAGTGCTGGGATTGGAGGTGACACCAGCTCAGCTGACCCTGTGGCTTTGTTCTTTACATACAGTGCATGATGGGATTCTGTGGCTACCCCGTGTGATCCTGACCTTTGTTGGAAGATGTTCAGTTACTAATCTGATTATTTGCTCATTTTGCAAGTCTGTTCAAATTTTTCTGTTACTTGAGCGAGTCTTGGTAATGCATGTATTTTAGGAATTAGCCCTTTTCACTGGAATTTCCTGATTTTCATGAAGTTGTTCAGAATACTGTCCGCTGATCCTTCAGTTTTTAAATCAGCACCGTGTGCCTCTGGCCCTGGAGTCAGGCACTTCATCCTTTTCCTCCCTTTGCTGCTCTGGCCGAAACTTCACAAACTCCCTCGATTTTTCGGAAGACCCACTTGTAGCTTTCATTATGTTTCCCCTCTGTTGACTCCTGTTCTCCTTTTAATTGGACCTCTGCTTCAATGTTTACTCTTCATTTTTCCCTACCCACATTTGACTTAGTTTTCTTTTCCTAATTTAATGTGACAGTTGAAATTACCGACTTGAAACTTCCTAATTAGCCAATAAGCTTTCCTCTAAGCTCTACTCTTACTGCATCCTACAAATATTTGTAATTATGATATCATTTTCACTCATTTCAAAATATTTCCTTGATTTGTATTGTAAATTTTAAAATAATGGGTTCTTTAGAAGTATATTACTTGAATTTCTAATATGTGGTTATTTTTCTGTTCTCTCTCACTCGCGCTCGCGCACACACACACACACACACACACACACACCTGTCTCTTACTTATTGACTGAGATGTCCTTTCTGTTCTGTAAGGGGTCTCTACTGAGGATGTTCTCCTGTGCTATGCTCTGAGTGGTGATGCTTTCCACAAGTATTACTTAATTCAAGTCACCTGAGAGGGCTGAGCACATCTGAGGCTTAATTGCTAGGCTTCTGCCTAGTTGTTAAGTCAGTTAATAAGATAATGGAACCTGTGAGTTTAATTGTTGAATTGTATTTCTCTTTTAATCTGACAGTTTTTGCTTTATAAATGTTGAGGCTTGGTTGTTAGAAGTGCATGCATTTGTAATTGTCATATCTTCCCGATATCACACTGATACACACACACACACACACACACACACACTGTAATGTGCTTTTAGTTTCTAGGATTATTTCTTACAATAAAGACAATGTGTTTTTTTTTTTTAAGATTTAGTTTCATTTTTTAAATTATATGTATGGTGGGGGTGTTTGTACGCATGATTGCCCATGAAGGCCAGAAGAGAGCATGAAATCCCTGGAGCTGGAATTACTGGTAGTTATGAACCACTTGGTATGGGTGCTAGGAACCAAACTTGGGTCCTCAGGAGATCAGTGTGCTCTCTTAACAACTGAGCCATCTCTCCAGCCTACTATGTACCTTGTTTTGTTGGTTTGTTCCCAAACTCCTAGACTCCTTCTTCCTGACCAACTCCCCACCCCCACCCAGTAGTTAGGTCTGTAAACCCATGCCACCATGCCTGACTCATAGAATCATACATGTGTAATGAGAGCGTGAACACTCCAGCTCTCTGATGGCATGTATTTTCCATCTTTTAACTTGCTTGAGCTTTCTCATCTCAAGTGTGTCTTCTCTAGACAACATGAATTTAGATATACTTTTACCTAGTCGTATAATTTATTGAGTTATGATTTGTTGTTATTTCTTTTTTTAAGTGCTGCAGATAGCTTTCCTGCCCCATGTAAGCTGGGCAAACACTCTACCACTAAGCCATACCCCCAGTCCTCTATTGTTTGATTGTAGCATTTAATCCATTAACACTTAGTGTGATATTTTTGTTTTTGTTAGATTTAAAGCTGCCATTTTTCTGTTTGTTTTCTATATGCCTCATGTCTCTCTTATTTTTTTTTGTTTCTCCCTTTCTACTCTCTCCTTAAACGTGTGTGTGTGTGTGTGTGTGTGTGTGTGTGTATACACTATTTTTATTGATTTGTCATTTCCTTAACTATTATTTTTGCTGCAATTTGCAGTCTTTGCTCCAGGCATCACAGTGTGTGTGTGTGTGTGTGTGTGTGTGTGTTTCCATTCCTAAAGATTCATTTTTTTCTTTGCATAAATGTTTCTTGTCTAAAAGTATGCAAGTTCACCACATGCCAGCTCACCACATGTGTGCAGGTTCCCAAGGAGGCCAGAAAGGGTGCTGGGTCCCCTGGAGCTGGATTAACACCACCCCTGTGTGGTGCCGGGAACTGAAGGATGGTCTTCTACAAAGGCGGCAAGCATGGCGGCTGAGTCCCCTCTCCTGCCCTCGTCTCCACTCTTCATGTCTAAGCCTGCTGTCCTAGGGTTACTTCCTTTGGGCACAGAGGTCATGGTTAGGCAAAAGTCGTGCTTAAAATCCTCTGCCTGGTAAGGCTCCTACCCTCTGGCAAATGGCCTTCATGTGGGCTGAGGAGCACATGCAGTGTTCAGCCAGTCCCCAAGCCTGCCGTGGCTGTGGCCATGGCTGTGGCGTGGCCGTGGCTTCTCTGGTCTCCCCACATGCATTGTATTCCTTGTCAGTGGCTATGCAGAGAGCCTGGCACTCACACAGGCTCTCAGCTCCTGCGTCTCCCATCCAGTTGGGTTGGTCTGTCACAGCAACCAACACTGCAGCCTCAGGCCGGTAGGGACGTGGGCTTCCCCTATCTGTGCTACCACAGAGTTTGCCAATGTGTAGATAGCATTTGTGTAGTGTTTAGGACATGCTTGTCACGAGAGACATCATCCTTGATTCCTTATGGATCTGGGGTCCTTGTTTTCTAGACTTCCACTCATCAGCTCAAGAACTTCCTGAGGTGCCCATGAGTAATGGCCCACTGCATAGGCCTTAGTCCATTCACCCACCAGCAAGAGCTGGCCTGCTGCTCTCACACCCTCCAGCTTCCAGTCCAGGCCTACACCTTACCTGTGATGCTCACCCAAAAGACAGTAGGCAGGACCTGATTTGAGCAAAATTCTTCAAGAAAATAATAATAATAATAATAATAAAAAAGCCCCACTCATCAGCGTGTTTGCCTTTCATTTACCACTACCATCTGGGCATACATAATAGACAGTATCGGGCCCAACAGAAGCAGTATTCTGATATTATCTTCAGATTTTTGTCTAGACAGAAAAAGGCAAAGTGCTTGGATATCAAAAATATGTACCATGAAAATCAAGAAAGCTATGCTTGATGGAAAGCCAGAGGGGCTGGCACTGCTCCTTCGATATATATATATTATATATAAAAGGAAAAGTGTAACCCCCCCCACTCACCTGGTGACTGGAGACTCTAGTTGGAAACTGTGCTGCAGGCGGGCTCTGAGAACCCCAGAAAGTGTTGAACACATCTCTAAACAAGGCATTTTCCTTCTGTGCCTTTCTTGCTAAAGGTCCCAATCGCTGCCAAGAAAACTAGTTAGAATGTTAGCTGCCAAATAAAAAATTTATGGCAGCGCTTGGCAAAGGACGGCCTCCTCGCTGCTTGTTTTCCGTATCTCCACGAGGCATTTGAAGGCAGACTCTTTTTTCCTTCCCCCCTAAGCCCTCCATATACACTCTGGGTACGTAAACCTCACTGATGACTCTTCTGAACCTGTTCTCCAACAAAAGAGCAAACTCTTACAAAGTAGGATTGAACAATCTAACTTTCTTCCCCTTCAGTAACCTCTGAAACCGAGGCAGCACCCTTCAAATGGAAGTCGTTGCAGAGAAGGGGGTTGCCCATGCAGGGACTGCTTGTCTACAGTAAACACATGCATTAAAAGGAGCAAGTGCAGCTCTGTTAGCAAGAAGGCTCTTCTCCGTACAGTGAACGCAGCAGGCCTTGACCCCTGCACACCCCAACACCTTCACAAGTAAGGAATTAGGGGCCAAGGAACAGATGTCACAGGCACAAGCTGGAGCCCTCCTGGGACCAAAGTCTGTGTCCCAGGGTACCTCACACCTTGCAACTCAGGATCAGTTTCGATTGTTAGTATCACACACACACACATTCACACTCATTACACTCATGGCATGTTTTATAAGAATTGGAATTCCCAGGTCTTTCTACAAACTGTAACATTTGTGTTTCTAAAACTCTGCAAATATCCAACGCATTAAAACTGAATCAGATTACATCAGTGATTACTACTAAGATGGTGTTGCCCTCAGGTATCATCAATTAAGCCTCCTGGCTAACTCAGGAATGCTCCAGTGTGTCTCTAAAATTGGAGGAGGGGCCTCTATCTAGACAGGAAGGTGTCTCTGGATTGAATTTGAGTGTTAACAGTAGTGCGTACGGAGATTGGTGCACACCCTTACACACTCCACCAGCTTTTCGGAGGAAACAGAGCTAGCCTGACTTTATCTATTCAAAACAGTTGCTACACAAGACCTTGGGTTGGGAATCTGCTGCCCAGCGTGCACCTCAGCGTTTGCTCCTAGCCAGAGCCTGTGTGGCATTCTTCCCTTGCTTTGCCTGGTTTCTGTGTGGAGCCTGAGTAGCCGTCACACTCTGTCGGTGAGCTCAGTCCCGGCTGAGCTGTGGCCGGGTTAGGGAAGGAGTTCTGTTTGATACAAAGTGCTGCAGACAGAGCAGGGTGAGCAGATTATTTCCGACAGCGTTAGGAGGCAACCGGAGGAAGATTAGTTGGACATGAGGCAGCTATCATAAGCAAATTAGAAAAGCTCCCCAATTAGGAGAAGAGACCCGGATTTGTGCCGTTTATGATCTTCGGCTGAAAGGCGACGTGTCGGTGTTACGGGCTGCAGTCCTGATTTAAGTTGAAATGTTGGCATCTCCTATCAGCGCATGTTAGCATCTGAGGCTGTGTACCGCCTCGCAGATGAAGAAAACCCTGGCCCTTGCTGCTGACTGCTCCCGGTCCTCAGGCACTGCCCATCGGGCAATGTTCTCCCTCGGCCCGGGAACACTCTCGGGCATATTATAATGTTTGTGTGCCAGGGGTATTCGATGTGATTCCCGCATAGCACACGTACTCTCCGTTGTTGGTTTGTCACGGGAACCTGTATCATGCAGGAGTCATAAGAATGGAGCTTACGAAATGCCAGCTCTACAAATATAATCAGATACTTAAAAATCTCCCCCTCGGTTGCGCCATGTGAAGTCTGCACCCGAGCTCGTTTTCACAAACAGGGTGGTGCTCCTCTGCTAGGCTGCAGACTGCTCTCCAACAGGAGGCACGGCTTTCCTTCTCAGGCCTCTGTGCCAGTGACAGGCCCTTGATGGCCACCACAACTGGCCACAGAGTGTTCGTTTCCTGCCAGGTCCACTCTGTCCTCTCTTGCTTCTTGACCTCTGCTGCTAGCCGTCGAGTAATGTGGGGTGAAAGTCCGGAGCAGACCCTGCCAAACCAAGACGACCTGATACCAGCATTCTTTATTATTTTTTTTTTTTTTAACACTTTTCTAGATTTCAAAACAACTCTAGTCAGAATCTATTTTGGAGTGTTTCTATTTTTGTTTTTATATATATTTGCTTATTTCTTTGTTTACTGGCCTGCCTTCTTGCATACTAGGCAGAAACTTTCTTTTGCGATTACAAACTGCAGTGAACTGTAGCAATATGGTCTCACCACCTAGACATAATCAACTCACATCTCAAGTATGTCTTTCCAACTAATGCTTTGCAATTATGCATGTGCTTTCTTTTGCTAAAGTTGGGGTCTTAAAATACACACTGACAAGTGCAACCTTAACTCTTTGCTTACCGTGCAGCAGGCAAGAAGCTCTGTGACTGGGGTGTCAACCCTGTCCTCCTGGACAGGGTTTGCTCAGGTGTGGTGACTTTGTGCACTCTCTACCTAAGTGACATTCGCATCGATTCTCAAGGTACTGATACTGCATTTTCATTGTCGCCATGGCTCTTTGAGCAAGGGTCGCCTGTGCTCTGTTCTTGCAAGTATACTCTCATCCAGACATCCCCAGAAGCCACGGGGGGAGGGGAGGACAGACATTGATATTCCAGACTTTATTCATAAATGCAAAGTGACCCGCCTGCAGTGATAGCTCCTGGGAGCCCAGAGCAGGATGTGGCCTGTGCCGTCACATCTGGCTTTAGCTGTGACTGGCTGAGTGGCACTGGACATGTTAGCTCCCTAATCCTCAGTCTCCTAACCTAAAAGTAGGATGGGGATGCTTTTATCAGAGTCGTTAGGGCAAGAGTGGAAAGGCTTTCCAAAAACATGCCCAGGCATATTCAGGACAGAGAGAAGCACAAGAGTCAAATGCAGCAATGGAACCTTGACTCACTGTTCTTGTGACCTGGGAACACTTCAAGTAAAACCCAACGCCACCACCTTTTACAAAGTCATCCTTGCTGCCTGGGCACAGGCAGCTCCTGAGTACCTCCCACTACCCAACTGGTCCTCTTGGACCCCCTAAAAGATCTTCCTTTGGGGCCGAGGGGGAGGTTCTTAAGCCTAGCGCCTCTCCCCAGCTAATTTGATGGCTCTCTGTCGGCTACAGCGGCAGCGATATACTGGTCTCTCTTTATTTCCCTTCCCATGTTGCAGTTCTGTCTCAGCCAGACCCAAGACTTCCCTGAACCGGATGGGGAAAAAAATGATTCTTATTAGTTCACCAGCCTTGTGGAAAATTATCTCCTGTGCTGGTTTCTTATGGGAAGACTCAAAGCGTAGCACAGGGTGCAAACCAAGCCTGTAGCAGTCAGAACTGGTGTCTGAAATGTCTTCAGACTGCAAGGCTGAATTTATTGCACAAAACAAGTGTACTAGTGAGGCAGAGGGAGGTATAGCACCCTGCTCATTATCACTGGGAAGGGGAACCAAAACGCCGAGTAAAAAATTAAATTTTAATAATGCCCATGATAGTTTCTAAATCTTTCCTGACAGAAGGACTCTCATTATTTTTATCTGTCTCCGAGTGAGTTCTTTCAGAGGCATCTCAGAGCTGGCCTCAGCTTGATTGTTTCCCAGGTTTTAAAGCATCCGCAAAAAATGTATATACAGAGGGACACATACTTTAGACTGTTCAAGGAAGGGCCGCGGATGCGCCAACACTTCACGTAACGTATTAGCAGTCAGCACTGGCTACGATGCCTTCAGCTTTCACTAAAGGGGCTCACACTGTCAGGACAGCTGCTGTAAGCACCCCCCAGACAGGGGACCCCACATCTTCTTCAGTTGGCTGTGACATTAACCGGGGCCCTCCCACCCCTACCCAGTAGTCCCCAGGTCCTGGGTATATTCTAGAAATTGCTCCATGCTGACCTCCAAAGGATTCTCGAGGGAAAAGTAGGGAGACCTTACCATCTTGGTGAGTGTGAATGCTGGCTTTCCGTGTAGGCTGTGGCACAGAACTGTTGAGGGTATGAAGGAAACTGAGACCTGACACATTACAGCCAACAGCCTGCAATGCTGGGAATGTTTCCATGTTCTTATCGATGTAGTATCTTGGTCCCAGAAGAATTTATAGCTATTTGCATATGTGTGCATACATACATACATGCATAATGCATGCATATATGCATGCATACATACATGCATCATGTCATGATGAAAGTGTGGATATACAAATGAAGCCAGGACTGGACCCAGTACCTACACTGTGTGTGTAAGTAATGGACCACGACCTTATCCCCAGGCAACAGGCAGCTGAGTCAAAGAGAGACGGATTCGGCCACCTGCATCAACATCTGTAAGGTAAAAACCCAGATCGTTCTCCTCCCACAACTAGAGAGAATGATTTCCCCCTGAGACTTTGCCATAGGACACATGCTGAGCTGGATAATAAATGGTGTCCTCGAGTGTCCTTAGAGGAGACACAGCAAGTCCCACCGGTGGTTTCTGCCTGCTCTCGGCTCTTTCTGGACCAAGCCAAAGGAGGGCACACGTGGGACCTGGCACTGCCTGCTCAGGCACTGGCGTGACTATCCAGTCCAGGCTTGGCTACTCTCAAGGAGACTCTAGTGTTCCAAGAGGCCAGATGGACCCCTGCCCACACACCCCAGGCCTCAGACTTCTCAGCAAGCCCCTTTCTGTCAGCTGGACCTTCAACAAGTCTGCCAGTGTGTATTAGAACCCATCTTGTCATCTGCTGGGCAATAGGGGTTCAGATTTCACCCTCCATTGTGAAAAATGAAGGCTAGGGAGCTAGAGGGCAGAGTCCCCAAAGAGTAGCAGCAAACGGCTGTCATTTGCAGCTAGCAAGCTGCCTTCAACTCAGTCCCTCAAAATGGCCGTATGACCTCTTACTGGTGTTCCTACTCGATGCAGCAAATGCCGGGCTGCAGAGTATGCAGAAGCAGCCAGGCTCCTGTCAGCTTAGTCTCTTCCCTGTCATCAAGTCTCAGTCCTCAAAGATGCCTGGGTCTCGTTGTTATATTTACTGCTGCTTTAGAGATGGAGAGCAGGGATACAGATTTCTCAACAGACGGCGGGCAGAGGCAACCCTGCAAACTTCCTATGCCGTTCAGTGTCAGTAGAGACCCCTTTAACACATTTCATAGAAGCTGAACAGCCTGCTGCTGGAAATCGCCAGCTGGCTTTCTGCAAGCCAAGATTATGTGGAGGTCAAAGGGGTTGCTCGTGTGCAGCCTGGGCCTGACCCCTCTGCTTCTTATGGCCTTGTGAGTGTCTGCAAACCATAGGCTGGCTGGTTTGTGAGTGCTGTAGACCTCTCCCCGGCCTTTGGCATGGTAGTTAAAAACTGATTTGGGGCTAAGTTTGGATACTTTCAGTGCAGGACGGAGTTACTGATGCTCACACACAGGCTGACCCTCTGGCTTCTGAGAGCCACGGGGTCAGGAGGGCTGGGCCTCCCTCTCCAAGACGGGAAGGCAGGACTCCTACACAGCCTCCCCACTCTTCTGGGTTTGTTCTCGGTCACCATTAGGCAACTCAAAAAGGCCCACACATGTTGACCGCCCAGTTCAAGAAAGGGTTGGTTTCGTTGACAATATTTAAAATGTGAGATTTTGTAGATTAGGTAATCCGGTCCCTAAGGTAAGAACAATGCTCACTCTCCAAACAGATAGGGTCTGAGGAGTCTGGGGCCCTCAAGCCAGGAGCTGAGGGTTGCCAGCCAGGAGAGCAGGAAGGTTACTTCTCCTGGACCAAGTGTGGGTAGTGCATCCCTCAGGCACTCCCTTGCAGGCATACCCAACAGGATCTGGAAGGCTGAGAAATACCAAATCTGTGGATATGGAGGAACTCCTGCTGTCTCAGAAACAGTGACAGTCTGCTCTACACTGACCGCCTAGCCAGGGCCACCCCAAGAGTGGGTGTCACCCTCTCCCTTGGTGGGCCTTAACCATCCAGTGGGGGTCCTAATAAAGGAGAGTCACTGGGAAAATGAAGTGACCAGCACCCCCAATCAGAAGAGGCTTCCCCGAGGACGCTATCTGAAGGGAGCGGAGCCCTTTTCGCCACACTGACGACGGCAACCTGTTCCCCCCAACCCCCAACTGGCTCCAGCAGCCGCACTGAACTACGCCTTCAGCAGACTGAAGCCTTCCTGTGAAATGGCTGCTCACCCACAGAAGTTAGGCAGAAGTCTCTTAGAGCCATGCAGCCCCTTGTGAGAAGGCATTAGTGGGCTGCCCCAGAGGACGACCACCATTCTCTCCATTCTCATCTCTCAGGTGATCATGCCTAACCCTGGAATAGATGAGTGGCGTCCCTTAAAAGGCTCAAAGGACAGACCAGTGTGCTGGTGAGTGAAAAAACACAAATCAGTGAAAGCTGGCAGAACACACTATGGAATAAAAGCAGGCCATTGATTATCATCTCGACTGGCTGTTTGTCTCCTTAGACACTAAGGAAGAGCCAGTTGAGTTTGGTTAATGGTCTCACTGTATGTATTACAGGGTGAGAGCCCATGATCCAAAATCTTCTATCTGAAACTTAAGTGTCAGTACTCAGAAAGGCTCACATTCCAGAACATCTCAGATTTTCGTATTAAAGATAGTCAGCTGATAAGACCTGTATAAATATTCCAAAATCTGGGAAGCTTCTTGCAGCCATGCCTTAGCAGACTGTGAAGACAGAGACCTCGTGCCTCACCCTTTGAAGGACTAAAGGGGAGACCAGATTGAGAAAGAGCATAAGACTGCCTGGTGTGGTGGCTCACACCTTTAACTGCAGCACTTGGGGGACAGATGCAGGAAGAGCTCTGTGAGTTCAAGACCAGCCTGATCTACGTGGATGATCTATCTCAGACACAGGATGTCTTATAAGCAGTCTATGTCTCATGAATAAGTTACCTCTCTTCCAAGCCCACCCTGGAGTGTGAGACCCCTGTTTCCCGGCACCCTGTGGCGCTCTTCGTGTTACGTAGGGGTGGGGGCTGCCCTGCGGGCAAGGTTCGGATTGCTGTTGTCTGTAGACATGGATATGGCGGCTTGAATGAGAATGTCCCCCATAGGCTCTGGCCTCGGGACACTTGGTTCCCAGTTGGTGGCACTGCTTCGGGAGATCTGGACATGCAGCCTTACTGGAGGAAGTGTACCCCGGGGCTCTGGGGCTTCACAGCCTCTGGCCACCACTCCCAGCTCGCTCTCTCAGCTGCTTGCTTTTGGTTCACCGCGTGAGCTCGAAGCTGCTGTTCCAGCCACCACACCTCTGCCTCCGCTCTGCCTTCATAGACTGGAACCGAGAGCTCAGACTAACTCCTCTGTAAGAATACACAGAGTGAGCAGCACCAGCCGCTCTGGTGGCGGGCGTCCCCATTAGACAAGACTCTCTGGACCCCAAAGAGTTTACCCTGGACACGTCCTCAGACCTCTCACTCAGGGCTTCACTGTTCTCCCGTCTAACGTGAAGAATCTAGGCCTAGACCCAAAGGCCTTTGCCAACTAAAGCAGTCTGCAAGTCTGGAAGGGGCTGCGCACACCTTGCCTTTCCGGAGTGTCGTTATTTAATTCTCTTCAAGTCCTTTCCAGATCCTTTGATGGAAGCAAGCTGCCTTGATCCTGTGTGAAAGTGGTAGCCAGCAAAGCTGCTCTCCAGGCCTCCTGCTGTCACCAAGTCCACACTTAAGAGTGGCAGTGGCCGTGGCACCCAGGCTGCAATCTGATGTACACATTTGGCAAAGCAGAGCTTGATGTAGCTACACATCACTGATCAAAACCCCTCGGACTTATCAGTGTGTCTGACAGGTACTTGTTGGCTGCTTTCCCGGGCTGGGGAGGGATCCCCGAGCCGGCCAATGGGACAGCCTCCCTTCCCTTTTGATGTTGATGATCCCACCTTGGAGACCCGGCTCAGCCCTGCTGTGGGGGGGGGTAGGCTGTCAACATGAGGCCCCACTAGATAGCAGCAACTTGTGGGAGCATCAGCCGGGTGAGCTGAGCAGGCAACAAATTCCTCACCTGCCCCTGCTTCCCCATCGGCCCCTGGAAGTTTCCCAGGCGGCTTTGCAGGCTCTGGCAACTGGAAGTTCTCATTTGCCCTGAAAAGGCACCTCCTTTTACAGAATTATTTGCCAACTGCACATACATTAAAGGGTTTTAGCTCTCAAAGTGCCTGAACATGATTAATGAGCTGATGCTCTTACCCCTGGTGGCTGAAGAGCTGATTGGCATTGTTTGGGAAGAAACTGAAAGTCGGGTGTCCTGGAGTGTCTTGCTCCAGTCACTCCGGGCCAAGCCGGACCGTGGGCGTGGGCACAGGACGAATTGCCCCTAGCCCTGACACGGCTGTAATTGCTGCCTTTGCTGTCAGCCCTCTGTCTCTGATTGCTCATTGTAGTGCAAAGCTTACATGTGGTAAGGACTCTGGGTTCCCAGTCTTCTTCAGAGGCACGCCTTCAGTGTGGCTCCTGTGGCACCCTGCAGTGACTGGTCTCTAGCTGAGAGGGGGCGTGGCTCGGCAGGGCGTGGTTTGGTAGAGGGTGTGTCTGTCTCAGTGGAGGGGGCGTGGCTTGGGATGAGCAAAGCAATGTTGCTAATCCCACACACTCACTGCCCGTTTCTCCATCCCACAAGCTGATAACGTTTTACATTTTTATGTGATTGAAAAAAGTTCAAAAAGAATAGTTTTTGTTACTGGAAGGTGATGTGGAAAGCAACATCACATATTCCTAAAGTTCTATTGTAAAACAGTACATTTTCATAGATAACATGATTATTGTTTACAGGAGCAAAGTTGAATAAGTGTCCGAGAGCATCTAACTTCACATGTGGAACCTCTAACTTCCAATACCTCAGGTTGTGACCTTCTTTGAACCTTCCTCATAACATTTGCTAAAATGAAGCCATATAAGAATAGGGCGTTCCCCTGATTCAGTGTGGCTGGTGTTGTGAAAGATAAAAATTTGACTATGAGTTTGCACACGCAAAGAACACCACAGAAGTGTAAGTGTGGGGGGCAGAGGATGTAGACTGACACCGGAAGAGTAGAGTGTACTCAGAGGGGTCTCCCTGGAGATGTCAGGAGCCAGCAACGACAGACTCTGGGCTTATAACCTCCAGAACTGAAAGATAAAGATTTCTAGCAAGTCTAAGGAATTTTACCTTATGGCAACTCCATCTAATTGCTACGATTACTATCTGGCCCTGTGTAGAACAAGTCTACAGGTCCCCATTAACCCGTGTCGTGTTTGTGAATGATGTCTGAGCCTAGTTGCGCCAGGACTCAGGTCCCAGCTCGTGGTTCTTGGGTTCCTTGCTAGGGAGCTTGCTTGTGTCTCCGTCTTATCAAAGCCCGTCCTTCTGGTATACCTTCTCAGGGCTCTCAGACCATAGACTACGTCAAAACTGATGTCAACAAATGTGAATGATGGACCGCCACTGGTGGCTTGAAATGTTGACCCAGCCTAGCTGTGTCAGACATTCTAGGCCCGTGGTGGGTATGGTGGGTGAGTCTCAATCACTCTGCTCATGAAGAAATCCTCATTCATTCTGGGATGGTAATGCAGAGTGCTGAGTCCCCAAGTGCTCTGGCTGCACACAGCGCTTCCTGAGATTACTCCCAGGACCACCTTGTCCTTTAGGGAAGGACCTGCCATAAACCCATTGTAAGGTGCAGGGAAGCAATGGCCAGGGAACGGGACCATGGGAAACCATCATGTTGCCCAAAGAAAGATGAGGGGTCTATGAGCTGGCCTGATCATTTCCAAGGCCGCCAAAGCAACGGGCCTTAAACTAAGTGGCTTCAAGCATCAGAAGTAGTTTCTTGAATCGTTTCGGAACCTTGAAGTCTGAAGCCAGGAAGTTTACCAGGCCATGCTCTCTTCAAAGAGTGCAGTCTCCCCGGGCTCCTCCAGTCTCTGGTGCACAGGCATCCCTCAGCTCGCGGTAGGTAGCATGGCTGCAGTCTCTGTGCGCCCTCCCACAACCCTATTGCTGTGTCTCCCTGTGCACTCTATTGATACAAGGACAGGTGACCGCCTGAAAACCAGATATTTCTTTTCAAGATTCTTAAGGCATACTCTTCTTCCAAATGGGGTCACCTTATGAGCTTCCGGGTGGGTGAGTCTGAGTCAGTGTGCTTGAAAGAGAAAATCCCCAACTAAAGTCGCCCACGTCAAAAGGCCATTTTGCATGTCTGTAACTGAGAAGTTTAAGTGAGACCCTTCAGGTATCAGGCTCACAGACAGCTCCAAGGACAGAGAAGGGGTCTTCGGGGTCTCGACTCTTTTTCCTTCTTCCTTGGCCCTGCGCTCCGATGGCAGGAGCCCCGTGACTAGAGCTGCCTGCAGTAGCTCCAGACCCAGCAAGGGGGGGGGGGACCATACTTCTCTCTTGGTTCTCAGGGGAAACCCTCAGCAGACCGTGCAGTCTAGGTGTCTTTGAACACATGTTTGTGCAAGAAATGGAGAATTATAATTGGTAAGGCTTGCCTGGGTCATATTCCAAGATGAAACCCACCCGAGGCAGGACCAAATGGCGGCGCCGGGTGTGCCAGGCCCCATGCACCCCAGCAGGTGAGGGCATTGTAGGCATCCTGAGCTGACCGTGGGCCAGTAGCTAATCCTTACGCTGTGCTTGTGCACAAGCCCTTCAGGGTCACAGTGTGGCCTCAAACCTCGGTCTCCTAGGCTCACGTGATCCCAGTGCCTCAGTTTCACAAGTAGCAAGAACTTTGGGTGCCTGTATTGCCACACCCTGCCCAAGCTCTTCCTCGTCTTCTTTTTAACATCTCTGCCAAGCTCTGTGTCAGAGGGATACGAAAGATGAAAGAGATTCTGGCTGTGGAAGGGCCACTTTTTACCAGGGAAAACTTCACAGAGACAGAAAAGCAGACGCCTGTGTGGCTAGCGTGGTGGGAAGCAAAGCGCAGGGAAATCCAAGCTCGAGCCAGCGTGGTCCGGAAGCCCTTGTTACAGGGCACCGTAGATCAAGGCCTTTGGTGTGGAAGCTCGGTGCTGACTCAACCCAAAGTACCTTTGGGTTACAAATAATAGAGGACCCAAATCAAACAGGCTTGAAAAACGAAGTTAATTTATTTTCTCCTGTTAATCAAAGTTCAAAGGAAGGGTGGCTTGCTGTAGAAGTTTTATCATGCCTTCACGGCGGGCTCCTGGTTGCCTGCCCTTCCTTGGACCAGCTTCTTAGGCTGACTTCCTCACAAAGGTAAAGTGGCTGTCACAGACCGCAGCCTAACGTTGGCATCCCAAGCTGTCTGGGTGCCCCAGCCTCCTTCACAACAATGACCGGGAAGCCCTCTGCAGGGCTGGCTCAGGTCACTGTAGCCAGGGAAATCATTGCTTAGGTCACAGCTCTACCTGTGGAGCCAGGGGTGGGTGGCATGAGGTGTTGCTGCAAGTCCCTTAACTGTGACCCTCGGGGCAGCCCAGGCCTCCTCACCTTAGAACAAGTGCCCTGTGGACCCAGGAGCGGTCGCAGGGTGGTGACACCCCCCCCCCAGGTGATAGCCCTGGCATCACTGCCCTCTCTGGAACATTCAGGCTATACATCGAAATAGCGAGACGGGAGTCCGGCCCACCAGAGGATGGGCCACAGAAAGTCAGTTGTTTCTCATGGGATCAACGGCCTGCTTTCTTGGGTTTTTTGTTTTTTGTTTTTTGTTGTTGTTTTGTTTTGTTTTGTTTTGTTTTTCCTGCCTGAATTTCAGTGGCCAAAGCAAAATCGCATGCCAGTACACAACCCCAAAGGCCAGGTCAGGGTAGTGATGCAGGGGAGACCCTGGACTGATGCAGGGGAGACCCTGGACTGATGCAGGGGAGGAAGTGCCTTCCAGAGCGCCTGCCTGCTACAGTGCAGCCCCCAAGCCTCTCGCCTCACAAGGAGGTCGGGAGGCAGCCGGCCTCCTCTGCTTGAGCCAGCCTCCTGTGATTGTTCATGCCACACACGGGAGCCCTCCCGCTTCCAGAAGGGGAGGAGACTGGCAATGGAAGGCTAACCGCTCCCCCCCCCTCCGGGTCCTACACAGGGATCAGTATTTCCTATAATACTGTGTGAGTTTAACCTCAAAGTAAATGGTTAATTCATCTTATATCAACAGCACTGTGATTCATAATGTAAACTTGGAGGATTTTTGATGTTTCGAGCCCACATTCCTTTTAATTTGACTCTGCATTCTTTTAAAGCCACAGTATGCTCACTGATAGAATACAGCATGCAAATGCACGGCTCTCTGCCTGCAGGCGATTTAGCCTGGCTGGTTCAGTGGATGTCTTCTTTCAAGTGTATGCTCTCTCTTAAATTATTTACTGGGTAAACACACTTTGCATTTTCAAAAGGGAGATTAAGACTGCTTGCTCCTGGCCTGGTGGAACATGAAGGCATCTTACCCGGAGTTAAGAGCAAGTCATCGGGGCTGCCCCCAAAAGTTCTTTCCGGATCGCTAGCAGCTCCTTGACCTGGCTGGCTCTTCTGATTCCTCCCAACTCTGCAGCTCTGCATTCTGTTCTGTTGCCCAGAGCAATAAGGATTGCCCAACAGCGATGGTCAGGGACTGTTCTCCAGGCTCCCTCATAGCTGGGGGTCTACCACTGCCTCCCCCCACACACACCAGCTCAATCCTAGCCACTCAGGGGGGTCATTTTCTGTCCCTAGAAAGACATATTATTTGCCCAAGTCCTTTGCAAGCTGAAGCTGGGTTGATGCCCTGGCCAGTCAGGCTTACATTCAGCCCTCTCTGGTCCAGCTGTTTCTGCCCTCAGCTCCTGTCATCTCCAAAGCCTGGCAGTCCTTCCACTGGTCCACGCCCAGGAGCCCGGACGGCCAGCCCTTCCTCTAGCAGCTGAGAGGAGGCAGGGCTGCTGTGATGGGGGCACTGGTGGGTCGCTCCACCTTGAGGGGCTCGTCTCTGCTTTCACCTTCATCTTCCCTACCCAGCCGTTTCCGGCCAATTGAACTTGCCCAGATGTCTCCTTCACCCTCCTTAGACTGGGATGGTTACAGTCCCCAGGGCCACACTCTGCCATCACGTTTGTTCTCCGTCCTGCTCCCGAGTGCTGGCCACAGCACTGTGTCCACGCTTTAGAGGTGGATTCTATCTGTTCTTTACAGGTGGATGATGGGAGCAGCAGAGGCTGGTGATGGGGTTGCCAGTGGGCACGGGTGCACACAGAAGGGGAAAGCCTAGATTTGGGGCCTCCTGTGTACTTATTTTATTACTGTGCTCCAGAGTAAACTGGTAACCCCTGTCTTGGATGCTTGGGGGCTCTCTTCCCACAGAAAAGAGAGCTGTCACTCACGCTATAGAAGAGACACTCTACCTACCACAGGTCACCTATGGCAGGATTTGTTAAGTTTCTGTGCTTTGAGTCCGTTTTACTGCTGAGACTCGGTTTTGCTGACCCCCTTTGTAAATCTGACATGGGTGACAGTGGCAAATAGAGACTTGAACAATGACTTCAGCAAACAGGGCCATGGGGACCATTCTGAAGACTTGCCTCCCTTCCAGAGAAAAGGAAAACAAACAAACACAAACAAAAAACCCCCAAAAATGTTGAGTTTTAGATGAAGCCTAAGCAGTGCCACTCTGTTCCTAATTAGCTTCCCTTTAATACACCGCGATGTCCTGTTCTTATTTACTTACACGGGGTGGGACAGAGAACCCTTCCTGCCTCCTGGGTAAACATGGCCTGTTAAGTCTGAATTAGCTGTCATCACAGAAGAATTAATGTCGGGCACAGGCTTTCTAGCGGGACAAGAAGAAATAAACAACACAGATCTTCACAGAGCCTCATGTGATAAATGGGGAACGGAGCACACCATCCATCTCCTGCGAGGGAAGCGGACATGGACGCTAAAGCAGTTTTGCGGAAGACGTGTCAGCAAATGGCGATCATTTTGTAACCTGTCAGAAATAGAGGGAGCCCCGTCCTGTTAGTGGACACAGGGGAGTGGACCACTCTAATGGGATGGTACCCATCCATCTGTGAAGAAGGAAGGGTGGGTGAGGAGTATGCCACCGAAGCCGCCACCTGATGTCGTCCTCTATCCCAGCTGCAGGGACACTGTGCCGGTTCCTCTGTCGAAGTGCTCAACGGGGGGGGGGGGGCCTGACTGGTGGAAGACCCTGCCCAGGGTCCCATGTGTGTAGGTAGGAGGTCACAGGACTCCGAATGTGCCTCTGAGCAGGTGGGATGAGGTGGCAAGGGATGGCAGCCAGCTAGATGGCCAGCCTCTGCTTCTGGGCTTCTATTTCCATGCGCTCTGTGAGAGCAGCAAGCGTGGGCGAGGCCGTTTGACCCAGGTTCCCTTTGAAAGGCTCAACAAAGCATTGTGGTGTGCGACCTCTTTTCTCAGAATGAGGTAACAAATTATGAAATCACTCCAGCGGAAGCATGCTGCAGGCTTCAGCGTGTGTCTCCTCTGTTAGTCTTTGTGAGGTCAGTATCAGCAGGGCTGGGCTGGACCGAGGGACCAGCATCCCCTAGAGGGCCCACCCACCGCCGCTTGCCAGGCACCTTGAGGACTTTCTGTTCACTCTCATATCCAGCTTTTTGCACCAGGGAGCTTAGGTAACATTTCCTCCTGGCTTGCCGAAGCCGTGAGCCATACTGACAGGTGCCGGCTTCACAACCTAAGCTGCAAGTTTGACACTTGCTTCTCAATCCTCTCCTCTCCCTGCTAAGTCTCTCTCGCTTTTCCTGGGGTATTTTTGTTCAGGTAAGTACCTCACTGATGTATATTTCTTTGGAGTCCTTTCCTTTCACGGGGAAACACTGGGGAGGAAAGGGGAGAAGGCTTCTCTCCCGTTCTAAATTAAAGAGAGGTGCTCACATGGAGCCCTTGATCACCTAAAGAGGCTACACGGTACCCAAACCCTGGAAAGCCCTTGATTCCCTGTAGCTTTTCGGTGAAGCATCCAGTGACTGCAAGCACTGTGGAGCTGTGTGTGTGTGTGTGTGTGTGTGTGTGTGTGTGTGTGTGTGCTGTGGAGCTGTTCATAGACCTGGTAGCTGCGTGCGCACACACACACACACACACACACACACACACACACACACACACACACACACTCTACCTGCCAGGCTGTAGTTTCTTTAGGCAACCTGGCTTGGGCAGTGTTTGTCAAAGTGCTGTCCATTTACCCACGTGAACTTTCCTTCTCTCCCACAGAATCATCCAAAACCGCATCCTGCTAGTCATCCTGGGGATCATCGTGGTCATCACCATCCTGACGGCCATCACTTTGTTTGTCAAAGGACACTGATGCATCTGCTCTCCCCTGATAAACAGTGATCTTGTCTTGTTCTGAGTAATTAAGACTAAACGGTCACAAGAACCATTGTGGTGTGCTGACAGGCCCCGGGGGGGCCCTCTGTCTCTCCCTCAACACTCTTCAGCTAGAGTGAGGGGAGTGTAAAAATAGCTCTGTTCCTGTCTGCATGTGGGTTCATTTCCTTTGGAGGTTGGTCTTTGCCCAGATTTGTTGTTTTTTATAGGTGAGGGTGAATGCTTATTTGCCTTTAGGTAACTTCGTCTGCTGTCCAAAATAGCTTTGCTAACATTCTTCCTTGCCTCGTGGACATGCCTGGGGTCACAATTTGAGAGAGGAGATGATGACTCGGTTGCAGAAGCTTCTGTGTGTCACGTACCTGTCTTTACCAGAAGGGCTTTCTGTGATGTCCAGAAGAATCAGGCCAGCGCCAGTGAGCAGTTCCAGAGGTCAGCCACGCCCTTCGCAGCATTGAATACAGCCACCCTGCCCAGACAACTTGATTGCAAAGGAGAGGGTTCACTGTCACTTGTACAGGAAATTGACTTGGCACTTTCCCTGGTATGAAATGTTTATTCACCTTCCCCAAGTGCCATACTCCCCAGAATTGGCGGACGGTGTGAGAGTCAGCACAGTATTTAGCCGTGGCCTTGCTTTCCCTGACCTGTGTAAGCATTTCTTCTCGGTTCTAATATGAACTCAGTTAGCAGAAGCCCTGAGGTGAGACAGGGCTGCCCCAACCCTTCCGGCAAGAATATTTCAGTTAGCATGATCAGGGTTCCTGTGCTGATGTGAAGTTTGCAAAGGGGGGAGTCCTACCGGACGGTCCACTAGGAAAAAACCAAAACAAAGCATAGCAAAACCTTGGTGGGAAGTGGCCACCAACCTCCTTTCGGAGAATGAAGAGTTACGGAGCGCTAGGGAAGAGCTGCGTGGGTTTTCTAACAACTGTAGCAAAACCCGCCTCGGTTCGCTGTGCGCCCCAGAACTCTATCACACTGTTTGATTTTCTTCCTTTCTTTCTGTCTGAGGTAACCAGGAATTGTGTTCAAAATGAGTTCATCTGTGAGCAGGCTTAAAGGTTGCCCAAGATGAGGCCATTTTCCCTCTAGTCGTGAAGCAAAATGTGTTTTTCTGAAGACTTCATAGACACTTTTACAGGGTCTGTACAGTCTTTTTTAATATAATTGGAAGCTTTGAATTCTTGAGAGCAGACCTATTCTCTTCATAAAAAATGCTAACCACCTGTGTTCATGTAGCAAGATGATGCTGTACTTGATCCCCCAACACACCACACACACACACACACACACACCTAAGAGGACCATTATGGAGTAGACAGGAAATGCAAAATCCACCAGAGAAACTGTGCTTGTGGAAGGAGGCCAGCGCCTGTATATGTTGAGATAAATCATTTATTATTGTGTAAATAAAGGTGTAGTCTCTGTGTCGGAAGGGTGGGATTTGGGCCGAACAAACTAGAGCAGCAGAGGAGAAGGGCCGGAAGCTTCTGCCAGCTGTAGGGACAGCTCAGCAAGAACCTCCTATTGTGATAGCCGAGTGAGTTCTGGGCATTCTGCTGTGTAAAAGAAACCATTCAAATGCAAGGAGACAACCACCGGCATCTGCCCACGCCTCTGGTGGCCTCCTTGGAAGTGGGGCTCCTCCTCTGCGGCCTTCTAAGCTGTCTGCCCAAGTTTCACCCTGCGAGCAGGGTGGAGCTGAGCACTGACGCTTGGTGGCCCCTGAGCACGTCCCTGAAACCTGTGCTCGCACAGGAGCAGACAAAGGAGACTGGAGGGCGCCTTTGCCAGTCACCCTCAGTGGCTTTCTCCGCAGAGTTCTTTTGTTTGGGGCTGTGGCCGTGGTTTGGGGGGTGGAAATCTGTGAACATATAACCCTCGGACGCAGCAGCTCCATCCCCTCCCCTAGAGAGTGGCCACCTAGAAAGTCCCCTGACGACCTTCTGTCCTCCCGATGCCACAGGAAGAACACCGAGCCACCTCGGGGCTGGGGCAGTGCCCTGCCTCCCTGCCCGACCAGGGAAGGGAGAGAGCTCGCAAACCTGTGTCGACGGTTCTAGGTTCATATTATGTAGGCTTCCGTTGTGGAATATTTCTGAAGTTGGGAGCCTTTGTTTAAAAGTGTGTGGGAGGTAGGGGAAGATGAAATGACAGTATGAAGGAGGAGGAAGAGGAGGAAGCCCTTGCCATATAAAATTCATGCAGACTAAACAGTTTCTGGGACAGTATAAATAAAGCGGATGCAACCCCACTTCAGAATCAAAAGCAATTTAATTAAAGTCTCTTAAGTTGTAAAGAGTTTTAAATGTTCCGTGTTGCAGGCGGATGCCTGCAGATGCAGTGGGCCTGACGTCAGCGGCCAGGCCTGGGCTGCGAGCGAGGCCATTTGCTATTCTGTTTCAGGCAGGCTGGATTGTCTTATTTTGGAACCAGCTTGGTGGGGGGTTTGCTTTGCTCCTGCTTCTGAGCCCTGAGCTTCAAAGGCTGAAATTAATGGTGAACAAAATTGTGCGGCTCTGGCCGTCCCATGCGGGGCAAGCCCATTGAGGGTTATCATTAAGTAAAGAAATAAAGAGGGGAAAAAAGCCTGCCTGCTCCAAAAACCTCATCAGATAATGACCTCAGTGATTGGGTTTTCATTACCAAACAGCATCCAGAGATTATCAACTCATGGAAGAAGGGAGGGAGGAGGGAAGGGAAGGAAGAGGCAAGCACAGTCTTTTTTTTTTTTTTTTTTTTTTTTTTTTTTTTTTTTTGCACATCTTTTCTTTAAAACTGTCAGATCATTTCAGTATTTCAAATCCGAGGAAAACAGCCTGCCTGCTGCTGTATTTGAAGTTGTAATGGTGTCAAAAAGTCACGACTGACTGACAGCCGTCAGTCCCAGAGGGGCTCATTAAATCATAAAAACTTGACAAGGAAATAATTGCGCATGGCCAGCGACTTGGCGCCTGTTTAGACGGTTTTATTGTCTTTCATTATCAGTCCCCACCATTACGTTCATTAACAAATTGCATTAAACAACTGTTAAGGGCTAATGATTTGTTTATCGCTTTTTTCTGTTATTATTATTTAAACATTAGCCGTGTCATGTGGTACCCAGCAGCCTCTTGCCGTCATCCGACTGAATATTTTTCCACTCCGAGCCCTGGGTACTGCTGGAATATGAAATAGATTATTCATTACTCTCCTCTTTGCCACTGATTTGGTTTCATGTAGTGTCTTCCACAGAGAAAGATGAAAACTTGTCAAAAATAGGTTATATCTTATTCGAAGGGGCAGCAATAGCAGCAGGTACAGCACACTTTAATATTTAATTAAGGTTGATGTTAGCCCCCTTAAATGACTTCAGCTGTAAGTTATATTTAAATGCGGAAGAGAGAAATAATTGTTCTTAATTTGCAACCTGTTCAGCAGGCATTCTTCAGTGGACTCACTGGGAATTTAGAGAGGAATTTTTAAATAGTGAAGTTTTCCATCACAAATATTTATAGCAGTTTGTCTACGTAGCCGGGAATTAAGTACAGGTGATGAACGATCTCCTCAGCACTTTGTGGTGAGATGCTTAGCAAACCCCAGCACTCCAGGCTTGGGAATGGAGGTGGCAAAATGTGTGGGGGAGGGGGGTCCACAGCCAGGGACAGTAGGTTGCCTGTGGCCCACACCGCTTCCAAAGGAAGGGCTCAGGCCCCGGACAAGGCCATTTGCCTTCCCCTTCAGCCGAGTGTGTGGCCGGGAGACTGTTCTGCTGTGAGGAAAGCTGTGTGAGCCTGAAATGCTGGGGAAGCTGTGCTGAGGCATCTCGGGCCTTGTGTAGTAAACTGGAGTTCACTGCAGCCCCTGCTTCCCTAAGGGGTGATAGCAGCAGCCCCATGCAAGGATTGGCCCGCCTCCTTTTCCTTTCTGTGACTTGCCATTGGTGAATCGATGGACTTTTCCATGGCCGCAACCTCAAGGGGCCCCGAGAAGGAGGAGCCCAATCATGGTCATCTGAAATCCTCCTGTTATATCTAGCCACCACTTTGTTTCATTTATGTAACTATGGAAACCTCAGCCTCAGGGCCGGGTCATTGGCAAAGGTGAGGAATGGGTAGGTACCTCTTCTCCATCCTGGCCCTAGTCCCCCTCTCCCATCCTAAGGGGCAGATCCCAGATGGTCCTGCAGGAGTCACGAGCCATCCCTAGACACAAAAACCTCATTCAGGTCCCCTTGATCACTATGGAGGTAGAAAGAGGATCCACACTTGGGTCTGGAGGAGGGGAGAGGCAACCTCTGGGCCCTAGTGACTAGAGTCTAGTCCAGATTAGTCACATGACAACTCACCTCCCTTGGAGTAACCTCCACACCCCAGCAAAAGACAAGCTAGAAGCATTTTTCCAGTGGGAAGGAAGGTAGTGTGGTAAGCCAGCCCCACTGAAACAAGAAACCTTCCTCTATCGCGAATGCCCCCCTCCCCCAGTACTGTGACCTGCTGGCTTTCAAGGGACCCAAAGCTTAATAAATACTCATTTCTGTCCCTGGCCCGTGATGCATCCGGCCTGGCCTGGTAGCATCTGCCAAGATGACACCTTCATCAATGTCTTGGAGCCAATAGGCACCACCATGATGGGTGGTGTTCCAAGGTGGCCAGGAGCACCCATCCCAGACGGGAAAGGAATATGTGACTGGCACCTAGGCAACCGGAGGACACCCTTCCACTGTGGAGCTCTGACAGTCCTTCAGGGCCTGCTCACCAGAGGCAAATGGTAAAGGCAGGGTGGGTGGAGCTCTGGGAGCAAAGGACCAGATAGTGAACTGGGAAGTCCACCAGGAGTTGGGGTAGTGGGCTCATCCCAAATAAGAGCAAGAGATCCTGAGCCCATCATACCCTTCCTCAAGAGGGACCAGTGAAGGGTTACCCCTGCTGAATCAGCTCCTTGGCTACATAAACAGGGTGGGTGGGGGCATCCAGGTGAGGGGAAACCAGCTACATGCAGAGCTCCAGCCTGTGATTGTGCAAATTCCCACCCCTCTTTCCTTCATCCAAACAAGGCCCTTTGGCATGAATAGTAGCTGGGGAGGCCGGGAAGGAGCGAAGCTGCCTCTCCACCAGTATTGATCTGCAGCCTGCGCATCCGCATCCACCAAGGGCTGCCTGGCCTTTTCCTGCAGGCAGGACCACAGCACAGCGGCAGGCCCGCTATGCTTCAGCCTTGAGCCCCCCCCCCCCCGCCTCCCAGAGCCTCCCCCAGGTGTCTTCAGAGGAGGCCATGCCAGGAAGGTGGGTGCAGGGAGCCCAGAAGCTGCTCCACACCTCAGCAAAGCTTCAAGGTCCCAAAGTTTGTGTTTTCAACTTATTTTGCCACAAAATGCCCTTGTTAGAGAGAAACGATTTTTTGGTTTTTGGTTTTTGTTTTTGTTTTTTAAATGATGAGGCCCCACAGAGTTGAGAACGAACACATCCACAGGCTTAACGTCTCTCCACAAGGTTCTGCCCAGGGCCCAAGCCATATAGGTCTTCTCCGCCGATTGAAGAAGGCCCTGCATTGGGCTAAACACCGGATATGAGGTCAGCTAAGCACTTGTACGGAACCCTGAAACCCTCCCACTGCGCCTGCGCTCCTGGCCAAGTGTGGGTTCAGCCTCCCCAGGTGACCCCATTGCACCAGCCACCTCTCTCTCTGGTTTCCATGTCCACCCCTCGCCGGGGTCCCATTTGGGTGTTGGAAGGGTAAGGTATGTGTTAGAGAGCACCCTGCGGCCCCCTCTATCTTGATCCCTCAGGTAGTGGAGTCACAGGCACCTTGCCCTAGAGGCCCACACAGACCTGCATTCGGGCAGAAAAGGAGGAAGGAGGGCTGAGGGCCCTTACTAAGAACGGGGCTAGGAAGGAAGGAGTCCCCCCTCCCCTCAGCATTTCCAGCCTGTCTCATCCCAGCTCAGGGACGGAGAAGTCCCAGGCCTCTGTGCTCTGCATTTGACATACAGAGAAGGGATCCAAATGGATGGCTCTTGTCCCCAGTGGGCTGGCCAGGAGCCTTGTCCTGGGGAGACCTGGTCATGCTCGATTTGCATGTCTTGGCATTGACTGCACCCGCCCACCCCTCCTGAGGCAGGGAGAAAGGGAGGGAGGCATTGGAGTGGAGAGAAAGGTGGTTCCAGGTGGTGGTGGTGGTGCACGCCTTTAATCCCAGCACTCGGGAGGCGGAGGCAAGCGGATCTCTGTGAGTTCAAGGCCAGCCTGGTCTACAGAGTGAGTTCCAGGACAGGCTCCAAAGCAACAGAGAAACCCTGCCTCAAAAACAAACAAAAAGAGAGGCAGTTCCAGTGGAGCTCATCATTGTCCCGCACAAAACTAAATAATCCAGCCTCTCCCTGTTCAAAAGAGAAGGGTAATGAGATTAATCTGCCTGGCCCGTGAGTTCTTACCAAAGCACCTACTGTGTGCCAGGGCCCAAAGACACACACTGAAAGGAAGATGTCAGGGGCCCTGCATGTGCCAGGCCGAGGTCTGACAGGCCTGCATCCCAGTTCGCCCTCTGACCTCAGGAATGCCATTCTCAGGGCCCCCAACTGTCATGGGGACACCTCTGCCCTCGCTGCCCTTGTCAGTGCACCTGATATCAAGAACCCGTTCCCCAGGAGCTGCATGGCAAAGAACATTCTAGATGCAACACTGGGTGTTCTTCTTGCTTGCAGTTTCCATAACTGCACTTGCAAAGATCCGTAAGAAAGCAAGTAGGAATCCTCTTCGCCTGCAGGTGGGTAGGTGGGTCCCCGTCGTCACACTTTCTGCACCCAGGACCCTCCCTTGAGCGGGAGAAGGGATAGGGAATGGGAGGTCAGGTTTGACTTGGAGGGTAGGTCTGGTTTGGTTTGGTTTGGTTTTGCTTTGTTCTTAAGTTTGACTTGATGGGCAATAGAAGCCCAAAATATAAAAGAGAAAAAAGTTGACAAGTGGCCAAGAGGCACACCATGGGAGTGTTTCTGGGCTCCATGAGGGGATGCTGCTGAGTGAGGAACCATGAGCCAGGAGGAAATGGAGCAACAGGAATGTCAAAGGCCTCTGTGTCCTCCTCCTCCTCCCCGGCCCCCATGGAGGAGGGGGAGACAGAAGCAGAACTTGTATCAACCTCCGGACACACCCCCTCTCCCAGGCAGTGAGGGAACTGGTATTGGGGTGTCTGATGTTGGGGCACGAGGACCCTGAGCACCCCAGCAAATGTAACCATGTATCCCAGCCTGGGTGGGTCCTCTCTGAACTCCTATGTGAAGAAAGACAAGACCCACAGAGCTGGACACGGTGTGTGTGTGTGTGTGTGTGTGTGTGTGTGTGTGTGTGTGTGTGTGTGTGTGTGTGCCCGGATGTGCAGCCTCCAAGCTCAGTGCTGGCCACCTTGGTGACACTTGAGTGTTCAGGTGAGCTCCAGGTCACAGACCTTTGTGCTGTGCATGCTGTATAGCCAAGCTGTCCAACCCCCTGTCGCTCTCAGACGAGGAGACGGAGCACCGTGTGCTGAAGATCTAGCACGGTGACAGCAGAGCTCTAGGGCAGGCTCAGGGCCTGCGGTGTCCCCTGCACACGGAGGTGTCACTTCCAGCAGCACTGGAGAGTTTTGTCTTGGTGACTCTCCATCCCCACCCATTTCCAGACCTTGGGAGCCACAACCTGACTCTCATAACCTTCAGCTCGGAATCCACAGAGCTAGCGATGTGGGTAGAACTTGCCTTCACGCCACTGGTGCTAAAGTTCCCACTGTGTGCAGAGACATGGATGGCATCCCTGTGGCTAGACCTCTTTTCCCTTTAATGTCCCATCTTTGCTCCCAGGGAGATAAATGCTGGTGGTTGTGGCTAATGAACATCCATAGCCAGGATCAACCCGGCAAGGAGACGATGGGACCTTGCCCTTTGGTTCTTCTTTGTCCGTCCCGGCTGCCTCTGGGCTAGCCTGAGACCAGCTCTTAGGGTTCTAGACCCTGCTGTGCACGGGCCTGCTGTGTGGACTCTGGAAGGCATGCCCCACCTGCCAACTTTCTTCAGCCCGAAGACGGGAAAATGGGGCTAGAGCATCTCTAGGAAGGGAGAGGTCTGATAATTCCCAGCTATCCACAGTAATGCAAAGGGACTGTTCCTAAATAAGTGGCATACTTTGAGACAGGAGGGTGTTCTTTTATTGTAGGACCTTCTAGAGGACTAGGACCTGTGGCATGCTAACCTTCTGAAGAGCCTTGGGTACAGTTAGTGTCACACGGGGCACTAGTGTACTAGTCTGTGGTCGTACTGAAACTCTTAAGTGGAAGGGGGGTGCAACAGGGTAGTAACTGTGGCCCGAGGACTTGGCACATCCTCCCACTCAGGAGCATCGGGGATTCGGAACCAGACAGCTGTATGGAGAGAGACACTGTCTCAAAAAGGGAGACAGTGGCGGGTTTAAGAGGGATTTAAAGCTAGCGCGGAGAGCCAGTCTCTAGCCCTGAGTCCCATCCTTGAGTCTTGTTGTCCTTTTGGTTGGTTGCTTTTCACTTTTCTTGTTTGGTCTCTTTTGTTTTGCAGTTCTGGAGGTTGTTTGGCCCATAAGGCCTTAAAATAAAGCTACTGTTTCCCCCAAAAGAGATCTGCAGCTGTACCCAAAGAACAGTCAGGCCCTCATGAGGGAGGGAAGGGTCTGGCCACTATTGCTTTTGACCCAGGCATTCCCTTGGATGTTACATCCTGGACCCGGAACTCCACCCAAACACCCACAGATACAGGTTTTAAGTTCCAGAGATGTAATTTGGTATTCAAGGAGGTTATGGAGTCAGATTTCATCTGGTCCAAAAGCTGAGGCCTTAACATTGGGCAGAGACCCAGCCTTGACCTCTGACCTAAGCCACTGGATTTTCAGACCAAGCCTAGGATGCTTCTATCCAAAGTGCCAGTGCCAAGGAGAGCAAGTGTGCCTGCCAGGTTCAGAGCAAGTGATGTCATCCTCCTGGGAATGGCAAGAGCCCGAATTCCGCGGCTGCTTTCCAGGAAAGGGTACCAATTGAGAACCCTTACTATGCCACCACTGCGCAGGTTCCAGGGCAGCCTTGCCATCTGCTTTACATTTGAGGATGCAGTCATCCAAGGGTTTGACAGACCCAAACTAACATCAAGTCCCTCTGAAAAAAATGCCACCACTCTTAAATGATGCCTATGGAGTAGCCATCCAGCACCGTCATCCGTGGACTGGGCGAAATTAGTTAGCAACTGTTTGGCTTTTCCTAACCATGCCAGATGATAGTTCTCTCAGGTTAGCACTGGGTGGGTTTGGGTGACTTCCTGTATTGCATTTTGACTGATATCTTCTGGCTGCAGCTCATCTTTCCTAAGTAATTCATTAGGCTTGAAAGCCACTGCAGAGTGGGATTAGAACCCATGTAGTACACAGTCTGTTAAACTGAGATCTGCTAATTAATCGCTCCTCTTGTGTAACTGAGCGATAGCGCTCTTTCCCTGAGGAATTGCAATTTCATGGTTCCTAATGATGCTCCGATTACATTATCTGCATCGCTTATGCTGGGGTGTCAGGAGCAGTGCTCGGAGCCTGTCTCGGGGATGGGGAGAAATCACACTGAAACTAAGCGGGTGGGGGAGGGAAGGGGGATTGGCCTGTGCTTATTAATTCACTGCTGTTTTCACATCTCACTCAGGAATTAGTTCCCAGTCCCGTAGACTCTCAGCCACACACACAGAGCCTCCTTCCCCAGAACCTTCATGGTTTCTCTCTGATATTTATTAAAAAAAAAAAAAAAATCTCCCACCATTTGTTTTTATTAAATTTCTTTGAAATGTGGTTCTACCTGTCATTACTACATACATTTTGATGGTTGATTCCTGAACTAACTTGTCTCCTTGGGTGAGTTAAATAATTCTGCTCCTTCCCTGGGGAAAGCTAAGTCTTCACTCAGCATCCTGTGCTGTGAGCACGGTGCTATCACTTTTTAAAAATAGTGACATTTGGGAGGCTCATGTTCAAGGTTATACCTTGTTTTTGTCCACGTGGTGTCTTGGTGTCTTCTGGAGTGCACCTGTGAGTACTGGTGCATGCGGAGGGCGGAGGGCAGCATCAGCTGCCTTTCCTCAGATGCCGTCCGTCTTATTGAGTCAGGGTCTCACTGGCCTGGGGCTCAACAGACAAGCATACCGCCCTGGCTGGCTAGTGAGCTCCCGGGATCTGCCTGTTTCTGCCTGCCCAGCACTGGAGTTATGGGTGCATGCCACCGTGGTAGTCTTTTTTTTTTTTTCTGAATAGGTTATAGGAAATCAAACTCAAGTCGTCATGTTTGCAAGGCAAGCACTTTGTAAGCCCCCAGCCCTGTTTTGTGATTATGAGGCAAGATCTTCCCATGTTGGACGGGCAGCCTCGCAACATCCCTAGGCTCAAAGAATTTTCTTCCTTAGCCTCCCATGCCTGGCTAAGTTTTTTTTTTTTTTTTTTAACTATTTTTTATTTATTTATTGTGTGTTTATGTATGTGGCCACATATGAGCCACAACATATGTATGGAGGTCAGTGACCAATGTATAAGGTATTTCTCTCTTTCTACCACCGGGACCTAGGGATTGAACGCAGGTCCTCAAGTTGGGCAGGACCCTCCTTATCCCACTGAGCTGTCTCAACCTCTACCGAATTTTTTGAACACAGAATTGCATTTTGTTTTCCATCAACTTCCCAGAGAGATGGCGGCCTGACTCTGAGTTCTGCTTCCTGCAGTGGTGGTGTTGGATAATCAGTTCATCTCCCCACTGAGCTCAGACAAAACTGCACTCAAATGGAAGGTAGTCACGAAGATCCCATTAGATACCCCATTGGGGCCCACCTTCAAACAGACCAACCTCAACACATGCATCATGGGTAAATATGAATGTATGGATCTGCAGCCTTGTAGAGAAATACTGTTTGTGGAACTATTGTTGTTTAGAGCTCTTTGAGTTTCGGTTTTTCCTACACAGATTCCTCGTGATCGAGGGTTTAAAATGCTTCAAGCATGCCCATACTCCTGTAATCCCACACCAAGGAGGCTGAGGCAGAGGGATCTTGAGAAGGACAGCTTGAGAGACCCGATCTCATGGGAGAAAGAACTTTTATAGGAAGAAAGTGTTAGAAATATTAGACCAGGCATGCACCTGTAGTCCAGCACCCCAGAGACGGGGGGGGGGGGGCAAGCAGAAGGCTGGCATGATCTTTGCAAGGGGATCCTGCCTCACAGAGCCAAGAGCTGGGCACAGAGCTCAGCGAAAGAATGTGCCAAGCTTAAGGCTCTGGGTTCAATTCCCAGCACCGAAATGTATCCATTACAAAATAGTCTTTCTAGGGGCTAGAGATGGCCTAGCAGCTACAAGAATATACTGCTCCTGCAGAGACTTAGAACTCAGTACTCAGCATTCTGGAAGCTCACAACCCTCAGTGAATCCAGCTCCCCTGTGGGCATATTCTCTCTCTCTCTTTCTCTCTCTCTCTCTCTCTCTCTCTCTCTCTCTCTCACTCACTCACTCTCTCTCCATCCCTCCCTCCCTCCCTATCTATCTATCTATCTATCTCGTCTCTCACACACACACTCATATACTCACATATAAACACACACACAAAGTAAATCATATATATATATATATATATATATATATATTCTTTCTAAGAATGCTTTAAAACTGCTTTCTAACACTAAGGGGCCAGTGTTGCACCAGGGATCAGGAGTACAACACAAGTCATATAACACCATCTCTGCCTTCCCCAGGTCTCCCAACAGCGTCCTGCAATTCACCGGTCTTAGAGTTCAGCTCAAGGCCAGGGAAAAGTGTGGCTGGGTTGGTTGCTGGTTTGAATCTATCCATTGCCAAATGTGCTAAAAAAAGAACCGTCTAGGTCCCCATTGGTGAGCTGCCAGTGCCCCCATAAATAACCCATGCCCATACTCTCGCAAGGAGCCCTACTTAAACTCACTGGGACACACAGACACCATAAAAACGGGAGGGGACTTGGTCGGAGGGTGGGGTGGGGGGTGAATACCATCAGAGCACATTATACACGCGAATGGGATTGTCAAAGCATACATTTAAACTTTTTAAAGAGAAAAAAGCAGCAAAAAAAATGAGATCACGTGTGAAACGACTCTTTAAAATATATTAGTTGAGAAAATAGAGGCTGCAAAACGATTATTGCTAAGGTACAATGTTCTTGAGTGAATTCATATGAATGGCATCCACAGAAATCTGGAAAATGGGACTTACATGATACAGGAGCCACATGGACCCCTGGATAGCTGAGCCGTCCCTGAAGAACCTACCTCCGCAGTGGAGGCAAAGGAAGGCACAGAGTCTGCAGAGCAGAGATCTGAATCTGAGCTGCTCACTGGGAGCAAAGGTGTTGCCTGATGTCCTTACTCATTAAAGGAAGAGTGCAGGCTCTCCCAGGAGCACTGAGGGAGTCCATGAGCAGGACCCATCTCTCTCTCTCTCTCGCTCTCTCTCTCTCTCTCTCTCTCTCTCTCTCTCACACACACACACACACACACACACACACACACAGTGTTGGGTGTGGCCCCTTAGCTTTGGCAGTTTGTTTCAGCTCACAGCAGCTAGAGTGATGGTTTGAAAATGAAAGTCAGATCTTAGAATTTTATGGTTCCGAACCTTTTGATCTGGTCTGATGTTTCTAATCGCAATTCCTGCCCAGGTCTGGCGTGTCCCGCATGGCGAGACACCAGCCCCCAGTCAGTCTCTCTCCTTTCCATCTCAACTCCTTTCTTTCCCATCCTGGAGCCTCTGCCTGGGAGCTTCCCTGCCCGTCTGTCTTCTCGCAGGCTAAGTCTCACCTGTGCTGTCCAGGATGAATGACACCATCTGAGAGCCCTCCCTCCCCATCTGAGAAGGCCAGATGCTCTCCCTTCTCACAGCCTGTTTTGGTACCCCATTTTTGCTCGTGCATTGAGTGTGGCACACAGCAGGAGGCAGGGTTAGACACTGCATGGGGGAGTGTTTGGGTGGTAGGCAACATCTGTCATTTCAGACAGCCTAAGCAGGTGGAAGTTCACCACAAGGAGTTGTTCCCATCCCAAGGTGTGTAGCTGACTGTGTGGAGTGACACGTGTGGGCTCTACCCTTCTAGGCAGGGGGGGGTGGGGTGGGTAGGGGCAGCTGGCACACTGCAGTGCTGTGACAGAGTGTCCGTCCGACAGTTCGTCCTGTCACCCAGCTCCTTCTCCATCTTAAGAGGGAGCCGAGCAGCTTCACAAGGGTTCGCCTCATTTGGATGGGCAGCACCACGGTTGTGTAGCCATGGAGCTCCGCTGCTGATATTTCAAAACCTCCAGTACACTAAACGTGAAACTTTTGTTCAAATTTCAAGGATTTTGATAGCCCAAGTGAATAGACAGCGCCTATTGATTTTCCCCTTACAATGACTCTTGGATAACCTATTTTCTCATTTATTTTTAAAGACAGCTCATGAGATTTCATAGCAATTCTGCCCAACCTCCTAATATCAAAATCCCTCCTTGACCTGAAAATTGTAATTCTGCTATAGATCACAGCTGCTGAATATTACCTTTTACTAAGCTGGTTAAATAAAATATGTCCAACTCACTAGATCCCACAGCCGTGGCCTGCAAGCCTAACTAACGATCCCGGGCTGCGGCTCCTGCAGCTGCTGGCTCCCCAGCCCAGCGCTCTCTCACAGCCCAGCACCCAAGTGTGGCCAGGCTATCATTCAGCTCAGCGCTGGAAGCAGAGGAGGAGGAGAGAAAAAGGCAGGCTCGGCTGATCTTCAATGATTTTCTTGTAAAACTTTTACAAGGAAGACCTGTGCTGTTTGATGTGTTCTAGACAATCAAATGTCCCCCGAGTCTGCAGCACAGTGTCTGGGGTCCCTCCCTGTGTGGGGAGGGGGTGTATTTGATGTAGGGCATGTTCAGACACCCCCAAGGTCTTCACACTGATAGACCAGATAACACACAGATGTGTGGGACACACACACACACACAATGTGCAATGGAAATCTATGAAGAGCCTCTACTCCAACCCTGTTATAAGGCTGGCTGAGCTAGAAAGGGTCCTGATAGAGTTTAGACAGGGTCTCTGTTCGGTCTAAGCTCCTTGTGTATATCCAGCCTTAGGGCAGCTACCTTACCATGGTTACCCACCCTAACCACGGTTTCCTACCAGCCCTCACCACGGTTACCCTATCTGTCCTTACCCGTCCTCACCACAGTTGCCCAGGGACCCCATGACCTTTCTGATCACCAAGACCCCAGAGGGTCAGAAGGACAGGCTCATCTTCCTGCTTGTTAGAATGGAAGAGCACACTGAGCCATGTCGGTTCCAGGGGGCTCTAGAGATTTCTCAGAACCAGTGCTCCCACCTGAAGTCAGAGCTTGTGGTGTGACTGTCTGAGTCCTCCTGCATGCATGGCTGCATTCCCACGCCATTCTCATGCCTGCACTGTCGAAGCAGCATGGCTTAACGAGAATGTGGGGGGGGGAGGCTATTTGAAATGACAGAGGCCAGGGTTTTCGACATTCTGTTGTATCTGGTCTGGCTCCATTGGCCAGGCAGTTGGTGGATCCCATGGAACAGATGCAAACTCTACAGTATCAGCGACAGGTGAGTCTGAGTGGGCAAGAGTGACCAGGTTAGCACGAGTAGCAAAGGTAGCATGGCTCTGTCCTTTAAGCACACATTATGTCAGCCCTGAGGAACAGAGGCAGGAAGCCACCCCTCTCTCTCCCTGTGCTCCTAACAGACTTCAGTCACTGAGACTGGCTCTCTTACCCCCTCAGAATCCTCACCCATGTCCTCTCATCCGAGGGCACACAGCTTGGAGAGGCTGTCTACTTCCCACCAGGCCTCTGCTCCCCTGAAGTTCCCACCCGCTCTTCGCCAGAGCTGCCTCTGCTCCTCCAATTCCAGTTCCAGCTCACAGGCTCCCATGTTCCTCTGGGCCACACTTTCCTCCTCTGCTTCTCACTGATGTGATAAATACTGCGACCCAAAGCAATTTGTGCAGAGAAGTGTTTATTTGGCTTAGAGTACACCGATTAGGGAAGTCAAGGCAGGAACTAGAGCAAAGACTACGGAAGAATCCTGCTTACTGGCTTGCTTGCTGTGGCTTGCTCAGCCTTTCTTACCCAACCCAGGACCACCTGCCCAGGGTGCATCACTCACTGTGGCTTGAGCTATATACCACAGCAATCATTAATCAGCAAAATACCCCCACAAACTTGTCTACCGGCCAATCTGATGGAGGTTTTTTTTCTCAACTGACATTTCCTAATATGTACACTTCACAACTGGTGAGCTCTGAGGAACAAATAGAAGGCCCAGGTCACACAAACATTCTAAACTCAGGCCCCCAGCCTGGACCTTGAACATAGTTTCCCTCCTAGCTGCCCCTTCCTCTGCTGTAGGCACAAATTCCTTTTGCAATTATCCCATTCCAAATCACCGAAACTGTGTAAGCCCAGGACAGGAATCCCGCCCGGGGCTGCACTGCAGATCCCCGCAGGCCTAGTGAAGTGCCCCCACCCAGTGCAAGGGGCATAAGCGACGTTCTTGTCCCTCTGCTGTCGCCCTCCACGTGCCCTCCGGATCTTCCCCCTCCCTGATGACAACTGAGGTATGGTTGCCATCCAGAACTGGACGTTTAGTGAATGCTGGGGGGGTGGTGGGGCTGGCTCCCCAAGTCAGACCAAAACAGCAGACACCCTCAGTCAACTGGCAGTTTCCAGTGGGGGCTTGACACAGTCCAGCCCATGCAAGAAAATTAGGGAGTCCTTAGCTGCCATTTAAGGGGGTCCTTCTGTGTACATGACGGCTCTATCCCTCGATAAACTCGCTTATCCAACTGTATGGCTTCAGCCATCCCCGACAAGCAAAGCAGCCTCTGGTCCATGTCCGCTAAGACAAGCTGGTAGACATGGTCCTCCAGTCTGCTCTCATGACTTCTCCTAAGCCTGCTGGATCTCAGGATAAAAAGAGACCTCCCAAACCCAGGACAACCCATTGGGTATGGATGGCAGTTCTATGTTCTCCTGCATGGGAGGGCAGAATGCAGAGCTCAGGACCGAGGCTTCTCTTCCCGGGTGGCACCCAACTGATGGCTTGTCAGCTTCGAAAATGTTTTCATCTCTGGAAGAAACAATGCGTGAAAAAGCAGTTCTGAAAGCGGAATTAAGAGCTTGTTAGACACGGGCCTTGGGTCAGGGTAGGTGGCCTATCTGGGGGCCTTTGAGGAGGCATGCTGGGATTTTCTCCCCCGGAGTTCCCACTTAATGAAGCCGTTGTACAAGGCCCTTGGAGAGACCACATGCTCCAAAGTAGTACCGAGTGTCCCATTACTGTAAACGGCCTTTTATTTTTAAGCTAATGCTATATTTGGAAAGCAGTAATCCTGGGGAAATGATACTGGGACTAATGGGGAACATATTACCCTTCATGAGTTTTTTTTTTTTTTTTTCATGTTTAAACTTTCTTTGTTATTATCTGGGTATTGAGGCTCTGTACACGCTTTTAGGCAAAAAGAAAAAATCAAAATAAACCTTAAAGCAGCAATATTTTAATAAGCATCCAAAGTCTTCAATGAGATAAAAGTATTATATGGTGTTTTGATATAGGGCTTTAGTTAAAACCTCATTTAAAAAACATAAAATTTCCTCAGATGTACTGGGGGGTCAATGGGGATGTGTTTTTAAATTCAGGTGGAAGGAAAATTCCAGTTTGGGTCAATTATGCTAATTAAATGCCAAGTAAATGGGCTTCTTATTTGTTGCTTATGCTGTTGCCATTGATCAAAACCAGTGGCCGATGGCTGGGGCCTGAGGCCTCAGCCTGAAGGAAGCGCAAATTCTGTGCACCAATCAGAGCCTCAGGTGGGGAAACTGGGGTTTCCTGGCACTGTCCTTCTTCTGTCAGAGGTTTGTGACAGCCTGTGTGGCTGCCACCCTGAAACTCACCTTCATTTGTCAATGAATGTTGGTCCCGTTCCCAGCCCCAGCTGGGAAGTGCTGAGGGGCCCAAGTTACGAAATGAAACCAAGACTCAGATTTCTTCACACACACAGCTAGAACTGTGGGCTCTTTAGAACTGAAAGGGAAAGCCTTGAAGATTCTGCATTTGGTTGTAGCAAATGAGGAAACTGAGGGTTAGAGAGAGGAACCGATCTGCCCAAGGGCACACAGCAAGCTCGTTGCAGAACCAAGAATAGAAAGGGCCAACTCCTGACTCCCTCTCCCTGGGTCTCGTGCCTCAGACCCTTCCCTCTCTGCTGTGATACAACAGAATTTGGGCAGCTCCCTCCCCATGGCCTTAGGTACAGTGTGGCAGTGGGTCCCAGCTCAGCTGGTGACAGAAGCAGAAGGTTCGGGATTGGAATTAGGCCCTGGGTAGGTGGTCATTAGACTTCAATCTGTCTCTCCATCTAGTAACTGAAGATGGGAGTCAGATTTCAACTGCAAAGGGAAATGTAGATGTTGGGAGATGGTTCATGGGGGGTGGGAGGGAGGAGTCAATGCAAGCATCAGGGCAGACTTCAGTCCCCAGAGCCCATGTTAAAAAAAAAAAAAAAAAAAAGCCATGTGGTGACACACAATAATCCCAGTGCTAGGGATGCAGAGACAAGAACATCTCTGAGCTAGCTGGCGAGCGTGTGCGCGCGCACGCACGCACGCACGCACGCACGCACACACACACACACAATCTAGAGGGATGGGACATTAAACTGGGTAGGATCCATGGTGTCAGACTGCTCTGTGGATGCCACCATGCTCAGGTAATTCCTTGAATCCAACATTTTCTCAGCTGTTGGCATCTCCAGAATGAACCTTACAGAAAAGTCGCTACAGGAGGAAAGTCACCAGGAAGCTGGGAAGGAGGGAAGGTCTACAGATAAGGTAATACCCTTCATCCTGTCTTACTCCTGCCATCCTGAGTGGTCCTCGGTCCAGGTAGGATGGACGAGTGGGCCCTTCTCATGTGGACCAGGGCTGACGCTACCTAGCCGGCACCCTCGCCTTGGGAATCTGGGCTTCTGACCCTGGTTCTGTCTCAACCGCCTGGCATCAATCCTTATGTGACATTTCTCTCTGAACCTCAGTTTGCTGGTATTCGCAGTGGGAGACCTTGCCTTGGAAAGCCGCAGTCAGCGTGGCTGCCCAGGGGGACAGTTGCTGGCTATTGGGGAAACAGGACAAGCAATGTTGTCACAGCTTTGTTATTGGGAACACAGATAATTCCCAGCCTCGGATAACAGTGAACTGGGAGAACAGGGAACTCTGCATATACTGGCATTTGGTATTGTGGGTGTGTGTTGATCATATTACACGTGTATGTGTTCATTTGTGTACAGGCATACAAGGGTACATTTGCACACGGAGGCTAGAGGTCACCATTGGCTGTCCTCTCGAATCATTCCACAGTTTGTTTGTTTTATCTTCGTGTGATTGACAGCTTGGTTGGTATGCATGTCTGTGTGCCATGCATGTGCCCGGTGCCCACAGAGGGCAGAAGGTCCCTTGGAACAGAGTTATGGGTGATGGTGAAATGGTATGGGTGCTGGAATCTGAACCTCGGTTCCTCTGGAAGAGCAACAAACGTTCTTAATGGCTGAGCCATCTCTCCAGCCCCTGTACCTTGAATTTTGAGACAAGATCTCTCACAGACCTGGAATCATCAATTCAGCTAGACTTGCTTCCATCTAGCCCGAGGGGGCTGCCTGTCTGTCTCTCTGATACCGGGAACACAAACATACACCGTTGCTCCTGGCTTTTTTTACGTCAGTTCTGGGGGGTTGAACTGGGCTTGTCCTGCTTAGAAAGCAAGCACTTTACTGACTCAGCCTCTCTCCCCAATCTATTCTCTTTTTAAAAGCAGGGGGCTCACCAAGGAGCCCAGGCTGGCCTTGAACTCACCAATCTCCTGCCTCAGAGATCTTTAAAACGGCAGAGGTGGATCAACCATCTGCATTCGGATTGCCTCAGCATCCTGATCAATCGCAACCACCTGAGACTAGAGGAGGTAAGGAAGGCCGGGAAGGGCCACCTGGCTGGTGGAGGGCGGAAGAGCAGGGGCCTGTCCAGGCCAGGGCCAGAAGTCTGAGTCTAACCCCTAATCCTCCAAGTGGGGTGCGCAATACCCTGTCCTCAGGGAAATTGAGGCCAGGATCCCAAGATTCCTTATAGCCATAAGGATCTGACTTCTTGCCTTAGGGACGCTAAGGTACTTGCTAACCACACCTCTAACGTCCTGGCCTTGATGCTGGCCAAGAGGAAGTCCAAGACAAAAGCACAAAACCAGACCCTTCCATGACTGCTTATATTACTCCCGCCAAGGCAGGCTGCACAGGTGGACACCAAGTAAGGCCCTGAAACACGCGGTCCTGATGGCTGCCAGGGAGTTTGGAGACCTGGTAAAGCCTTCTGCACAATGGAGCAGACAACTTCCAGGACACATTTCCCATTCAAAGCAAAACGGAGTTACTGAAATACTCGAAGTGCCACGGAACTGCGCCTTGCCGAGCCTGGGGACCCACGCCTGTAAGCTGTAGAACTCTGAGGCAGGAGAATGTCAAGTTTGTGGTTGGCGTGGGCGCCAAAGAAAAACCCTATACTGGACAAATAAACAATCATGGTGGCTCATGTCAGGTTACAAGCTTGAGGTGGGCGGTACCGTGTAATCTCTATACTCAGCACACTATTCTAAGCATCAGCACAAACCAGCTCTCAGTTACCAGAACTAGGCCCACAAAAGGCCCAATCCGTCAGTCAGGGAATGGGGAGGGGCTCCCGGGCAATATCGCTTACCTCTGAACTATGACCGGATATTGACAGCCTGTGGGAAAGGGGGCAAACTGCCTTTAGTTGTGTTCCCACTGCAGAGCCCACCGGGGTTCAACAGACTGCACACAGACAGCCCTGGTTAATCTCAGTGGGTCACAGGACAGAATAAATAGTCATCAGCTGTGAGGGATTTGTGGGGAGGACGGCGTGGAGGCACCGAGTGAGCAGCGCTATGCACGGCATGGCACGTGTAATTGTCCAAACACAAATCCTTAAGGATGCACTGGGGAAAAATTACCATTGGGAAGGAGCCCGCGTCCAGAGTTTTCATCCATGACTCATTTCTATGTAGCGTGTCAAAAATCATGTTGAGCCTCACCCTGGAGCCCAGTCACGCCCATAATAACAAGGGAAGGAAGGGAGGCGAGGGCCCAGGGGTTCTCCATTGTAGCCACTCACCTGTGGGTGCAGGGGGACATTCGGAGCACAGGGAGAGAGGAGGCAGGGGACACGGCCCAGTGGCCTCAGCTCTGGGAACTCCCTGGGCCACCAGCTTAAGTGCCCCAGTTGTTACAGAGGGCTGTGCGCTGGAGGCGGTTGGTTGGGTGTGTACAGCTCCTCATGAGTGGGGATTTGAGGCGAGCCTCTTCCCTATGCATCCATCTCACTTCAGAATGGATTCCGACTCACAACCCTCAGCAACCTCTTATCTACAATAAGCAACCTAGGAAATGAGACCCGCAGGAGGCCAGATAGCATCTCTAGTGACAATCCAGGAAACCAAACAAAAACCTCAGTGTCAATGGGCCCCATATACCCAGACCTTGATTAGCCACTCAGCTCTCCTAACTTTTGTCAATAATTCCAGTTTAGGAGAACTAGTGCATGCCCAACGCACACGCACGGGTGCTACTAGCAGCTAGCCTCCCAAGGCTCCCCAGGCCGGTGGCCCCTGGTCACGGGACATCTGAATCTTCATAGAAACGCTTTCTCCTGCCTCTGAGTCACTGCTGAACACAGGTGATGGTGGCTAACCCCAGCCAGCAAAGGATAAATAGACTCGCTAGTGTTTGCTGGGTTAATCCTCATCTTTGCTCTCACAGTACCAAGATGGCTAGCTTCTGCAGGGCCAGGATGGCTACCTCCCAGGGCTTAGCGTGTGCTTAGTGAGGTTGTGTCTTCTCCTCCCTCCCTATGGAGAGACCCCAGCTCTGGAACAAACTGGCCTTAACCAGCTCTCTGGGCTTCAGTTGTTTGTTGCATCAAAAATAAATAAATAAATGAAAGGAAGGAAGGAAGAAAGAGGAAGGAAGGAAGGAAGAAAGAAAGGAAGGAAGGAAAAAAGGAAGAGGAAGGAAGGAAGAAAGGAAAAGGAAGGAAGGAAGGAAGAAGGAGGGAAGAAGCACCTTGTTTTTACAAAAGCTTCCCCAGCTCCCAATACTGTGATGCTCCAATGTCTGCTCTCTGTGGGGATGGACCACTGAAGTAACACGAAAACCGGAAGAGCAAAGACGCTGCAAACCCCCTCTCACGGTTGGTAAGGTGGGATGTCTGCCTTGCCGCCAAGGCTGTTTCCTGCTCTCGAAGCACCGGAGGTAAACAGCTATGAAGAGAGCGGGTCGTGAAAATGGAAGCTATCCTAGGTGCCTGGGTAAGAGGGGCAGGGGTGGGAAGAGGGTACCAGCCTTCCAGCATCTTCCCCGAATACTGCAAATGACTCAGCAGTGCCAGTGGTACCCAAGCCCTCTGCCTCGCACCCGGAAACACGGCACCAGGCATTCTCAAGCTTTGCTCAGGCTCCGAGCCGCAGTCACGGCTGCCACAACCGCAGTTCTCCTCATCCACCTCCAAGGTGTTTTTATGGCAGTGCCTCTTGCTAATGTACTGCTGCTTGAAGCTGAACAGGGAGAGGCTTTCTCTTCCAAGGTACAGACTGTAGAAGTACGTGGCGCTGGTGCCAAAGAACACCAGCCAGAACCAGAAAGGACAAAGGGACTTCATTTTGAGAACCGGCTCTCGATGAAATGCCTGGAGCATCCAGTTGTTGTCGATAATGCTGAGGCCATATCTAGGCTCAGCAGGAAAAGGTTCCTCAATCAATTAGCAGATTGATTAGCAATGCCTGTCTTGGGTAAGGAGATAAAGTGGAGGATGGTGTGCAACACATTGGCTCTGGTGGTTGGAAGGCTCTCTACGGTGGCTGATATAACCATCCACCCATGAAGTTAGTTCCGTAAGGCTTGGCGTCAGGAGGAAACCCAGATTTGGGAGTTGCTGGTGAAGAACAGGGAGAAGATGCCGTGTTTCCTATCCAGCCTCAGTTTCCTCTCTGGTACATTAGGAGTCGGGTTAGATCTGTGGCTTGCAGGCTGGGTACCCAGAAGACCCCAGGAGCTTGGACTGAGGAAGGTTGGAGGAAGCATTAGCTTGGGCGCTGTTGGCTAAGACACAACTGGAATGAAGGGAGTGGTGGCTTCTATAGGAACAAGTAATGATGCTTCCGACTCCTTCACCTTCCACCTTTACAGCGCCATGAGCATGACACACCTTGAATTTTGAGTTTTGTCCTTTTCTGGAGGTGCAATGTGTAGGACACAGGAGCCAGTCAAAGACTAAGCTGAGGGGAAGTCAAGAGGGTAAGTCCTGAGCTGTTTATAAAACAGATGATTGGTTGCCTAGATGGAACCAGATGAGGTCACTGCATAAACAGCTTGTGATTGATAGGTAAACTACAGGGTGCCTAGGCACGTGTTGGACTGACCTTTAAAACCATGGGCTGGCCATTTTCCCACTCTGCGGTTTTTTCTTTAAAAGATGCCTGCTATGCGACAGTAAATGAGATCCTCTTGACTAGACTCCCTGCTGTGTCTGACTGTCTCCAAGATCCTTGGAGGCTGGGGAACGGGCGGGCAAGGCACTTAACTTTCCTGTTACCCAGCTCAGCTTTCTGCGGCTGAGCTAAGACCCCCAAAGCAATGTAAGAAGAAAATCTGGGCACAGAGGCATGGGCTGGAAGGCAGAGCTCCCTGGGAGGCTGAGGCGGGAAATTGTTTGAACCCAAGAATTTGAGGACAACATAGCAAAAAACTCTACAAACACTCAAGTACACACACACACACACACACACACACACACACACACGGACAGTATGATACAGTGCTAAGTAATGATAGCAAGCCACAGCTCCCTGTCAGCCACCACAGGATATGACCACGAGGATGTGCTGAAGACACTCGCAGTGTGTGTGTGTGTGGGGGGGGGGTCCAGCCTGAGGCCTGCAGGCTGCATCAGCCACCGATAGCTATGTAGAAAGGCAACCACATCTATAGGTGACAGCATCATGTCACCATGTGACATTAGACACCCTTGCCAGTGTGTCATGCTGCCAAGAAGGGGTATTTGCACACTTAGGTGTGCTTGGTGTGAGTGATGCTAAGATACTTTCCACTTTTGATGGGCTTATCCCATATGGCACAATCGGTCATAGAGCATCTATAAATAAATATAAACGAGGTGGCCTTTGATCCCAGCCCTAAGGAGGCAGAGGCAGGAGGATCCCTGTGACTTCGAGGACAGCCTGGTCTACAGAGCGAGTTCCAGGAGAACAGGGGATACATAGAGGAAACCCTATCTTGAAAAATCAAAAAAGACTGAGAACATTTGCAAAAAGGGAGATACTTGGGCTAGAGACATAGTTGGGTTGGGAGGGAGAGACAGAGAGAGAGAGAGAGAGAGAGAGAGAGAGAGAGCAGCTCTAATCACTTCCTGAGTTAACTCTGCTTGGCACTGTTTGGTTGTCTCCCCACGGTAACCTCCCCCCACTCCTTTCCCTTCTCTCCCACCCCCCTTCCTCCTTTTCTCTCCAACCTCCCTCTTCCAAAGCAATGGACCGCATGGTCTCCATCTTGACAAAGTCTCCCACTGTGGTTGAACTTGAACACTGAGCTTGAAGCCTGTTTCTTGTCATTAGATGCTGTGAGGTCAAACAAAGGAGAGGTGTAAATCTCCCCTCTGCCCATCTCCCAAAACTCCTTTGTCACTTGCTTCATGACTGAGAAACGTGGGCTTTGCCACACCCGTACAGCCCAATTTGAGAGGCCAACAGGCTGACTAGAGCTGCAGTCTTTAATGACATTGCGGTGGCCGTGAGCGTTCCTTCTGTTTTTCTTTGAAGCTGGGACAGCCACCCAAGTAAGGTTCCCTGTTCAGCATGTGCTCTGAAGTTGCATCTTGGGAAGTCAGCTCACTTCTGTTCCTCAGTTTCACTCTGTGCCGTTAGCACTTGCTCTAGAAGGCTCTGAGTCAGCCCTAAAATATGTCCATTCAGGACGATGACAAGCTCACTTTCATCCCTGCTGGAGGGAAGTGGGCAGACTTGAAGGCAGGTCCAGCGAATGCTCCAGTCTTCCCATGCTCTCTGGGGTCCTCCAAGGCCATGGGGGCTTAGCTTGAAGAGGAATGGGGCCGAAAAGCAGCATAGTCAAGATCCCAAGGCATGAACAGAGCTTGTCTAAGGCCTTTGTCCCAAGCTCTTCACAAGGAGGCCCTAAGTCTGCCTGGGCATGGCTGATGCAGGCAAATGGACTTCACCCATTATTGGTTTGGTTGGTTCAGATAGGGAGTAGGCTGCTGGAGACAGCAGAGTCTGTGGCTGGAAACCATCTCCATCAGGAGACCCTGCCTAATGTCATCAGTGAATAGCAAGATACTTTCCAAGTGAGTGTGGGCGTCAGTGTCCCTCTCCCCAGGAGGGGAAGGTGTCCCTCTTCTGTAAGCTGCTCAGAGTATGGGTTGGAGGTGGGAAGTAAAGGTGCTCCTACCCAGACAGTCTAGGTGTATCACGATAAATAACAGACCCAGAGATAGATATTGGGGTTCAAACTTCAAGCTGAAGATCAGAAAAGCAAAGCAACTGGTCACTAGCTCTTACTCTACCTCAGACTGAAAGGCAGTTCTGGCTCCACCAAACCTCGGACTATAAGCTTTGCTCAGTGTGGCTGGAGAATCCTGAGAGTTTGATGTCTTCCTAGTCTCAATGTGGCTGGAGAATGAATGCCAGATACTGAGCCTAGTAAAGACCCTGCTCCTGTCTTTTATTCCCCTCTAGAACTGGGATTAAAGGTGTGTGATCCCAGATGCTGAGGTCATCTTTGTGTGAGCTGTTTCTCTTAGCACTGGATCATTTCCTGCAGTCAGTGTGTCCTTGAACTAACAGATCCATCTACCTCTTAATCCTGAGTCCTGAGATTAAAGATGTGTGCCTGGCTTCTATGACTTCTGGCTGACTTTGCTTTCTGAGTCCTCAGGCAAGCTTTAATAAATCATAAATAATATATTAAAACAATTTCCCTTTTTGTCTGATACAAAAAGAAAAACTACTAACACAAGAAAACTATATACAATAAGTACAATAAGCATATACACTATATAAGGCAATAAGTACATTAATAGTGTCTAATCCATTTGCATTTGACAAATTCAGAGAAAATATCTAATCCATTTGCACTTGGTAAATTCAGAGAAAATACTCCATTACTTATTCTATCTTGGGGAGTCCAAAGTCGTGTACCTAATTTACTTTCTATTCTAATTTGCATTATCAAATTATATTTTTATGTTTCTCAACTTTATATACTTTACATTTCTTTAGTGAGTTTCCTTTCTGAGTCTGGTAAACAAGGAAAACTATAACTAAACTATAACTATCTAGTCTTCAACTCCCTCAAAGGCCCAAGAAGGAAATAATATTAACTGAATAAACAGGAAGTTTGAGCAAGCAACTTTCAAAAAATGTGAGGAATGATTAAAAACAGCTGGCTGCCTGGACAGTCACCCAAGATTCCTCTGCAGTGTTGGGGCGTCCACCTTTGGCGTATAGGCCTGGCTTCTTTGACAGACTTTTCTGTGAAGCAGGATATTTGAAGGACTTTCTGCCTTGTCTTGGCAAGGTTTGCAGTCACTGTTTTTGGTGTCCTGTTAGTCCAGTGTGAACAGCACACTGTCAGCTGTTGCAGCAAAGGTACTTTCTTGCCCAGTGGTTACTTTTGCCACAAAGAAAGTAAACTCCATGTGGAGTTTCTTCAGTGCCCATCATCCCATCATCTTCTCTGAAATAGATTGATGCTGCCGGAAGCAGACATTTCTCATTGTCATTAAAAAAAAAAATGTTATTAAAACATTTTAAATACCGTATTCTGTAGATCTCTGAAGTGTTTGAAGACAACCTGTCTTTCTAAAATATATCTGTTTGACCTTGAAGACATTACCTAATATGACTACAAGTACGATTATAATAGTTGACTAATTATTAACCTACATTTCCTTAGTATCTTATATAGTTAGTAATAATACCTTTCAAGGATTAGACATTTGCATTATATGTTAAATGAGATGTATAAGTGCAATACCTTGAACAAGATTATAAAAGTATGCTGGGCATTGGTGGTGCATGCCTTTAATCCAAGCACTCGGGATGCAGAAGCAGGTGGATCTCTGTGAGCTCGAGGCCAGCCTGGTCTATAGTGCTAGGCTCCAAAGGTCTATAGGACAGGCTCCAAAGCTACACAGAGAAGCCCTGTCTCAAAAAACAAAATGCAAACAAACAATCAAAACACCAAAAGAAAAACAAACAAAAAAGATTAGAAATGTATATACAGTATGTTTTAACAATATTAATCTCAAATTTGTATCAATATACAATATTTCTACACAATATACCAAAGTCCAATCCAGTGTAAAATATTTAAAACTATGAATTGCTTTTCAAAAGTAGATTCGATAATCTAGCTTTTTAATCTTGTGTCTATACCCTCCCTTTCTGTTTTCATGCATAGATTCAATAATCTACCCTTTCATCCTATCATATGTCTACCCTTTTTTCTTCTGAAACAAACACCTTGAATCTAATCCCCTTTGTTTATCTTTCTCCCTGACCATAACCAACGTTTTGCAACCAGTCTCCCTAGACGATGACAAACATCCATAACCCATTGAATGACCAAAAACCACCCACCCCACCTCTTGGGAATGTGGGTGTTGGGTCCTTAATGTTACGTCCTGCTGTCTGGGCAGGGCGCAATGAAATCTTCAGGGGATCCTGAAGAGAAAACTTTGGGTTAACTTTCACACTGTAGCATTTTTGCCCAGTCTCTGCATAATGGGAAAGTACAGGATTTTCTCTAGTCCTGGCTGGAGTAGATTGCGAGGCAGGATCATCTCAGTTGACTTCCTTGAAATGGTTCTGGGCAATCTGTAGCGCAAAGCTGCTCTCTAGTTGTTAATTGTTCAGCTTACGGTGTAATCATAGTCCTGGTGAAGTTGTTGTGGGGCCCCATCCTCCTTTTGGAGACTTCAAAGGTTGCTGTTAGGTATCATCATGGTTCACTGCAGAAAACTGGTAGACACTCAAACCCAAAACCATGTACAGGAAGGTAGATGAAACCTTTTTCTAGAGTTAGTACTCTATATGACCATCAGTATCATGACAAAAGCTTTTAAAAGTATATATTTATATGTATGTATATGTATATATACATTTTATAAATTTGTATAATAAACTTATCATTTATGCTTTAAGAAATACTGTTAAAAGTCAATATAAAACCAAAGGATTAAGAGATTGATGGGAGATGTCATTCTGTAAATATGTTTCTCTTATTGGTTAATGCTAACCCTGTTGGCCAATAGGAAAGCAAGATAGGCAGGACTAGGAGACAAGGAGGATTCTGGGAAATGTAGTAGAAAAGATTCAAGATGTGGAGACTTGAGTGAAGAAGTTCCGGACCCTCTCTCCGGTAAGATAAGACCACGTGGAAACATTTAGATTAATAGAAATGGGTTAATATTTAAGACAGAGCTAGCCGATAAGAGACACTAGTAACAGGCCAACAGCTTTATATCTGATACAGCGTCTCTGTGTGTTATTTGGGGCTGGCGCAGCTGTGGGACCAGGCTGGCAGGGAAAGCTTCTTGTAAGAAGAGATTAGTGGCTATACAATAGTCCTTAAATACTTGTTTTTCTTGTTTCATATAAGGTGGCTCTTCTGACATGAGACAGAGATTTTGGCTTTTCTTTAAGAAACATGCTTGGGGTTAGAGAAGGAGAGAGCCACACTCCAACTCCAAAGCCAGCTTTAATCTTTAGACTGGGAATACAAAATGATGTCTGTAGAGAAAAACAGAAACAGACATTTGGGAAGATTTATGAAATTTTATCCTGATGGAAATATACTAATAGGCCAATTTACTCCTTTCCTTGGGACAATTTTTCTGGATTATTTGTCGTTTTTCTTCAGATGTCTCGTTTGTCCAGTGGTCTCTGGATTCCTTAGATGGGTACCTTTGTTCTCCTGAAAAGGCAAAATTAAAAATCCTTCCCTAACCCTAAATTTTGGGGAGGTTCTCCTTGGCAAAAGCTCATTCCTTGTCTTTCCTATAAAAGAGCATCCTGATGCTTATCAAAAGTGACCAAAACTTTGAGGTCCTATCCTGTCTTCCCCAAAGCCCCAGAGACAAATGCTCAATCCACTGGCTAGGCAAGGCCTTCTGGCCACACTGATGTCTCACTAGCCAGTCAACCAGGAAAAGAGAGGTCTGTTAGATAAGCCTCAGGGCACAGACGCCTAAGCAGACAGCAGTAATAGTGGCATTTAATGTCAGTACCCACCCAGCATCGTCCCTGATCTTAGAACTCCACCTAAGAATTCTCCAGTTTCTGCTAAGTCCCTGTGGCTCAGTGTTCCCCAGTAGCCTGTGTGAGTTTTTCAAAGTGGGGACAGCCACCTCAGTCTCTTCTTGATTTGGTAAATGAATTCAATGGCCACTGTGTTACCTTAGATGGCAAAAGGGACTCTGAAGGTAGGATTAAATTAAATCTTGGAAGCAGATTCTCCAGCTGGGTAGTGGTGGTGCACGCCTTTAATCCCGACATTCTTGAGGCAGAGGCAGAGGTAGATGCAGGCAGACCTCTGCCTTTGAGGCAGAGTGAGTTCCAGGACAGCCAGGGCTGCACAGAGAATCCCAGTCTGGGGTGGATGGGGGGAGACTATCCTGAGCTTTCTGGGTGAGTCTGGTACAAATAGAGGCTGCTCTTGAGAGGGAGGCGGAAGGGTCTGGGTCATTGGTAGGAGACAGTGACGTCTGTGGAGAACTGTAAGCTGATAAATCTGCTGCATTAAGACTCTTGTTTGGGTCATTTTTATAAGTGTAGGTGTAGCACACACACCCTCCCTCCAGGGTCTCCTGACAATCCCAGGACAGATAAGGGGCCTAGGACCCAGCTTATTTCCTGCAGATCATCCAGTGTGCCTTTTCCCACAGCTGAGTGGCCTGTCCTGCTCAATTGGCCATTGGCTGCTGTGTGGGTCCCTCTCAGGGAATGAAGCTGCCTCTGCCTGCCCGAAGGCTGAGGACTGCTGATGCCCTCCCACAGCCCTGAGCCTTTTGCACTTAGCCTTGGGTGCTGTGTTCTCTATCCATCCATCACACCCTACCCCCGGGTCTCTTTCCTCCTCCTTCTCCAAAGTGCAGCACCCAAAACCAGAACAGAAGCAAGAACGGGAATCCAATTCCCCTCTCAGGAAGGGGACCCAGGAGGGCTTCTCCTTTCTGTGTCTTCCTCCCTCTCTCTCCCTCTCTCTCTCTCTCTGATGCTTGTGATGACAGAAGCCTGTGATGAGGGACCACTCCTTGTAGTAGTGTGTGTGTGAGTGTGTGTGTGTGTGTGTGTGTGTGTGTGTGTGTATGAGAGAGAGAAGGGGGAGAGGAGGGGAGAGAGGGAGAGAGAGAGACAGAGTTGGACGTCATGGTGCACTCCTCTGATTCCAGCATTCAGAAAGTAGAAGCAAGTGGATCTCTGGGTGTTCAAGGCCAGCCTGGTCTACATGTCAAGTCCAGGACAGCCAGGGCTACCTAGACAGACTGTCTTGGAGAAGGGGATGTGGTGATTACAATGATGGGGCCCCGGTCCTCATCTGGAGATCTGGAAGCGTGAAGCCATTTGATGCTAACTCTCCCGTGGATCTTTTAATCATCACAACACACTGTAGAGACCAGGCTGGGGACGCACGCCTTGTGGAACACACCTAGGTGTCCCGGCTCTTATCTCTCACAAACCAAAGGCTCCTGTGGACACTCTGCTGGGTGCTGGAGAAACACATCTTGCAGCGGAGGCATCACACGTGGGAACAGAGCCACCATCTTGCTGTTTTAGCAGGGAGAGTAGAAGAAACCCCGGGCTGAGCTCAGCCCAGGTGGACGAATCATAAAGAGCAAGCTTCCATCAGATGACTACAGGCGGGTCCTTTTCTTTACTTCCGCCCTTTTATTTTATTTTATTTTATTTTTTTAACACAATGGAAGATAATTGAAGCATTCTGTACCCAGCATCCGCCCTGGCTTGGACAGCTTGCTTTCCCTTCCTTCGGGCTCTTTCTGGTTCCCTGGCCTGGATCTCCCATCCTCTAACTGTGGTACAGAGTTGAGAGCACCTACCCAACCAGGCCTTTGTGAAGTCAGGTGTAATTAATTAATTAGTCCCACGCAAGCATTTCCATTGATCTCCAGGCCCCTCCTTTCATCAAGAGCTCTTGCAGCTGGGGCGTTAAGGATTGAGCAAGGGTGACACGGGCAATGGCGAATACAGAACCCCACCTCTAGCTGTCAGTCACAGAAGATGCTGAAGGCACGGCTGCCATGACGACTGAACTCCTCGTGCAAAACAGACATGCTTCCTATGTGTCAGATCTGACTGTGAAGTGTCCCCCGCATGCTCAGGAGCCCTGCAGCTGGTGGCGCTATTTTGAGAAGTAGTGAAAGCTTTAGGGGAAGGGGTAAAGCTGGAAGAGGTGAGTCCCTGGGAGAGGGTGTGTGTGTCTGCTCCCTGCTTCTTCATCCCCTCCTGCCTTCGTGCTCCATGGTACCTGGCTTACCGTGTGCCTGGAAACAGCAGGACGAGCCACGGAAAACCTTTCCTCCCTTACCTGGCTTATGCGGGCGGGGTGTTTGGTCTCAGTGGCGACAAAATTCATAAACTTGCCTGTACGACCTAAGAAGCAAGTCCCTCAACGTGTGAAGGGGTGAGTGAGGCAAGGGCAAGCGGAAAGAACAGATGCTTCCGGATGCTTCTGCTTGGCCAGATGGCCCAGATGAGACAGGCTGCTCTGTGGTGGCAGCCATCGGACACTTTCATCTCAGGTGGGGCCTGTGGAGGAAGAAACACATTTTGTCAGCCATTTGGGTGACTACAGAGGGACACAGCCAGCTCTCCTGAAGCAGAACTTACCCTTCAGGTAAGAATCACAGCAACAGCTTCCCTCCCCCTCCCTCCTCCCCCTCCCCTCCCTCCCCCTCCCTCCTCTCCCTCCCCCTCCCTCCCCTTCCCACCTCTCCCAACCTCCCCTCCCTCCCCTCCCTCCCCTCCCTCCCCCTCCCTCTCCTCCCCACCTCTCCCAATCTCCCCCTCCCTCTCTCCCTTCCTCTCCCTCCCTCTCTCTCCCCCTCCCCCCCTCTCCCCCTTTCTCCTCCCTCTCCCCCTCCTGCGCCAGCACGTGTGTGTGTGTGTGTGTGTGTGTGTGTGTGTGTGTGTGTGTGTGTAAGGGCTCACTGTCTGCAGGACCCAGCTGACATCCTGTGGCCCCTCTGAGGCCTCTACTTGCATTCTTCCAGGCAGAGCTCACAGCTGGTGATGGCTTAGGCAAATTTATTCATGAACAAAGGAACCCAGACCACAGCTGCATCCCTCTGGGACACCACCATCTCTTGGGGCTCTCAGGATCCCAGGTAAAACAGTGATCAAGAAAGGCAGGAAAGGATACTAGTTCCAGAGAAACAAATGACCTTGGTCATAAGAGAAGGGGGCGTCCAAGGGAGACTTTGAATACATGGGGGTCTCATGAGACATGGATACAATCTCCTTTGGTGCTGGGGACTAGAGATCATCGTAGTTCAAGGATATGATACATTTTTTTGTGGATAATGACACCCAGGCTACTACCACACTCAATAAGCATCTCTGTTATTCAGTTCTGTTAATTCAATACACACACAGGAATGCACACATAGGAATACACACACAGGAATGCTCACACATGGGAAGGCACACACACAGTGGAATTCACACACACACACAGGAATGCACACACATAGGAATACACACACAGGAATGCTCATACAGTGGAATACACACAGGAATGTACACACAGTGGAATACACACACAGGAATGCACACACATGGGAAGGCACACACACACAGTGGAATTCACACACACACAGGAATGCACACACACACGGTGGATAAATGCATCTGAAGCTCCTCACCAGCAACTGTTCTGTGATGGTGCTGGCTGAGGGCTTCTACTTAACTTTCACATAGGATGTGTCTGAGTCCTGAGGCAAGGGCAGGCAGTCCTAAGAACTGACTGGAGTCAATGACCATGGCCACCCTTTACCCTGTAGGGCATTGGTCAGTACAGATCGTCAACCACTGGCACCTGAGTGGCCCTTTCTTAGACCGTATCTTCTGGCAGTAGGGAGTGGAGCTCTGGCTGCCTGCTGTCCGTGCGTGGGGCAGCCTGGACAATCATGGCAGGCATGGCCCTTTTGTAGAGAGCCAAGCTTGCTTCTGTCTCCTTAAATGAATTTTGAGACTGGTAGGAACGTGGATGTCTAAGAACCCTGTTTGACTACTATTCTGGGTTGGTACCCGCAACTTTCCCATGTGCTTCTCCAGTGGGTCAGGACTACCAAGCACACAATGGCATGACTACCACAGTCTGTTCAGGTCACCCTCCATCAGATCTGAGCCCGTGAGGATGAAATGTGCCCCAAGTGAAGTAGAGGCAAGGGCAAGGGTACCCTCAGCTCTCCCCAATGCTGGCAGGGAGAAGGCTGCAGGAGAAGGCGTCCTGGCCCTGGCCAGGAAGGTTCTGGAAACAAAGAGGAAGGTGGCCAGTCAGGAATCAGAGTGGGATTAAGATCACACACACTGCAGCCCTTAGAAACTGGCTTAATCCACTTTATAAAGAGCTGGGAGGGTTGTCTCTCCCGGAATATAATACCGTGTACATCTGATCAGCTTCTTCCCAGAACATTTCAAAGCTCTCTGCAAATACAGCAGAGTCTCTCCAGGTTAGAGCATGGCCTATTATTACCTAGCTTTGGAGACACCCCAGGTCAGCAGGTCACCTGGGGCCCTCTGAAATAAGACTGAATCCCTACAACAAAAAGCCTGGTGTGGTTTGTCTAACTGGTGGTTTTCAAACTACGTGAGTCATAGGACCCTTTTGGAAAAAAAAAAAAAAAAAGCCCAAAGTTCATTTCTTAATACAGAGCAAAGAAAAATTACCTGGGTGAGGGTGAGTAAGGTTCTGGGACCAGGGGTACAAAGAGGGGGTCTAGTAAATACCTCATTCATTGGGCCCCAGGGTTCTCAGAAGAGCTCTATGGATGCCTGTTGGACCCTGTGCCCCACCCCAGAGGCAGATGTGTGTGTGTGTGTGTGTGTGTGTGTGTGTGTGTGTGTGTGTGTGCCATTTAACACAACTGGTTCTGTCCTTCTACCATGGGATTCTGGACTTGAACTTGGGTCATCAGATTGATGTTGCAAGGGCTTTTACACTCTGGGACATCTTTCTGGCCCTTACAGCTAAAAAAATATTAGCATGAAGAGGAAAAGGCATTAGCCCAAACAGGCTCAAGGCTGTGGAGCCAAGCTGCTTTCAGGCCCTTCGAATCCAATGTCTATTCTTGCAACTTTCCAAAGGAATACTAAAGCAATGGAATAAATCGCACCCACCTGAAATCTTCTTGGACTCTGGTGAGTCAGACTAGTCCTTCTGGGCCCCTGAGCACAGGCTGCTCCTCCCAGGTGCTGGGCAAGCATCCCTCCCCTCCCCTTTCAACAGACTGAGATTGCAAACAGAAACTATGGCAAGCAAAGCTCCCACTGTTTACCCAGGGATCTAAGGAACGCCCTCAGGAGACGCCAGCAGAGCTGTGCCAGGGACTCCTCGGGGACCTGGGCATACATTTCTCTCAGTCCCCCAGATGCTAGGCCAGGGTAAGTACTAACCCTGCACACCTTGGGTAAAAACAGACTCTCTCCAACTAGGCGATACCTTTATTATTCTCTGATTCCACCATGCACAAGAAGAATGGCAAACTGTCAGGCACTGCTTTGCCTGGACTGGGGAAGTCCTTCCCAATTCGGTCTCTCTGCTGTGGGGCCATATTCAGTGCTCTGAATGCGTGCCATGTTCTGACTGGGAGTGGGGAGGGCCGCTCCTAGGGTAGTGAGGGTCAAGGGCGAATAGCAATTAGGAGTGCATCAGAGATAGAGGCTACTCGGGGACTGAAAACTGAAGGTCTTGGATGCAGGAACTGGTTTTGCAGGAAATCAAAGAGCTAAGGAGAGCAAATGGGGGCAGTCTAATGATGGGCAATGTAGGAAGCCACCAGGACCCCGAGGTAGAGGGACAGGAGGAAAGCAGTGGATACCAGAGTGAGCCAGGGGCCCTGGCTCACCTGCATCTCCAAGGGAGCCATGGAGGATAGAATGCGGCCATACCATTGCCCAAGGGAGCACGGGATGAGAAGAGCTGCTCTGTAAACCAGCATGCAGCATTGACTTCAGGCACAAGGCACGCGCTTTTAATCGCATCACCCGGGAGGCAGAGGCAGGCGGATCTCTGTGAGTTTCAGGCCAGCTCGGTCTACATAGAGAGTTCCAGGATAGCCAGGGCTACATAGTGAGATTCTTTCTCATGAAAGAAAAAAAAAAAAAAAAAGAAGAAGAAGAAAGGAAGGAAAGAAGGAAGGAAGGAAGGAAGGAAGGAAGGAAGAAAGAAAGATAAAAATAATCAAGTAACTAAGCCTCAGCCCTGGGGCCTTGCTGTGTGAGCCGTCTCCCACTGAACTTTACCCCAGTTGAGCGCCTCTGAAGATGGTTCTGGTGGTTCCTACATCTCTAATTCTCCTTTATATTTGGTCTCTGACCTCTTCCCCCACAGACCTTCCTGGTGAGCTGTCATTTTCCCACGCTGAGAAAGCCACAGGCCTGCCACACTTCTCCATGGCACTCGCTTGCTCTTGAATCATCTCTGTGCTTCTGCTTTCTGTCTCCTGGCCAGAGATGTCCTCTCAGACAGGGCACCAGCCCTCCCCCCCCCAGTGGTGCCAGCCAGCATCGCATCACAGGGTCACTGGAGCGGAAGCCACGGCTCCTGGAGGAGGAGGGTGGCGTGTGGACATGACTACATGAGCCTTTAGGTCCCTTGTTTGGATCCAGCCGGCCCTCTCACTCCCCAGCTGATTTGAGCAATGGACATACACCCTGCTCACGGGTCTGCCAACACAAAATTCTTCTGGGATTGACTGCTCTCCCAAAGCACCATGATCATCATGAGCTAGGTCTGTCCAGGCTAAGCAGCCCAAGCCAGGGCCTCTCTCTTGCCAAGAGAGTAATTTTTTTTTTTTTTTTTAAATAGGTCTCATGTAGCCCATCTGGCCTTCAACTCCCTACATAGCCAACTTGAACTTACGATCTTTGGTTCTGCAGCTTTATCCCTTTTCATGCCCTCATCAGGCTCCCACAACAGAGCTGCTGTGCTTTCTGGCTTTCTCTCCCTGCAGTACCAGGTCTTTCTAAGAAGGACATATACGAAAACCTTATTTCCCTGGTGACTGTGTCCCCCCGATAATCACTGATGACCCTCAGCTCCCACAGGAAGCCACAACAGACGCCCCCAGCTCCAGGTCTCCTTCTCCCTCCACCCTGAGTAATACCAGCCCAGAGCCCATGTGGCTGAACCCGAGGGCTACTTCTCTGGTGGAATCACGCCGAGCCATGACTGGAAAGCTCTGTTCCCACCATGCCCAAAGCTGACATCCTGGTTGGAACTAGGCAGTGACATCCTTCCTGGGAACCACAGGGTCTAGTCCAGGGGTCTGGCAGCCTCTGTGTCTTCCTGCCTCACTAACTGCTAGTGATTCTGTTGGCGTTTACCGATCCCAGTCAAGTAGGAGCCAAGTTCACCTGAGCACCTTGACAACTGTAGACACCTGCGATTTAAAAGCAGCTAAACTTAAGGGGAGAAGAGATGGTTCCGCTCACAGAAAGCCTGATGACCTGAGTCAGTGAACCTGCATGATAGAGAAAGGAAAGCAAGCACGGGTTGCCCTCTGACCTTCACATATATGCTATGGTATGTGTGCAGAGAGGAGAGAGAGAGAGACAGACAGACAGACAGAGAAGGAAACAATGAAGAAAGAAAAACCCTGGCCATGATCACACAGCTATTAAGAGCCATTGCCAAGCTTCACCCAGGCCTCCCTGACGCCCCAGCCTGCACACCCACTAAGCTACATGCCTATTTGGTGCCAGGAGAGGCCACTAAAACCTTCTTCTACAGTCACCAGCTAGGCACTGGCCAGGAAAGGTCACTGAGATTGAAGAGAACTGTAGGACTGTCACCAGCAGCTAAGGGACTGGTTACCAGAGCGGCTCTGTCCCATAGGGAAGTGCCATGAAGGCGCTGGCCTGTTTGAAGAGAGTGACACCAGCAGACAGGAAGCCATGGGCGGGAGAAGGCTCCTCGGATACTGATGGACTATCTTATGCTCCGTGATGGCCCGAGTGGTAATACCATCTGAGGGCTCCCTCGGGACCTCCTAATGCTGGAGTAGGAACCAGATTGTGTGACTTCCCAGGGAGCCATCCCGCTGTGGACTTCCACAGTTCTGCTAGTGTATTGCTCTAGCACAGCTTGGCCTTGAAGTCAGTCCTGCCTCATTGGGGGTGGAGTCAGAGCAGTGGACATGAGATCGGAAGTCCTGTCCTGTCCATCATTCTCCGCGGGGCCCAGTGACCGGTGCATTTTTTGCTGCCCTGTTCTGGCAAGCTTAGTGGCTTCCCTTCCCCCACCTGCTCATTACAGAACAAAGGGACCTGGCTCCTTCCCGCCAGTCCAGCGAGAGTTCCTAATTGGCTTTCCATTAAAGAGAAAATAGACTACTGTTTCCACCTCATTATTTATGAGCCTTTCTGGAAGTACATTTCCATGCACCCTGGGATTACTCCTGCCCATTTTGCTTGGCCATATTTTATGATCTGTTTTATTTATTCAGGGCCTCTATTGGGTACTCACATCTGAAACCAATTAAAAAACAAGAACTAAGAAAAACCAAATAAACACCTGGATATGTCCAAACTCTCCGAGCCCGTTCTTGGTGCAATGGGCAAGGCCATGCCAACAGTCGCAGGCCATGGGAAGTGGACATTGCTCTTTGCACTAAGAGGTCAGGAAATTGCCACAAAAATGGCGGCCTATAGAGAGAAAGAGCTCTTGTTGACTGAGTGTCAACAAGTAGCTGAGCGGCCCTGGTTCTCTGGTCCACACAGAGTCTCCCTCCTCATTCGCTTCTGCACCTTTCTCTCCGGGTGTATAAGAAACCCTATAATTTGTTTTCTCCCTCTTCTCATCACAAGGTCTGCTATACACACACACACATACACATACACATACACACACACACACACACACACATACACACCGTCACAGGAGGTTGAAGGGACAGCGTGGAATGGCTTCTCTTTTACAAATGTCTCCAACTCTCCCTGGAAGGGTAAAGGACCCCGGAGAAGGACCCGTGAAGCTTGGTGGTGAGGCTCAATGTGAGATGCCCACCACCCACACACTCATTGCGCTGTGTGATGCTGTTTGGGGTGGTTTGGGATCCCTTGGACATGGGGCTTAGGCAGCAGTTGTCGGCTATGGGAGAGGGACCACAGGGTTCTTGCCAGCTCTGAGTCTGCCCTGGGCTTTCTCCTTCCTGGTTGGTTACCAAGATGCAAAGGAGTTTTGCCGCCAGCTCCCAGTGCCACTGTCACAGCTGGACTTGTCACCTCGGTGGACTGTCGCCCTCTCCAGCCCTGGGCCAGGATAAACCCTTCCGGTCTTAGGAGGAAAGTATTGAGCACAACAACAGGAAAAGCAATGAATGCAGCTGCCTGTCCCAGAGACAAATTCACACTCACACCCAGCATGCTGTGGATGTGGGTCTTTACCTGCCTGGCTGTCTCGGAGGCGTCTGTGAGCATGTCTCACATCTTTCTAGAAGTTGTTTAGGAGTCTGTGTCCATGCACAAGTGGCCTGCATGGTACTTTTCGTATAAAATGCAGATAAGCCACCTCCCATTTCGTCAGCTGAAAGCTCCTCCCCCGTCTCACCGCCCATCTCTACCTTGAGAGTGAAGGCATGTGTGGGAGGTCTCAGCCCTTAAGCCAAAGCCCTTTTAGATGGGTCTGGGTGTGTGGACAGCATGCAGAGGGCAGCCCAAGGGGCTAGCAGAAAACTGGGTGTTAGAAAACCAAGTTCCTTGGGCCGGTGTTTCAGTGGGTGAAGGTACTTGCTGATAAGCCTGTTGACCTGAGTTCAGACCCAGGTGGGACAAGTACACTTCATGTCAGTGACTTTTTCCTCTCGCGGTATCTGCAGTGCTTGATGGAATCATATATACATGTTAAGGGAGACAGAGTCTCTGGACTCTTAGGGCTACAGCTGCTTACAGACTTTTCCTTAGTCAATAATGTAAATATTTTATATTAGTCAAGGTTCTCAAGAGGAACAGAAACAATCGAGCATTGTATGTGTATGTGTGTGTGTGTGCAATCATGCATGTATATGGACACTTGTGCATGTGTGTGAACAGTTGTGTGTCTGTATGTGTATATAATCATGCATGTATATGGACAGTTATGTATGTGTATGAACAGTCATGTGTGTATTACAGTTGTGTATGTGTATAATCATGCATTTTTATAGGCAGTTGTGTGTGTGTGGACAGTCATACATATGTACAGTTGTGTGTGTATGTGTACAATCATGCATGTATATGAACAGCTGTATGTGTGTGTGAACAATCATGTGTGTGTACAGCTATGCATCTGCACAATCATGCATGTGTATGGACAGTTGTGTATGTGTGGAAGTAATATGTGTGTAAATGTGTGTACAGTTCTATGTGTATACAATCATATGTGTGGACAGTTGTATGTGTGTTTATAATCCTGTACATGTGTGTGTCTATAATTGTATGTATGTAGTCATGTGTATGTACAATTATGTGTATGTCCATTCTTATGTGTGTAGTCATGTGTGTGTGTTTGTGTGTGAACAGTAATATGTGTGTATGTGTGTGTATACAATCATATGTGTGTAGTTATGTGTGTATACAGCCATGTGTATATACAATTATGTGTGTATAGTCATGTGTGTGTATACAGCTGTGTATACAATTATGTGTGTATGTACATCTGTGTATGTGTGTGTGTTTGTGTGTGTGTGTGTGGACAGTCGTGTGTCAGAGCAAAAATTCTAAGTTCTGAGACGTGCAATGTTAGATGATTTCAGACTTGTGTAAACACCAGAGTTACTGAACAAGCTAAGATCATGATGATATCACCAGGCAATACAATTTTCTAGGTTTTCTCTATAGTCCACATATATCATATATGACACATATGTAAATAGATATTGACTACTGGATATTGGTTCACAGTTGTGGAAGTCTTATGATCTGCCATTTGTAAGCTGGAGAGTCAGAGACACCCAAATTCAAGGGCCTGAGATCAGGGAGAGGATGGAGCCAGGCCTGGTCTGAACCCAAAGCCCTGAGACCAATAGCAATGATTTTATTTCCTTCTTAAAAAAAAAAAAATCAATGTGTGTACATGTGCGTGCGTGCGTGTGTGTGTGTGTGTGTGTGTGTGTGTGTGTGTGTGTGTGTGTGTTGTGAGTGGAGGTACCTGTGTACCACAGGGTGTATACAGAAGTCAGGACAACCTGGGGTCCTTTGTTGTCTGTCTTCATCCTCTACCTTTAAACAATGTCTCTTGTTTGCCCTTGCACGGGCCAGGCTATCTGACCCTTGCACTCTGCATCAGAAACACTGTAGTTAGGGTGTATGCTGCATTGTAGCAATAGGAATCCAAACGGGGAACCTCTTCTTGTGCAGCAAGCACTTTACCCACTGGGCTGCTCAACAGGAAGGACTTTTTAAGAGGAGATAGAGGGCAGAGGATTGGCTCAGAGAGTAGCTCCTCCCCTCTTCCTGCCTTCCTTAGGCTGTCAGGACACTGATGGCCACTCACACTGGTGAGGGCCATCTCCATACTGTCTTCCGCTTCAAATGCTGATCCCTCCTCACAAGCATGCCTGGAAATGTTTTGTCAGCTACCCGAAGGTCTCTGAGCCCAGGCAAACTGACAAAGTTAACCACCGCTAACTGGACCTTCATTCATTTGTCCATTGATTCCCCAGACAACATGTGGCAGGCAGTGGTCACTCACACATTTGCTGTGATGACAAAGTCTACTTGTCACACGTCAGCTGCTGCAGCTTCTGGGGCTGAGCATCTCTCTGCTTTACTCTCTCTACTTTGATTGCAAGAGCTGTGAAGGTCATGAAGCCTTGAGGCAGGAAATGAACACAACTCAGCACGTCCGTAAACCATGGCTTCCGGTCCATTCCTCCCACCTCTTGTCGTGCTTTGACCGTAGTGACGATTGGTTCCTGCTACAGAACGACTGACCTGACGCTAAATGCTCTTCTGAAATGAAGAGCAAAGGTTTCCTATCTCTGTGTTCCCTCCTTTCTTCATGGACATGGGATGACCGACCATCAGGGAGCTTTGACGGGGGTGGGGGGTGGCGGCTTGGGAGGAGACAGTCTGCACACCGCAAGCTGGAGCCTTCTCAGGGAAAGACCAAAGTCTGGCAACGTTGAGGTGGGCTGAATGAAGCTGGACTGCTCTGCATAATCTAATCACTCCCTCTGGGAGGACTAGGGACTCTTTCTGAGATTAGTACTCTCAAATGGATAAAACCAAATGCAGAGGGCCAAAAGGAAGCCAATTATGAGCATGCTCTTGTGGAATGTTTTATTATTGTGATGTAGCAATTATGTGTTGTTTTACGTTCATTTATGTAACAAGTCATTACATTTACCTTGTTTCTTTGTTTAGTGGTTAGTTTGGTTGGTTGGTGTAATGGTTAGGGTTGTTGCATTTAATTTAATTTTATGTATATGAGTGTTTTTTTTTCTGGGTGTATATATGTGTGCCACGCATGTGTAGCGCCCCAAGAGGCAAGAAGAGGGTTTTGAACCTAAGACTAGACTTACAGACCTTGCCAGCTACCACCTGGGTGCTGGGAACCAAACCCAAGCCCCCCCCCCCCACACACACACACACACTCCCTGGAAAATCAGCCACTGAGCTTTTTCCAACAGCTCCCTGTGGTTGGTTTTCCAGAATCTTCTGAGAAGGGAGGGATTGTCTGGTTCGTATTGGCCTATGGACATGTCTTTATGGTATCTGCTTTAATTGATTCTGGAATTCCCAGCCTGCAAGTGTGTGGCACCATTCCCCGGTCTGGGGCTCCAGGCGTGAGAATAGAGAGATCTAACAGGTCAGGAAGCATGCATGCATTCATTTCTCTCCTCTTCACTGTGGGTGTGAGCAGCTGCTCCAAGTCCTTGGTAATGGACTGTGACCTCGGATCATAAGCCAAATAAACATTTTTCTCCCTAAATTGTTTTTTTTTTTTTTTTTTTTTTTGGCCAGAGTATTCTAACACAGCAATAGAGATGAAACCAGAGCAGTTAGGTTTTTTGCTTTGTTTTGATGTAGAATATCACCATAGGGCCCAGGGTGGCTTCGAACTCTCCAACTTCCTGCCATTGTCTCCCAGTGCTAGGATAGCAGGCATGTCCTACCATTTACCAGCTTACAATTTCAAATTCTTCAATAATTTTTGAGACAGTCTTATGTATTTCAGATTGGCCTTGAATTCACTGTGTACCTGAGGATGTCCTCGAACTCCTGATCCTCATTCCTCTACTTCGTAAGTTCTGGGATTACAGATGTGTGCCGCCATGCTAGTTCAAGTGTCACTGATGAGTGAATCCTGAACTCTGTGCATGCCAGGCAAGCACTCTTTCAACTGAGCATCACTCTAATGCTAGAGTTTCATAGTAAAGGTGTCTACATGAAGGACATTATTTCTTGGTCAGGTTTAGAAAGTGCTACACACATGGCGTACTGGCCACTCGACAGATCAGTGTTAATTTAGTGGTCCCTAGGGTTGAGATGTCTTAGTCATAAAGATGAATTATTGAAAATGCATTTCTAAAACACAGCTTGCTGTTACAAGGAGCACACGGACCCTCCCAGCTTTCCAGCATTTCCCCTCAACTGTGGGAACTCAAGGTACTGCCATTTGGTGTCTGCACCCCTCAGCCTGGAGTTGCTCCAGAATTAGGAAGCTCGGTCTGGAAAACATCTAATAGAGATGAAGGAGTTGCTGTGATCCAGGACAAGCAAGAACCGAGTAAATCCAAGGGAGACACCTGATACTTCAGGGTCTTCGTCTAAAACAGACTCTGGTGGTGAGGAAGCCCTGGGGACAGCTGACAACCCTGCACTTTGTTTCCTACACTCACAAGAGAAGAAAGCACTGAAATTCAGGTGGAGGTTACCAAGCTAAAAAAAAAAAAAAAACCAAGACGTGATTTCCTCCCCTAGTTGAGAGAGTCCACGGAACTCAGTCTGTCGCACAGGCCCTGAATGAGAACACCTGTTTGAGGTGACAGAGACCAAGAGCAGAGCAAGTCAGCAGGTGTCACTGGCCTGGGGAATCCCAAAGGCAAGACCAACAAATGCCCCCAGCCCCTGGAGCCATGTGAAGGGACCATGAGCCTCTTACATTTGTGCAGCCTCTACCCTGCTTTCCACCAGACCTCCCAAATCATCTCCCCAACTCAAATATGCTGAAAGCGAGTGAGGAAAAGAGCCAGCTCAGAGTTTGTTGTTGTTGTTGTTTGGGTGGGGGCAGTAGGCACATGTACATGTGTGTATGGGAAGTTTGCGTGCATGAGGAGGCCAGAGGTCAACTGTGGGACTAACCCTGGGAATGTGTGCATTTTGTCTCCTGACCGGCTAGGAAGCCCCTGTCTCTTCCTCGTCCCTGGTTCCGGCACTAGGATCACAGTTGGAAATCGTGCCTAGCTCTTATGTGGGTGCTGGAAATCTGAACTCAGGTCTTCATGTTTGCATAGCAAGCACTGTACCCTCCAAGTCATCTCCGCAGACCCCTCAGGAGGATTTGAAGTCTGTCTCCCTACTGAATCAATTTGTCCAAATCAGAAATTTCAAGCAGAGAGAGGTAAGGCTTGGGTAGACGGCAGCAAGCCCTCCAGGTGGGGCCCTCACAAGTCATGGTGCTTTAGATTGAGTTACTGTCGTGTAGATCCCAGAGTCTTGGGGACCCAGTGGACATTAGGTAGTGTCTGGAAAGGCTAGAGGGCAAGGAAGGACTCCTTACTTGGCACAGCCAGGTTTGGGATGCTGTGGGCAGGGCTACCCTGAGAAGTCCCTGCTCCAGGCTCTTGCTTTTCACAGGGCACGGGCCTGCCACGGGCCGAGGCATTCAGAGAAGGGCAAGGCTGTGTTGGTGTGGAGGATCTCGTCATCAGAGCTGAGGAGTTGGCCCTTTCGGGAATCCCAGGGAGATACTGGCTCCTGGCAGTTGCCAACCCGGGCAGTGGCTGCCGAAGAGGCTTTAATGAGGAGCTGACAAATGAATCCCCTTTGCCCTGCCCTGCCCTGCCTGCAGCAAGCCTGCTGCCTCCCACCCTGCCTCCCCCGCTGCTCTGAAGTTTTCCTCCTAATCTCAGACTCAATGCCTTCCCCCGTTCTTCTGAATGTTAAAGTCACGACCTTTGCAGTTTATGGGCCACTAGAGACCGAACTAAATGTGTTAGCTCAGAGTCCAAACAAGTAATAGCTGGCCAATTAAATTAATAATCCATATTGTTACAATGTTTAACCACGGCTGTTTCCTCAGCGGTCTGTTTAAATCACAGCCAAGACCTGACCTATTAAAATGAATAACTGGAATTATGAGAAACTATTTAATAAACACAGCTAGGAACACCACACAATTGGGCATGAAATATTTATTACCACTTGAAACAGAGAACTGTTGGGGAGTTTTAGGTGAGATTAATGAATGTGTTTTAATTTCTGACTCACAAGGTGGGAGGTGGGGTTGGGACTGGGGGCCTTTGACAGATTCTTAGGAACGTCAGGTTACATTGTATTATCTCGCTGTGTGGAGGCTTGTGTATGTGTGGGCTTCCTCCAGTCTCTGTGAAGGAGAAAGAGCTGTGTCTTTGTATGGGTGGGTGGGTGGGTGGACAGATGAATGCACGCATACATGGATGATGGGTAGAAAGATGGATGTGCAAATTGATGGATAGATGTATGTATGTATGTATGAATGTATGTATGTATGAATGTGTGTATGTATGTATGAATATATATATTATGTATGTATGGTGTATGTATGTATGATGTGTGTATATATGAATGTATCCATGTATGTATGAATGTATGAATGTATGTATTGTGTATGTCTGGTGGTTTGAATGAAAATGGCATCCTTAGACTCATAAGAAGTGGCACAATTAGGAGGCATGGCCTTGTTGGAGTAGGCATGGCCTTGTTGGAGGAGGCATGGCCTTGTTGGAGGAGGCATGGCCTTGTTGGAGTAGGCATGGCTTTGTTGGAGGAGGCATGGCCTTGTTGGAGTAGGCATGGCTTTGTTGGAGGAAGTATGTCACACTGGGAATAAGCTTTCAAGTCTCAAATACTCCAGTCAGCCAACTCTCCAAGACTATGTCTGCCTGCATCCCGCCATGATGATAATGGACTGAACCTCTGAAGTATAAGCTGGCTCCAATAAAATGCTTTTTAAATAAGAGTTTCCATGGTCATGGTGTCTCTTTACAGCAATAGAAACCCTAACTAAAATAGGTAAATTGATAGATGCTCAGCTGTATGTATGTATGTATGTAAGAATGTGTGTGTGTGTGTGTGTGTGTGTGTGTGTGTGTGTGTGTGTAAATGCATGGATTGATGTGTAGCTTGATGGAGAGATGGGTACATAGATGAATGAAAAGATGATGGATGGATGGATGAAGGATGGATGGGTGGGTGATGGATGGATGGATGGATGGATGGGTGGATGAACTAATGATAAGTTGATGCTCCAGTGAGTATTCTTCAATGGTATAGGACATAAAGTATACTTTGCACAGTGCCTAACACAAAACTTGCCTGAATTTACCCTATATGCTAGTGGCAGAGCCAGGGCAACGGCCATGTCTCTTGATCTCTACTCTAGATCATTTTCTCCCTTCTTTCCTTTCTTTCTTTCCTTGTTCTTTTCTTTTCTTTTGAGACGGGATCTACCAAGATAGCCCAGGTTAACCTGAAACTTGCTATCCTTCAACTGAAAACCTTATTGCCTCAGCCCTCTGATTGGTGAGATTACAGAAGTATATGACAGCCAACCTACTATTAGCTTCTTTTTTTCTGCAGCTCACAAATGTACTGATAAAGGGTGTTATGCACTAAGACAACAACCCCGGAAGACATAAAACCTCAGAGGTAATCGAACAGTGCCTGGGGTAGGGCCTGTGAAAGGAATCGGTAGGGGGGGGGGCACGCATGAAGCAATCCCCATGCCTTACAATGCCAATGGGCCCTTCACAATGGACTCTTGAACACCGGCTGATTTTTACCCCTGTTCTATTTGTGTTCAGATAGACTGTCATTAACCTGAATACTCTCTTCTTAGACAATCTGGATTTGTCATTGAAGGCCAGGAGACAATGGAGTGGCCCGTGAGAATGTCTGTGTTCCTGTCCTCAGGATTCAAAAGCAGGTGTGACTACTTAGGAGACCAGCCCAGGGTAATCAGGAACCACATGCGTGTGGAGTATGAGGCCAGGCGTGTGGGTCTTCCTGAGATCTGCCCTTAACAACAGTCAGCAGCCTCCGGTGGGTTTCCCTACTCACCCGGTGAATGGGGATGACGAACCTTGCCCTACTCTCTTCCAGGAATAAATGAAGATGTTCTAAGGAATGCACTAAGCAAATGTGGGAGATTTGATTATTAACCAGATCTTTCTCTGAGACAATTGAGACATTTCAGTTAGCTCTTCTAGAAGCAGAGATAATGATTTGGACACATAATATGTCAATGGTTGGACTTGCTGTTTTGTGTCTAATGGAAGCTTAGAGCTCATGAACGCTAAAGCAGTCAAATTTTATACCATGACAGTTTTCTAAGAAGTCTATCAACAAAGAATGTTTAAGTAAAGATTTATGCATATCATGAAATACTACTGTGTTGATAGTAAATACTTATTATAGATTGTAAAGTAAAAAATCAACTTAATAATGAAAAATAAATGGTTCTGATATATATTTATTGTTATAGTTTTATTTGAAAGTACATGTATGTAAACTTGCATCTACAAGGTAGAATATGAGTGTGTGTGTGAGTGTGTGTGTGTGTGTGTGTGTGTGTGTGTGTGTGTGTTTGCACTCATATGAACATATTCAAAGGTCTGGAAGAAAACATACCAAATGGTTACTTGCCCTTAGCTTTACAAAGGAATATGGATGATGGTGAGGGGGTGAGGGTTTCTTTTTTTTAAAAAAACATTTTATTTATTTATTATGTGTACAGTGTTCTGCCTGCATGTACAATTGCATGCCAGATGAGGGTACCAGATCTCATTACAAATGGTTGTTAGCCACCATGTTGTTGCTGGGAATTGAACTCGGGACCTCTGGAAGAGCAGCCGCCAGTGCTCTTAACCTCTGGGCCATCTCTTCAGCCCCAGAGGGGGGTTCTTTTTGTGTTGTTCTTTATGTGCCATCTAAAATAAAAAAATATTAAATTCATATTTAAATGTTTTAAAATTTATCTATTGAAGAACAAGAGAATCAGAAAGGATCTGGACAGAATTGTTTAGGTACATAAGAGATTTTTGAAGGCTGTTCCTTGATGATATCCTCTCCATCATCTTCAACAGAAGCTTGACGTTTCACTTTCTAGACTCCCTTGCAGCTACCTGTGATTGAGTAGTAAATGGTAGCCAATAGGCAGTAAGAAGTAATGAGTTAACAGTGATTCTCTGTTCTCAGTTGGAAAAGGCCCTGCCACAGCCCCCGCCCCTGCAATGATTAGATGAGAACTACATGGAGATTCTGCCATTATTTTTAAAGCCTTGCTTGAGCTGCTAGAACTTTATGCTATTCAATAGAAATGTAAAAATAGACAAGCAAGTATCAAGGAGCCTCTCCCAGTACCTTAAAAGGAAGAAAAGTAGAACAAGGCTTATTTCTTCTGCCCAAGGCGCTCAGAACCTACTGCCAAGACAAGTCTGGTTTGCTTTTTAAATGGTGCAAGAGAACTCACAAGGAGGTTAGTGCGGGTCTTCAAGGACAGAAGAGAGGGCAGAAGGCTTCACGCTTGCACTTGCTGAGTTCCTGCAGAGATTTGCCAAAACACTGAGGAGAGAAAGAAGCAGGGAAGGTTCCCCACCTTCAAGTAGTTTGTAGTGAGCCAAGTACAGCACACTCGAAGAGTATGACCTTAGGGATCAGGTGAAGAGCAGCTGGCTCAACTCATTCACTCCTGAGAGTGGAGATAGATTCCTGAAGGTGATCCCTGCACTAGTTTTATTGAGGGGTGCAGAGTCGGGGTCTAGGAATATGCCTCGGTGGTTAAGAGTACTTATTGTTCTTGTAAAGGGTCAAGGTTCAGTTCCTAGCACCCACAAACATCTGTAACCAAGGTATCTGATGCCCTTTCCTGGCCTCCATATGAACCAGGCACATATGTGGTACACATGAATAATGCAGGAAATTATCAATACACATGAAATAAAATACTTTTTTTGTAAGATACAAAATTGACCGTATAAGAACAGAGAGATAAGCATAGATGATAGACAAAGAGCCCAGCTCCTAAGCAGGGTGGCCCTTGGAGGTAAAATAATGTTGGGAACTTGTAATTGAAGAACAAGGGAAAAGGTGTCCAACAGCTCCCACTGAGTGCCTGCACTACAAATGTCAATCATTTCCTGACTTCTCCAAGTCACAAATCCCTTTCTGCAGTTCCTTTCTCATATGGAGCCCTGTATAGAAATAAAATAAAATAAAACCTGAATACCACATGCCCCCACCCCACTTGCCCAGCCATTTAACCCAAGCTGAGCTAGACGAGTCTCTCTCCTGAGATGCTGCATATGGAACCCTGGAGTGAGCCGGGTACCACTGGGAAGTTGAGATAGAGGCCATGTAGACCCAGGGATCTGAGTTTAGTCCCCGGAATCTATTTGACAGAGGGAAAGAACCCTTCTCAGAGTTGACCTCTGACTTTCACACACATACCATGGCATTTGTGTGCTCACACATATGTATACAAAAATAACATTATCATTGCTTACAATGCAATAGAAAAGTAAGGTGGGCGTGGTAGAAGAAGGGATGAGCCAGAGGTTCATGTAGTCAGTGACAGAGAGGTTGCCCGGAAGCAAGGGGCCTGGTTCCAGGAAACCTAGGATACAAAGCAAGACCTTATCTCAAGCGAGCAAGGGCTCTGAAGAGGGTGGTGATGTGAGTTTCACCTCATCGTGGAAGCAAGGGGAAGGGAGAATAAAGAGTTTAACAACCATACGCCAATGGGTGGGCTCTGTGCAGATGCTCATTCAAGCACATCAGCTCTTGAAAAGGAAAACGAAAAACACAATACATGGCTGGACAGGACGTTAGCATGGGCTGGACCCTGGCTTCAGTCCCCAGCACCAAAAGGAAGAGAGACAGTCAGATATATGATCACTGACTAGATCCTTGTGGTATTTTAAACAAACTGTTGCTGTATTTCAAGTTTGATAACATGGTTTTTTTAAATATGAAGATGCCTGATTCTTTTTTCTTTTTTTTTAAATTTATTTTATATAACAAAGTCCATTTAAATGAAAACAAACATTTATAGACAATATTTGGGAATTTGGGCATTGTTCTTTCCAAACTACTTCCTGCTGGTAAGGGGCGCTGTCATGGGGGCTTCGAAGAAGATTCAGAAATCCTGGCTGTAGTCTGTAAGGCTGCTTTGTCCAGCTGTTTTGAATGTAGGATCACCTCATACTCTGTTGCCTGATTCTTTTTTCAAAATTCATATTGAAGACACACATGGTGACAAATGCCTGTATTCCCAACACTCAGCAAACCGAGGCCAGCCTTAGCTACACAACAAATTCTAAGCCAACCAGAGCCCTGGGATAAAATATATGTGGGAAATACGCAATGGATATGACGTCTGAGATTTGTCGTAAGGTACTGTGATGTATTTGTGTTTGTGAGGAAAACGGCAGGGGAAGGGGATATAAATGGAACAACATTGACCATGGCTTAATAAATACCGAGTCTGGACCACAACTGAACAGTTTCTCTACACTTTTGTGCTTTTGAAATCCTCTGTCACAGAGTTAAAAAATAAGTCTGCATGGTTAATCAACATTTAAAACATATTTAACTTCCCTGCTGATCAGAGGAAAGCAAGTGAAACTGGCAAGATGTGGTTTCCTCTCTGTCAGACTCACACGGACTGCACGGATGCCTGTACTCAGCACTGGGGAGGTGTAGGTGATAGGAACTTGGTGTGGCTTTGGTACGGTGTGAACAAAAGCTGGTCTGGGAGTCATGAATGAAAAGGTCTTAAGTATGTGAGTACACGAGACTTCTACCAGTGGTAGTTTAGCCAAAGAAAAGGAATCAAAAGTGACATGATATATATAGTTAAAAAAAAAACAAAAAAACAAACAAAAAAAAAACTGTTTGCTTTTGGTAAAATTATAACGTTACTCAAAGATAAAAGCAAATGTCACCCCACATCAGCTAGAAAGTGGTGTGAAGGTAAAGATTAATCCAGAGATGCATGTGCACAGTGCCGCTGAGAAGCGTATTTATCAGCCTGGAAAGATGTGTTTGAGATACAGGGACAGAAGGAAAGCCCACATGTCAAAGGTTGTGCTGACAATACGGGAGAAGTGTGTAACAGTGGCTGTCCCTGGAGGTGAGGGCGCGGCTTGTTCTGATTCCTCTGCTTTCCCTTCATTTTCCTGCTCTAGCGCCTTTTCTCCCCATAAGAGATGAGCAAAGGGGGTCGGTCTTCTGTACATGTGAGTTCTTTTCCCTTTCATCTTCACGGATGTGATCAAGGTAGGAGAAAATGCAATGTAAAAACCTCACTAACTGGATTGGAGGAATGGCTAAGTGCCTGTTGTTCTAGCAGAGGAACCCTGGTCATCCCCAGCAGCCATGCCAAGCCAAACCTGCCTGTAACTCCAGTTCCCGGGAATTCAATGTTATCATCTGGTGTCTGTGGGCTCCTGCAAGCATGCCATGCACACACACACACACACACACACATACACACACACACACGTAAATAAGTAGGGACTGGAGAGATGGCTCAGTGGTTAAGAATGTTTAATACTCTCAACGAGGACCATGTTCAGTTCCCAGCACCCACGTCAGGCATCTCTCAACTGCCTGTAACTCCAGCTTGGGATCTGGCCTCTGCAGACACTGAACTCACTCACTCATACATATGATGGGATGATGGGAGATGTCATTCTGTATATGTTTCTCATACTGGTTAATAATAAAGCACTGTTGGCCAATAGGAAAGGAAGATAGGCGGGACTAGGAGATGAGGAGGAAATAGGAAGTAGGAAGGAGGAGCCAAGATGGAGAGTCTGGAGAAAGCAATATGCTCCCCGGTAAGAGAAATACATAGATCAGCAGAAATGGGTTAATAATTAAGACAGAGCTAGCCAAGAAGAAACAAGTAGCCGGGCCAACAGCATTATATCAAATACAAAGTCTCTGTGCGTTATTTGGGGCTGGCGTGGCGGCGGGACAACCAGGCTGCGGGCGGAAAAACCCATACTTGTTACAAATGGCGCCCACGTGGCTAATAAGAACTTTCACTTAAAATTTAACAAAAGCTTTAAAAAGGGTTTTAGAAACAAAAGAACAGAGACAAGCAAGGTTGGTAACAACATTTTCTGGGTTGTACTCTGTTTTATGTGAGACAAGCAAAAATTTCTGCGGCTCCTTTAAGGGAAGATTCCTGACTCAGCATAAGCAGCAAAAAACCGCAGGGCTTTTAAGAAGCACTGCTAACAATTTATTGGTGTGTATGAGAGCTGGCAATGGCAGGGACCACATTTCCAAGCTGGCAGCATGGGGCTGGATGGCAGCGCAGACCAAGGCAGTAAGCACAGCTCTCACTGCTGGTGGTAAAATAGCTGCCGCCATGTTTGATAAACTGCCACAGAAACAACTATGACTTTCATTTTAGCAATGTTGTTTACCCAATAAAAGACTCGTGGCTACAAAAAGATAAAGATTTACAGTAAAGGCAGATTCACATTAAGAAAAAGCGCTAAACGTTTACAGTGTGTTTTAAAATATACGTAGACTTGGAAAAAAAATAAAATGGTTTTAAAGAGACAAAGAGGAACTGGGTGTGGTGGCACACACCTTTAATCCCAGCACTCGTGAGACAGAGGCAAGCAGATCTCTGTGATTTCAAAGTAAACCTGGTATGCAGAGTGAATTCCAGGACAGATAAGAGTTACACAGAGAAACCCTGTCTCAAAAAATAAAAAATAAAAAGTAAAAGAAACAGAGTAATAATAAAGCTACCTAAAGATGAAAAGCTCAGAGAGAATCTGTGTACTGTATGACATTATATTGTCTTTGTATTGTTTGACTGCTGAGGAAACAACTGTTAAAACAAATGCTGCTGAATTAATTCAATTTATATATTTTAAAAATGCTTTGACTCCAAAATTTAAGTTCAAGGACAAGTTACTGGGGAAAAGGATTTCTATTTTTGTTTCCACAGAAAATAAAAAGCTGTGGATTTCTTCCAGACTAATGTGGTTTGAGCAAGCCAGACCCCCTGAAAAAGAGTACCAGGTGATCCTACATTCAAAACAGGTGGACACAGCATCCTTGCAGGCTACAGCCAGGATTTCTGCATCTTCTTAGGATCCCCATGACAGTGCCCCCTATCAGCAGGAAGTAGCTTGGAAAGAACGACACCCAAATTCCCAAATATTGTTTATAAATGTTTGTTTTCATTTAAATGAGCTTGGTTATAAATGGTTAATGATCACAACCAATATCCTTTTAAAGGTAAAAAGGGAATTATGGTGTAGATATGAATACTTTGTTTTGGAATGGATTTTCATTTATTGATACAATTTAAGGTCAATTTTGTGATATGCATATTTCTCCTTTTGTTTAGGTATTGTTTTTATATTGCTCATTTAGAAATGTAATGTTTAATTCAATACAGATTATAGATAGTACCTATGATAGTCAGATATTATAGTTTAGTTAAGATTCTAGATATACAGACATGTATTTGAGATGGATAGGCATTCTTCAAACCTTTCAAAGACCTACAGAATATGGCATTTAAAATCCTTTAGGGTTTTTCTTGACAGTGAGACGTAACTGCTCCTGGCAACACCACCTGCGTCAGAAAGGAAGATGGGCATTGAAGAAACACGTTATGGAGTTTACTTCCAATATGGCAAGACTAGCCATTTGGACAAGATACTGCTCTTGTCTGGACTGTTTGACTTTGTGCTGTATAAACTGTACATGCAGGACCCACAGAAAAGTGACTGCTCATTCAAGATGGACATTGCTACAGAGTTCCTGCTTCATGGAAGAGTCTGCCAGACAGTCTGCAGGACACAGAGAAAAGTGACTGACAAACTGCCAATATGAGAAGACAGTTTAAAGTTTCCTGCTTTGCTGAAGAGTCTGCCAGACACACTATGGCCTGTGGGCTGAAGATGGAAGATTACAAAAGAACTTCGGGTGGCCAGGCAGTGAGATGTCTCAGTCATTTCTAGAGTTTATATATTATCCTTCTGTGGTCTTTGAAGGAGTTGAAGACAAATAGTTATGGTTATAGTTTTCCTTAGTTAGGATTAAAGATAAGTTATATATAGGGTTTTAAACTCACAAAGATAGAATAGATGATGGAATATTTTCTTAAATCTTACTAAATGTTAATGGACTAAATATTGTTAACTGTGATTCTTATTGGATAACTGTTGTGTTATATATTTTGCATGATAAGGTTAAAACCCTTCTTTTTATTTAGACAGAAATGAGGAGATGATGGGAGATGTCATTCTGTATATGTTTCTCATACTGGTTAATGAATAAAGCACTGTTGGCCAATAGGAGGGACTAGGAGATGAGGAGGAAAGAGGAAGTAGGAAGGAGGAGCCAAGATGGAGAGTCTGAAGAAAGCAGTATGCCGGCCGGCTCCCTGGTAAGAGAAATACATAGATCAGCAGAAATGGGTTAATAATTAAGACAGAGCTAGCCGAGAAGAAACAAGTAACCGGGCCAACAGCATTATATCAAATACAGAGTCTCTGTGTGTTATTTGGGGCTGGCGCAGTGGTGGGACCAGACCAGGCGGCAGGCGGAAAAACCCGAACTCCCTACAGACACATCCACATGTAAACATAAGATAATTAATATTGAATCTTTTTTAGGTTTTAAAAATAATTAAAACTTTTTAAACACCATTAACAGGAAGTCAGATACAAAGAGGAAAATGGGTGTAAATCCAAACAGGAGGGGTTTTTGTTTTTTTTTGGGGGGGGTGAGGGGGTTTTTGTTTGTTTTGGGGTTTTTTTGTTATTCTAAATTTTTTACGTGTTTTATTATTTTTTTATTTTATGTTTTTCCCGCATGTATGTTTGTGTAGGCCTAGTGGCTCTGAAGGCCAGAAGAAGGTATCAGGGCCCCCTGGAACTTATAGATGGCTGTGAGCTGCTGTATGAGTGCTGGGAATCACTCATACGGGTCCTCTGCAAGAGCAGCCAGTGCTCTTAACTGCTGAGCTATTCTTTTAGCCCAACTCTAATTCTTTAAAATAAATGTTTTGAGTAGTTCTAGAACTCTAAATGATGGATTCTTGTTTAACCAAAATCACATTTGCCACAGCACCACAAAAATGAAACAAAACAAAGTCTGAGAGTATGAGCTCATGGATGAGCATAGTATCTGGAAGCTGTGTGTGTGCCCAGGGGCAAGACTAGGTACGATTAGCTAATCATGTTAGCACTGTCTTGCATTTTTATTCCTAGAGATACTTACCTGCTCTGTGGTCAGTAAGGTGGTAGGTTTAAACTGGGCCTATCCTGAGCATGTCTGTCTCTCTCTGTCTCTTGCACACACACACACACACACACACACACACACACACACGCACACACGCACACACGCACGCACACACACTCCTTTACTACTGTGATAGTTGGGAAGGGTAGCTTTGAATGTCAGTATGACTGGACCATGGGATGCCCGGGTATCCAGACAGGGTTATTTTTGGTTGTGCCTGTACAAGTGTTTGTAGGAGACTTGATTGGTGGAGTCGGACAGGGAGAATGTCCTTCCCAGTGTGTGTGAGCTCAAATCCCATCCACTGCGGGCCTGAGTGGAACAGAAGAGTGGAGAAACACGGTGTCCATGAGCTGTCTTCCTGACTGCAGCGATGGTCTCCTCTGCTTGGGCCAGGCCAGATCTTACAGCATGGCCCTCTGCTTCTCGTGCCTAAGCTTCCCTGGGTGTCCAGCTCTGACAGCAGATCATGGGGCTTCTCAGCTTACAGAATCATGTGAATCAGTTCTTTACCATTACGGATGTAGCCTACGCACTGTGTTTCTGTGGAGAACCTCGAACCATGGAATGGCTATCTGGGGCTAGGGCACACATTTCAGCCAAGAGGCCTGGCAGACGAGTGTAAGGAGCTAACCATAGATCACTCTGTGTTAGCGCCCGGTCGGACGGACTCCTGTGCCAGCTGCCATGTCATTCCACTGCTCCCACCACGCCCCCTGCCTTCTTCCAGGAGGGAAACAAGGGGTTAATGCTTAGCATTTTGAACCTACAATGTTTCCATTAGCTGCTGTCTGATACCTCATCCAGTCACACTGGCTATAAAGTGTCTGGAATGCAGAAATCGCTATGAATATTCACGAAGCCATATCATGAGTAATACTTTTTTAAAAAGTGAGTAGTCTCTAGCTGTTTTCTTGGAAATTGAATTCTTCTCCCACACTTCAAGTCACCTGGAGATGGTCAAGAACAGGGTTCTACTGAGTACAGCCCACACGTAGAGCAGCGAGTGCTCTGAACTACTGAGCCATCGCTCCAGCCGCGCGTTGTGTTGTGTTGGCTTATTTGTCTTGTTTTTTTAATATTCATTTAATTTTATTTTATGTGTATGAGTGTTTTGCCTGTGTGTGTGTTCACACGTGCAGTGCATGCAATGCCTGTGGAGTTCAGGGAATGGCAACAGATTCTCTGGCACTGTAGTTATGAACAGTTGTAGCTGCTGGGAACTAAATTGGGGTCCTCTGCAAAAACAGCACATGCTCCAAACCCCTGAGCCATCTCTCCAGCCCCTAGGTCTTATATTTGTAAGTGGCAGAAGAAATTGAAAGAGAAGCAAACTTGTGACATGATATCTGAACTCCAGTGTCTAATTGATAGTTTTATGTGCACACTCAAGCCTGTGTACATATTGCCAGCGGCTGCCTCTGCACTGTGATGGCAGAGCCTAATGGCTGACATAGAGAGCATGTAGCCACACAGCCTACACTCCTGTTCTGACTTCCTGTGTAGAAGCTGGCGATCTTTTGTCTAACGGAGCTGGTATACTGTGTCACACTTTCCCTGCAGAGGGAACTGTTCACCTCGCACGGGCTAAACTACCAGGTGTTCATCCTCCAGCCTTAAAACCCTCGTCCTTTCATTGGGCAGAGACCTGGTGAGTGACAACTCTGATACATCAATTTAAGTTCTAGATTTCTATCAGTTTTCTATAAAACTCTGCTGCCCTGGACTTGTTTCCACAGATAGAAAACGAACACAAATAAGACGAAAAGTAACACATCATATATGTATTAATAAGGGAGAGGAAGAAAGCATTGCCAAGACAAAGGTCAGAGAGGGTCAAGGAAGGAGAGATTAGCAATTTAAAGCTGGGCCAGGACAGGAATGTTGACAAGACTGTATTCAAAGTAGACCTGATAAAGATGAGAATGTTGTGTTTTTTAATTATTTATTTTATGTACATTGGCATTTTGCCTGCACACATGTCTGTTTGAGGGTGTCAGGTCTTAGAGTTATAGACAGATGTGCTCTGTCATGTGGGTGCTGGGAATTGAACCCGGTCCTCTGGAAGAACAGTTGGTGCTTTTAACCATTGAGCCATCTGAAACATCTACAAGATCATTTCAGAAGCTGGAGAGATGCCCCAGCGGTTAAGAGCACTTGCTGCTCTCCCAGAGGATCAGAATTGGGCAGCTCACAACTGCCTGTAACTACAGCTTCGGGAAAGCCAAAGTCATCCTCTGGCCTTGCTAGCACCTATATACACAAGGCACATGCACGCACACATGCGTGCGTGCACGCACACACACACACTTACATACACATACACTCACACACACTCACACATACACACACATACTCTCACACACACACACACTCACACACTCACACACACATACACACATACACACACTCACACACACTCACACATACACACACACATACTCACACATACACACACACATACACAAACATGAATAAAAATAAAAATCTTTTAAAAATAAGAAGAACATTTCAGGCACAGGCAGTAACAGAAAACGGGCCCTGCAGTATCCCATGCCCACAGTATTGAATGATCCATGAACTGAGGTCAGGGAAGCCAAAGGTAGACAATTTATCATAGAGATCTTCTAGGCCATGTATTCTGAGTGGTCTCCAAGTCTTTACTATATTACCTGAAATATTATACAACTACTTTGCAAAAGGAGACACATCTTCAGTCTTATTTGTGGTAAAAGAACTGAAATCCATAAGCATATACATAAAAAGCTGAGCAACAGGAAAGACCGTGCAGTGGTGACTCAGCCCCGTTGCTGCGTGGAACAAGTCACCCCAAGGAGCTGCTTCTGTAGCCTACACAGTTCCAGGACAGCCAGGGCTACATAGAGAGATTTGTCTCAAAAGACAATACAAAACAAAACAAAACCTTTTTTAAAAAACAGAAGCAGCTAGGTGGAGGTAGGGCATATCTTCAATCCCAGCACTTGGGCAGCAGATGCAGTTGGATCTCTGTGAGTTCAAGCCTGGTCTACAGAGCTAGTTCCAGGACAGCCAGAACTGTTACACAGAGACGCCCAGTCTCGGGGTGGGAGATGGGGAGTAGGCAGAAGGCGGGGGGGGGGGGCAACTTAATTTCCCAATGTCTCCCACCTTTGGGGAAGATCAACAAACGCACCTCGTCTCCATTCTTTGTAACCCTTTAATCTTCTGTGTCCCTGCTCTTCCAAGCCTTCACCTCTACCCGGGCCCACCTGCAAGCTGCTCTCTTCTCTAACTGGGTGCTTTCCTTCAAGCTTCAAGCAGCCTCACGGTCTGTAGGAGCCCCCGTTTAGTAACTGCTTTACCCCACATCCCACTCTCATCTACTCAAGATGTGCTGCTACTTTAATGAGGCGGACACGCTATCTGCTTATCATGACGTTTCTTTGTCTGTGTTCTTTCTTGCCCAGTGCAGTGTGGTGGTGTGCAGACACTTTAGGGGACAGGTGTGGTGCAGACAGACAGACACTATAGGGACAGGTGTGCAGACAGACAGACACTATAGGGACAGGTGTGCAGACAGACAGACACTATAGGGACAGGTGTGCAGACAGACAGACACTATAGGGACAGGTGTGCAGACAGACGGACACTATAGGGGACAGGTGTGCAGACAGACGGACACTATAGGGGACAGGTGTGCAGACAGACGGACACTATAGGGACAGGCGTGCAGACAGACAGACATTATAGGGACAGATGTGCAGACAGACAGACACTATAGGGACAGGTGTGCAGACAGACGGACACTATAGGGGACAGATGTGCAGACAGACGGACAGACACTATAGGGACAGGTGTGCAGACAGACGGACACTATAGGGACAGGTGTGCAGACAGACAGACATTATAGGGACAGGTGTGCAGACAGACAGACACTATAGGGACAGGCGTGCAGACAGACAGACACTATAGGGACAGGTGTGCAGACAGACAGACAGACACTATAGGGACAGATGTGCAGACAGACAGACACTATAGGGGACAGGTGTGCAGACAGACAGACAGACACTATAGGGACAGGTGTGCAGACAGACAGACAGACACTATAGGGACAGGTGTGCAGACAGACAGACACTATAGGGACAGGTGTGCAGACAGACAGACACTATAGGGACAGGTGTGCAGACAGACAGACACTATAGGGACAGGTGTGCAGACAGACAGACACTATAGGGACAGGTGTGCAGACAGACAGACACTATAGGGGACAGGTGTGCAGACAGACAGACAGACACTATAGGGACAGGTGTGCAGACAGACGGACACTATAGGGACAGGTGTGCAGACAGACAGACACTATAGGGACAGGTGTGCAGACAGACAGACACTATAGGGACAGGTGTGCAGACAGACAGACAGACACTATAGGGACAGGTGTGCAGACAGACAGACAGACACTATAGGGGACAGGTGTGCAGACAGACAGACAGACACTATAGGGACAGGTGTGCAGACAGACGGACACTATAGGGGACAGGTGTGCAGACAGACAGACACTATAGGGACAGGTGTGCAGACAGACGGACACTATAGGGACAGGTGTGCAGACAGACAGACACTATAGGGACAGGCGTGCAGACAGACAGACAGACACTATAGGGACAGGTGTGCAGACAGACAGACACTATAGGGACAGGTGTGCAGACAGACAGACAGACACTATAGGGACAGGTGTGCAGACAGACAGACACTATAGGGGACAGGTGTGCAGACAGACAGACAGACACTATAGGGACAGGTGTGCAGACAGACAGACAGACATTATAGGGACAGGTGTGCAGACAGACGGACACTATAGGGACAGGTGTGCAGACAGACAGACACTATAGGGACAGGTGTGCAGACAGACAGACACTATAGGGACAGGTGTGCAGACAGACAGACAGACACTATAGGGACAGGTGTGCAGACAGACAGACACTATAGGGACAGGTGTGCAGACAGACAGACAGACACTATAGGGACAGGTGTGCAGACAGACGGACACTATAGGGACAGGTGTGCAGACAGACAGACACTATAGGGACAGGTGTGCAGACAGACAGACAGACACTATAGGGGACAGGTGTGCAGACAGACAGACACTATAGGGACAGGTGTGCAGACAGACAGACACTATAGGGACAGGTGTGCAGACAGACAGACACTATAGGGGACAGGTGTGCAGACAGACGGACACTATAGGGACAGGTGTGCAGACAGACAGACAGACACTATAGGGACAGGTGTGCAGACAGACAGACACTATAGGGACAGGTGTGCAGACAGACAGACAGACACTATAGGGGACAGGTGTGCAGACAGACAGACACTATAGGGACAGGTGTGCAGACAGACAGACACTATAGGGACAGGCGTGCAGACAGACAGACAGACACTATAGGGACAGGTGTGCAGACAGACAGACACTATAGGGACAGGTGTGCAGACAGACAGACAGACACTATAGGGGACAGGTGTGCAGACAGACAGACACTATAGGGACAGGTGTGCAGACAGACAGACACTATAGGGACAGGTGTGCAGACAGACAGACAGACACTATAGGGGACAGGTGTGCAGACAGACAGACACTATAGGGACAGGTGTGCAGACAGACAGACAGACACTATAGGGACAGGTGTGCAGACAGACACTATAGGGACAGGTGTGCAGACAGACAGACACTATAGGGACAGGTGTGCAGACAGACAGACAGACACTATAGGGGACAGGTGTGCAGACAGACAGACATTATAGGGACAGGTGTGCAGACAGACAGACAGACACTATAGGGACAGGTGTGCAGACAGACAGACACTATAGGGACAGGTGTGCAGACAGACAGACAGACACTATAGGGACAGGTGTGCAGACAGACAGACACTATAGGGACAGGTGTGCAGACAGACAGACACTATAGGGACAGGTGTGCAGACAGACAGACAGACACTATAGGGACAGGTGTGCAGACAGACAGACACTATAGGGACAGGTGTGCAGACAGACAGACACTATAGGGACAGGTGTGCAGACAGACAGACAGACACTATAGGGGACAGGTGTGCAGACAGACAGACACTATAGGGACAGGTGTGCAGACAGACAGACACTATAGGGACAGGTGTGCAGACAGACAGACACTATAGGGACAGGTGTGCAGACAGACAGACAGACACTATAGGGGACAGGTGTGCAGACAGACAGACACTATAGGGACAGGTGTGCAGACAGACAGACACTATAGGGGACAGGTGTGCAGACAGACGGACACTATAGGGACAGGTGTGCAGACAGACAGACACTATAGGGACAGGTGTGCAGACAGACAGACACTATAGGGACAGGTGTGCAGACAGACAGACAGACACTATAGGGACAGGTGTGCAGACAGACGGACACTATAGGGACAGGTGTGCAGACAGACAGACACTATAGGGGACAGGTGTGCAGACAGACAGACACTATAGGGGACAGGCGTGCAGACAGACAGACACTATAGGGACAGGTGTGCAGACAGACAGACACTATAGGGACAGGTGTGCAGACAGACAGACACTATAGGGGACAGGTGTGCAGACAGACAGACACTATAGGGACAGGTGTGCAGACAGACAGACACTATAGGGACAGGTGTGCAGACAGACAGACACTATAGGGACAGGTGTGCAGACAGACAGACAGACACTATAGGGACAGGTGTGCAGACAGACGGACACTATAGGGACAGGTGTGCAGACAGACAGACACTATAGGGGACAGGTGTGCAGACAGACAGACACTATAGGGGACAGGCGTGCAGACAGACAGACACTATAGGGACAGGTGTGCAGACAGACAGACACTATAGGGACAGGTGTGCAGACAGACAGACAGACACTATAGGGACAGGTGTGCAGACAGACAGACACTATAGGGACAGGTGTGCAGACAGACAGACACTATAGGGACAGGTGTGCAGACAGACAGACACTATAGGGACAGGTGTGCAGACAGACAGACACTATAGGGACAGGTGTGCAGACAGACAGACATTATAGGGACAGATGTGCAGACAGACAGACAGACACTATAGGGACAGGTGTGCAGACAGACAGACACTATAGGGACAGGTGTGCAGACAGACGGACACTATAGGGACAGGTGTGCAGACAGACAGACAGACACTATAGGGACAGGTGTGCAGACAGACAGACACTATAGGGACAGGTGTGCAGACAGACAGACAGACACTATAGGGACAGGTGTGCAGACAGACAGACACTATAGGGACAGGTGTGCAGACAGACAGACACTATAGGGGACAGGTGTGCAGACAGACAGACACTATAGGGACAGGTGTGCAGACAGACGGACACTATAGGGACAGGTGTGCAGACAGACAGACAGACACTATAGGGACAGGTGTGCAGACAGACAGACAGACACTATAGGGACAGGTGTGCAGACAGACAGACACTATAGGGACAGGTGTGCAGACAGACAGACACTATAGGGGACAGGTGTGCAGACAGACAGACAGACACTATAGGGGACAGGTGTGCAGACAGACAGACACTATAGGGGACAGGCGTGCAGACAGACAGACATTATAGGGACAGGTGTGCAGACAGACAGACACTATAGGGGACAGGCGTGCAGACAGACAGACATTATAGGGACAGGTGTGCAGACAGACAGACACTATAGGGACAGGTGTGCAGACAGACAGACAGACACTATAGGGACAGGTGTGCAGACAGACAGACACTATAGGGACAGGTGTGCAGACAGACAGACAGACACTATAGGGACAGGTGTGCAGACAGACAGACACTATAGGGACAGGTGTGCAGACAGACAGACACTATAGGGACAGGTGTGCAGACAGACGGACACTATAGGGACAGGTGTGCAGACAGACAGACACTATAGGGACAGGTGTGCAGACAGACAGACACTATAGGGGACAGGCGTGCAGACAGACAGACATTATAGGGACAGGTGTGCAGACAGACAGACACTATAGGGACAGGTGTGCAGACAGACAGACAGACACTATAGGGACAGGTGTGCAGACAGACAGACACTATAGGGACAGGTGTGCAGACAGACAGACAGACACTATAGGGACAGGTGTGCAGACAGACAGACACTATAGGGACAGGTGTGCAGACAGACAGACACTATAGGGACAGGTGTGCAGACAGACAGACAGACACTATAGGGACAGGTGTGCAGACAGACAGACACTATAGGGGACAGGTGTGCAGACTCTATACAGGCCAGGTCAGCATCTTCTCTGTTTTCCTCTGGCAAAGGATTTGATTTTCCTTCCTACAGCAGTCCCGTGTGCTCTCTTCCTGCCTTCTCCCACCCTCTTAAGTCCAACCTCACCCTCCTGAAAGGTCACCTCTGGCTCAGAAGAGTGTCTATGACCCGTCGCATCCACACCTGCTGCTCTTCTGACGGATGCTTGCTCCTAGATCCATCAGGGCTGACGCAGGGAAACAATCTTCCCATGAGTGGGGCAGTGAACTTGGACGTCGCAGGGAGAGCAGAGCTGGAGCGAGATGGCAGGGCATGAACGATGGGTAGACCTGAGCTCTGGCTTCCTCTACAGCTGTGGCGAGACATAGCTCCTGGGGGCTCGCCCAGGCCTCGGCCTCTGCTCACCACAAGCTCTAGGGGTTGATAGCAATGTTTCCTCATACTACAGTGTAGTATCCTGCACAAGCTGTAACTAGGGCTTCATAAATAGAGATCGCAGAGATGGGAGTAATATTTTAAATCAGCCAGTCCAAAAGACAAGGGTTTGTTTTATGATAAAACCTACACAAACCATAGTGATTTTTCCCTTGTTACCTAGAGACAGAAGGTCTGAGAGGGGCAGCCAAAGAGTAAGGGTAATGATTTTCTTAGGTTACTGCTCTTATCCTATGGATTATGTTCAGTCTGTTCCAACACACATACAACACTCACACACACTCTCACACACCACACACACCCATATACCACTAACACACACACACACACTCACACACATTCATATACCACACACACCACACACACTCATATACCATACACATACTCATACACACTCATACCACAACACTATACAACACATACACACACACCTCACATACACACTACACACTCATACATACATACCACACACTCATACATACATACCACACACTCATACATACATACCACACACACTCATATACACACACACCACACACACTCATGCACACACAGTGCACACACACTCATATACACACACCACACATACTCATACACACACACTCTCTCATACACACAGCACACACACTCACACACATACACCACACACACTCATACACACTCATACACACACCACACACTTATACACACACCACACACACTCATACACACTCATACCACAACACTATACAACACATACACACACACCTCACATACACACCACACACTCAGACACACACACCACACACTCATGCACACACACTCATACACACACACCACACACACTCACACACACCACACACACACACACTCATACACACACACCACACACACTCATACACACACACCACACACACTCATACACACACAGCACACACTCATACACACACAGCACACACTCACACACATAGCACACTCATACACACACCACACACACTCATACACACACCACACACACTCATACACACACAGCACACACACTCATACACACACAGTGCACACACTCATGCACACACAGCACACACTCATACACACACAGCACACACACTCACACACATAGCACACTCATACACACACACAGCACACACTCATGCCACCTCCCATGTCTCGGTAAAGAACTAGGCAGTGAACTAGGACCGCTCCCATGCTAACTCAGAACTGTAGCACTGCACGCACAGATATCTAACTCCATCATGAGATGAAGTCTCACTGGGTTGTCCCGGCTGACCCCAAACCTATGTTCTGACTGGCTAAGCCTATAGCCGTGCAACACCAGGCCTGTTGAGTGACGGTGGCGCCTGTTGCTGCCACTTCCCCTTTCTCTTCTCTTTCGTTTTTGTTTTTGAAATGTTTTATAACCCAAGCTGACCTTTGCCTCCAAATCTTCTGCCTCATCCTCCTGAGTAACGTGATCACACGTGTGCAAGGCCACTCCCAGCTGAATCCTTGACCAAGACCACGGACTTAAGTTGCGGTTGCCTGGATTCGAGTATTTTGATGTTTAAAAAGTCTGTCCTGGACAAAGTAGTCTTTCTTACACCTCCTTCAAAAGGAAAAAGTGCTGTCTATTTCCTGGGTTGTCATGCAGACTGGATGAACAGAATCTTTCTATAGAAAAGGCAGGATTTTCCTGGTAGTTGTGGCACACACTTTTAATTCTGATATTTGGGAGGCAGAGGCAGGAGGGTCTCTTGAATTTCAGAGAGTTCCATGGCAGTCAGAGCTACTCAGAGAAAAACTGTCTTGAAAAACGAGAAGGTGGGGGGGGGAGGAGAAAGACGAAAAGAAGGGAGGAAGGGAGGAAGGAAGGGAGGAAGGGAGGAAGGAAGGAAGGGAGGAAGGGAGGAAGGAAGGGAGGAAGGAAGGGAGGAAGGGAGGAAGGGAGGAAGGAAGGGAGGAAGGGAGGAAGGAAGGGAGGAAGGGAGGAAGGGAGGGAGGAAGGGAGGGAGGGAGGAAGGGAGGAAGGGAGGGAGGGAGGGAGGAAGGGAGGGAGGGAGGGAGGGAGGAAGGGAGGGAGGGAGGAAGGGAGGGAGGGAGGGAGGAAGGGAGGAAGGGAGGGAGGAAGGAAGGGAGGAAGGAAGGGAGGGAGGAAGGGAGGAAGGAAGGGAGGAAAGAGAAAAGAAAGAAAAGGCTGGTGTCATGGTGCTACCATTTCTAGAGTGACAGCGTCACTTCCAGAACTCTTGGTCCTTTGACATCCTATACAGTGCCATCTTACGCTGTAAGATGGGACTAAGTTAGGAGAGCATTACCTGAACAGAAAGAAGCACTTTCCCATGGCGATGAAGACCTCAGGTCCCCGTGGCTACAATCAGCCTCCACCAGGGACAGAGCCATAGCCTAGTCTTTGCCGTCTTTTGCTTTCTGTGGACAGCACAATACTAGCACGCACTTCCTGGAGTGAGAACGGAGGGTCAAACAGGGTTTGGTCCTATGCAGCGTTTTGACTTCTCTGACCCTCCCATTGTTCATATGGGGTTGTGTGCAGCACTGGCGAAGAGCTCTTGTGCATTTTAGTAGGCTATTGGTCAACACAGCAAGGCTGTTTACTGAATCCTGAACACAGTAGTGTTTCTGACATAGAGCAGGCTGAACAGTAAACCCGTGGACCTTGCACTCATGGACCTTAGACTAAGGAGGAAGAGAGTTACCGTTTGACAAATTCTAATAAAGCACGGTGAGTAATTTGATAGAGGAAAAACACGGGACTCAAACACAGTGGAAGGAAAATGAGTTGAAGGGTTGATAAGAAGTCAAAGAGGAAGAGGGTTGTGTGGCATCCTGGCCATCTTTTCCCTGCATATTAATTGATTGCCTGAGAGAGTGTGATTGCAAGACAATCTGTCTGCCTGTGGCTTTGCTCTGATCACAGCAGTTGGTTTAGGATGGGAACTTAGTAGCCTATGAGTTTATAGTTGAATGCATAAATTGGTTTAGGATGGCTCAGGTAGGGATAAAATAAAAAGACTCCCCTCCCCACCCCAATCTGCCATTAAAAAAAAAAAAAGCATTATTTGCTGTTGATAGCATCTTCCTAGTTTGCTTTTTGTTTGTTTGTTTTTCCAATTTGGGAACCCAGACTGTAGACAGAGCCAATCCCACCAAGGAAGTAGAAACTGTAGAAGCCAAGATTATCAGCCACTGGCCTTTGACTGAAGCACAAGCCAATGGACCCCATTGTTCAAATCAGCCAGGGTCAGAGCTCTGTGCTGTTCCAATGAATCAGTCTGGCCAATATGCCAGAGAAGAGCAGTGTAAGAAGTCAGGCTGAAGAGCATCAGAGGCAGTCATTGTATTTAACAACACGGTGGCTACTGGAGACCTAGACAAAGTCGGTTTTAGTGGTAGGGGCCTGGGAACAGGGAGAACCTGCTTCTACAGAACCCTTGACTGCTTCAGGAGCCCCTATAAGATCTGCCCTCATGGAGAGCTGGGATCTCTAAGATTCTAAATACTCATTTTCTCACTAGTCACCACAACACCCCCACAGCAAATCCTTTACCTATGTGGTTCTCAGCCAGCCCACAGGTTTCACTGTAGGAGAACAATTGGAGTAGGTTAGAATAAGCTGAATTTCCATCATGGGTTGACAGTTGGATCAAGGTTTTGCTGTTTGCCCTCTAAGACAATCACTACTGCTTACTGGAGTGAGTCCTGCTTATGTGACATGGGCCAGGGGGACACATGGCCATTGGGGACAAGAGTCTAAGTGTGTATTGCACTCGATGATAGCTCGCTAGACAAGGTTCTGAGTTCAGCCTCCTGGTACTGAAACAATCGAGAGGACAAACAAAACCCTACACATTCTTGGCTCCACAGATAAAAGAACTTGCCACAAAAGATCCTAATTCCTGGACGACTTTAATCCAAGCACTCAGAAGACAGAGGCAGGCAGAACTCTGTGAGTTTAAGGCCAGCCTGGTCTATATCCAGGACAGGATCCAAAGCTACACAGAAAAACCCTGTCTTGAAAATCAAAACAATTTAAAAAAAAAAAAAAAAAAAAAAAAAAAAGGAAGGAAGAACAGACCCTAATTCAATCCCCAGAAGCACAGGGTAGAAAGAGAGAACTGATTCCCACAGGTTGTCCTCTGACCTCCACATGGATGCTAGACACACTAATAAACTAAAACAAAACAAAAACCCGATGTGCGCTCTAAGACGGAGAATGTAAGAAGGAGGCTTCATGTTGGAGACTAAGTAGGCCCTGCAGGAGCATCCCATTATTATAAGCTCTAGTGGATTCAGGTTCCCTTAATTGGGGTCTCCTTCAGTAAATGAAGGATTCCAACCCACTAAAGGAGCCCCAATGCCCTCTTCAAGAAATGGCTCATTCATCAGCTTCACTTGCCACTGAAACCAATGTCCACTCTGGCTCCCAAGCACCAGTGTCCACCCTGGCTTTAGCGGGGCTTTGGGGGTGTGTATGGCTAGCACTCATTTGTCCTGGGGATTGCACCTGCACAGAAGGATAGATTATAACAAGATCTAGGCTGCTACTGTGTGAATATAGCTTGGAGTGCTCTATGCTTGCCTCCTTTGTAACACTCTGAAGTACCATCTTTTACTACGCCACGTAGATGTTTGTGAACTTTCCATTTGGAAGAGAGTTAGATTTCAGTAACGTCGCAAAATAATACTCTTGTATCCTTCAACCAGCCCCAACCTAAACAATAACATTTTACACAATCACAGTGTAGTCAAAACCAAAAATATTGGACTGAAGACATAGCCCAATCAGTACAGTGTGGGCTAGCATGCACAAGACTCTGGGTTTGAGCCCCAACACCATGCAAACAAGAGGTGGCAGTTCATGGCTGTGGCCCTGGCACTTGGGAGGTGGAGGAGGTGGGGTCAGGAGTTCAAGGTTATCCTTGACTCCGTAGAGAGTTCAAGGCCAGTCTGGGATACATGAGACCTGGTCTCAAAAATAAATTAATTAGTGAATTAATTAACATAGGGGCAGTACTTGGTTAACCTAGAGAACAAATAGCTAAGCCAGCCAAGACCCTGGCTCACATTTGTGAACCCAGCACTCTGAAGGTGGAGGCAGGCGAATCTTGAGTTTGGCCTAGACATTATCTTCAGTTTCCTTGAGACAATTTGAAGAGGGAGTACCGGCCACCATTTACAGGATAAGCTTCCACCTGGATTTGTCCGATGTTCCCCCAAGATTAGGTTCAGGTTACATGTTTTGGGCAAGAATATCGCCATGCCCTTTTCAGAACATAGATTGAATGGTACACGATGTCAATTTATGTCATTACCTGGAATGTCAACTCTGATTATTTGATGCGGTGGAGGTTGCCAGTGCTCTTCCCTGCCATGCCTACTCCCCTCCCCCAGCCTTTGCAGCAGGTGATGAGTAACTGGGAGGAAAAGGCGCCCAGCCCAGGCAAGCAGGTGCTGCTCACCACACCTCTGCTTTTACTTCTCTGTGTGAGACAGGGTGTCATGTAGCCCAGGCTACCCATGCACTCATTTATGTAGGCAATGGTGACCTAGAACTTCTGACTCTCCCACTGTGACCCTTCCAAGTGCTGGGACTGCTGGTGTGTACCACCACACTCAGCTCGCACGGCGCGGCATGGCTTCGTGTGTGTAGAGGAAGCGGGCTGCCGGCCCTTATGTGCTAATTCTAACATCGACTGAGCTTGACTACAATTGCCATGTGGTGTTTGCTAAATACTAACTCTATTTCCACATCTCCACCAAGAGTAAGAATTAGAACTCTACTATAAGGGAGACCTTGTGTCTTCTCCCTCTTAACTTGAGTATTTACTGATTGATGCCGCCGTAAGCCCCTTGGACACCAAACCCATTTCTCAGAGGAGAAAACAGACTGAAAAGTAGTACAGAAGGTAACCACAGTCACAAGGCAAGGATGGGGGAGGACCAGGTTTATTCTTGGGCCGTCTGTGTCTTTATCCGATATTGTTTTCCGGCCATTCTGGGGGCTGACGCCTGAGGGTGGCTAATTCAAAGCTCATTGGAGCAACTTGGTGAAGAAAGCTGAGCTCAGCCCTGTGGCAGAGCGCGCCTGCCTTGCAGTAGGACCTAGTTTCAGTCCCCAGTACTGCTAAATAAATAATACTCGTTTCTGAGAATGTACATCTGTAGCTCAACACAGGTCCCTCCTTTCTCGATGACCGAGGGATTCCAATGCTAATAAGTTTAAAACAGCAGTGCTTTTAGCAACCCTGGCACCCTCAGCATCCTTGGGACCTTGTGTTCTAGCTCCCTCCTACTCCCACGCTGGCTTTGTTTTTAAAGAGATCAACCTGCACCGTCCTTGTAACCAGGCACCGCGGCCCTCGCCTTTTGTCTCAGCGTGCAGAAGGCTGAGGTAGATGCATCATCATGGATCCCAGGCCAAACTGGACTGCATAAGGAGACACTGTCTCAGACAAAACAGCAAAACTTACCAAGTGGTCAAACTCACAAAAACATACAGAATTTCAGAAATACACGCTTTCTCTCCGTGACTGCCAATAAACGAATGTGTCCAGCTGTAGTTAGCAGAGGATGTGGCTTGACAAGTGCCTTATATTTCTATATATGCAGGGAGGAGACATTTTTAACGATGCCCTATGCATCTTTAAGATGGGTCCCAGGTCCATGGCCCTACTACAGCCAGGGTCTGTGTTGATGTCTGTGGCCTGTTACGATGAGGGCCATGTGGATTCACAGGGTCTGGACAGCTGCCTGGGGCTGTTGGTGCCTGAGGGCTTTGCTACCACAGGAGACACGCCAGGCTGGGTGGCCTATGCAGCCACCTGCAGCCATGGTGACTCTCAGACCCGGCTGCTACCAAGGACCATGTCTGGGTTCACAGTTTGTGTTAAAATCTGTGGCCCACCTTGCCACCAAGGGCTGTGTGGATGCCTTGGGTTGGCTCAGCCACCTGAGTCCATTGGCTGCCGAGGGGCATGCTGTGGCCAGGGCCATGGGGTTCTGAATGGTCTGCACTGTTATCTGATGTCATAGTGAGGTCCCGGCCAGGGCAGTAGCTGAGGGCCATGTCTGGATCCTTGGTCCTACTAGAGCCAGGGTCTGTGCTGATATCCGATGTTCCCGTTGCCATCAAAGACCATGGGGATGCCCAGGATCTGGGGCCACACTGGTATCTAAGGGCCACACTGCCTCTGGGGCTGTGCTGATCTTGTGGCCTGCTCTGCCATCTGGGGTGATGATGGTATACGGCCCCAGCTGCTGCAGAGAACCATGTCTGGGTCTGTGGTCCCACTGGGGTAGAGGCTACAACCTGTGTTCTTATTGATGTCCCATGGGCGTGATGCTGGCGTCTCCCTGATCTGGGTGTCCTGTGCGTCTACCTGGAGCCAGGATGTTGCCTGGGCACAAGCTTTTGCTGAGGGCCATATCTGGAGATCCCTGGTTTTGCAGCAGCTGGGGTCTGTGTTGATGTCTGTGGCCTGTGTGTCACCTCAGGGAGGCATAGGAACCATTTGTGATGAAACCAGATGTCATACTGAGCTGGCCATGCCCTTCACTGGCCCTGGGAGAGCTGGCTCTGCCCCTCACTGGACACCACAGGGAGAGACCTGGGCCCCAGCACTCAGGAGAGAGGGCCCCGCCCCTCACCATGGCAAGGGAGAGCTGTCCCTGATGGCATGGGCATAGGGAGCTGGCTTGACCCCTCGCCTGAGTGGGGATGCTCAGTGACTTGGACTGACCAGCTCAGCTACCGCCCAGGCCCACAGCCAGACCTTGGGTTGGCCCACCCTAACATGACCCCATCTAGGACCTGCTTGAGCTCATGAAGGGACCAGTCCTGTGTGCATGCCTGCAGGATCTCCGTGATTCGGGGTGGCCACAGGATATCCGAGAGGAGTTTTGGTGAGGATCCAGTGATGACGGTGTACCAGCAACCAGAGGCCTTGAACCAGACCAGTGACTCGTTGCAATGAGCATTTGCAAGCAGAGCTGGATAGGCAAAAGTTGACACACATGTCCCACGGGACACACAGCAGTTCCCAATGCAGAGATGTCGGGGAAGGGGAGAAAGATGGAGACACGAAGAGGTTTCATTGTTTTCTCTTGGTTTTTGTTCTTTTGCTTCTGTTTGCTTGCTTGCTTGTTTTGGTTTGGTCTGAAATCAGACCGACTGTGGGGAGGAGAGGGGAGGGGAGGGGAGGGAAGGGGAGGGGAGGGGGTATGGAAGGACTAGGAGGTGAGCAGAATTGGGGTACATATGTGAAATTCCCAAGGATTCAATAAAGAAAGTGTGTTATATGATAGGTAGACAGACAGACAGGCGAGACCCCAGGTGCTTTACTCGGGGCATTGTTGGAAGACTGCAGGAGCTAATCATGCAAGCAGCCAGACTCCCAGAAAGACTAACTACAAGGACAGCCATGGGGCAGGTCAACACCCTCACAAAGAGAGGGTGCTGGAGAGACCCAGGCGATAACTCTCTCTCGACATTTTCTCCTTCTGAAAGCTTAGAGGTGTGTGTCTCTTCTCCCAGCCTGCCTACAGCTGGTCACCTGATCTATTGCCATGCTGTTGGCACTGAGCAAATCCGGAACACTCTTTCTGAGATGACACCTGTGCCCTGGAACAAGGAGCCGCGGCAGAGACCCATGGGTAGTGGTGGAAACAGAGGGAACACCCCCAAACGTGGAGGTGAGTGAGGGATCCCACAGGTTGACGCCACTGTCCCCTCCCCCATTATGTGTCTTTGCCGGCCTTTGCGCATCACCTGCCCTCCCTGGGAGATCTCTCTGGGTCTTTCACGGTGTTGTTCATTTGCCCCATTTAGCCATCACTAGTAACCCGGTTCAGGTTCAGGTGGGTGAGTAACAAACTCAGAATCAAAGAGGCACGATGGCCAGCTCAGAACCTTCAGGGAGAGACAAGCTCCTGCCTTCCACACATGCTTCTGAAGGAGATGCCGCCTCTGTTTTCCCACTGATGGGTGCCTTGGCAGCCATCTTGCCGTGTGCGAAGTCATCCTGAGAGAAGGTAGAACTGGGAGGTGGAATGTCTGGGCTGCGTCTTATGCCATTGGAGGTCAGGCTATCTCCTGGACTGCCGCAAGAGCCGATCTTGATAAACAGTCTGGGTCGAGTTAAAAGTAGAAAGAGCCCGCACAAATGGGGTGCTCTGGGGTCTGCTTACACCCCAGAGCCTTCCTTGTGCTGCCTCAGCCAGGTGAGACCTCAAGCAGGAAGCCTGGCCCTAGCACCCGCTTCTGTGGGCTCTATTTATATGTGAGATCGCTGCGTTCCCCTAGTTAGTGGCAGATCTGCCTGTTTGATGTTAATGAGTTTGTGAACCCAACAAAAACATAAAAGAGGAAGCTCGCAAAGAGGGAAAATAGAAAATAAAGTGCCATCGAGATGGGCTGGGCCCGAGATCTGCATTGAGCCCCCTTTCTCTGGCTTCCCAACAGGGCCCCCTTTCATCCAATGGAAGAAATCGAGATAAAATGCCAGTCTGGTGAATATCCCACAACACCAAACCGCTCTGATTAGTCTGGACAAAGAAAATGAAGAATTTGGCTGATCAAAGTGAGCTCGTCCCCCGCCCCCCCCAGCCTCACCCACCCCATTAGGCCTCCTGCGGACAAGAGAGGCAAGTTTCTCCCCATCAGGAGTGCTGGGGAGTGTTCGTTTTCAAGCAGCCTCTTCGCGTGGTGAGAGTCTTAGCTGTCTCGTAATAACCTGCTTTAGGACACAGACATTCTGATCTGATATTACTAAATGAAAGTGGCCGCTTTCTAATCTGGGGAGAGTGGGGGCATTTGTAACAGCCAGAATCAAAGGCTGGGGCTCTTTCTGTTCCTAATTATCAATAGTGTTTTATAATCTTATTAATATTGATACGCAGTATACTGAAGATCTGTTAAGGAGCAATGAATGTGGGAGATAATTAACAAGACCCGCGTCAGATCAATCGCCGATTTGACAGCCCACGGTGTGTGGCTTATAAATTATACATATTCTAGGTATTGCTCAAAATGTTTAAAGTTTCAGTCCAATCCTTCCGATCCAAGCGCTTGGGGAAGGCTTGAACCTAAAGGTACTGTCCCCAGCCTACTGTAGCCTCCTCCACATACAAGGGACTCGCCTCCTTCCTTAAAAATCAAAGGGTTCCGTTGACTGCCAACTCCACACGAGGCGTAAAAACACACCTTTTCCTTGTAAAGTGCAGAAAAACAAGAGGTGAGATCTTGTAAGGAAAGAGATGATTAATAAAAGGAAGGCAATTTGCTTTTTGATTTCCAAAGGAAAGTAGCAGCTGAGTGTTTCAGGACGCAGAACTCAAGTCTCCTCGATGCAGTTAGGACCAAGGTGAGATATTGGGCTTGGGTGATACATAATCTCAATTAACGTGTCTGTTTCAGTTAGTTCAGGAGTCTACACTATACTCCTGGACTAGTATGTGTGTGGTTGCGGAGAGGGGTGCATGCATGTCTGAAAATTTGTCATGAAAGTGGTAAGTAACCCTGAGGCAAGCGAGTAACAGCAAAGCCTTCGCCACACCTGTATTTCCCGGGCAGGATTATCACGAGTTGGAAGCCAACTTGTATTACATAGTAAGCTCCAAACTAGCCTGAGTTACAGAGTGAGGCTCCATCTTGGAAAAGAAAAAAGGCCACACCTGTGTTGCTCGCCCCTGGCTGTGAGGAGACGCTTGCTCACATTGAAGACGAGCTGGATGATTTGGAGGAAGCTATACAGAGCTTCTAGCTCTTGCCGCTGATTTTGCAAAAGGAATTATCTAGTCTGTGACAGAGGCAGGCAGTTGTCTGTGAGCTCTCCTCTCTTACATCTGCCATCTGTGAAACAGAAACCCAGAAGCCGCCTCGCCCAGCTGTGCGGGATGTGATCAGGATACGACAGGTGTCAGGAAGTTTGTCTGGTATCCATAGTCATGCTACCCTCTAAGCCAGTGCCGGCTCCCAGTGCCGCAGAATGAAGCCAGCCTTGCTCAGCCATGGGCTTAGTCTCCCTTGTTGGTCCCCACGGACCCTCCACCCCACTTCGTTCGGTGCTCCACGTGAGCCGTTTGCCATTCCCATCTGTCCCTGCCCTGCCCTGCCCTCTCATGCTGGCTTCTTCCCTGGAAGGGTCCTTTCTTGCTGCTTCACCTTTTGGAAGCATCATAGTGAAGCCAGGTGTCACATTCTCCAAATGGCTTCTCTGGTCCTTTAAAGCAAAAGCTTTGTGGAATCTAATCCACTCCCAATGGTAAAAAAAATCAAGCTAGGTGTGAACAAGTCTCTCTCTCTCTCTCTCTCTTTCTCTCTCTCTCTCTCTCTCTCTCTCTCTCTCTCTCTCTCTCTCTCTCTCTCTCTCTCGTATCACAGGCTACTTGTAGCTGAGAATATCCTTGAGCCTCTGGCCCCCTGACCCCACCTACACCAGAGCTGGGGACTGGACCTAGGCTTTGTGCCAGCTAGGCAAGAACACTCTACCAGCTGAGCTGCATACCCGGCCTACAGAGTCTCACTATGTAACCCTGGTTGGCCGGGAACTCACTACTTAGATGAGGCAGGCCTCAAATTCAGCAATCCTCTGCCTCTGCTTCTTGGGGGCGGGGGACCTGGGTGGTTGTCTCGGATCATTGTATCTGGCTCACTTGTTCATTTTCGTCCCCTGAGGGCCCCCACTCAATGTCTGGGTCTTTGGGGGAGTCCTAGCTCAAGGAAATTGCCCTTTACACTGTGCTAGTATGCTCTGTTGGCCTCCACAGTAGATAGAGAAAGGTAGAGACACATATGGTCATAATGACCAGAGGAGCTGCTTGGAGCACAGACCCTGGGGCTGGGTCTACAGTCTGAATGTACTGCCCTATTGAACTCTCCCAGAAGCCCCTTGGGTTGGACCCAAGATGTGCTTTGTCTAGCCGATGACACGCTGCAGATGGCTATGCCTCATCTCCACCCTACTGAGTGCCTCCCAGCTGCCCTTGCGGTCAGGTGTGACAATGTGATATGACCGGCTGCTGCCCCGTGGACCACAAAGGGGTTAACGTCGGCCTCCCGGACCGGGCAAAACTCACAAGAACCTCCCTTGCAATGCTTCCATCCCAGTGATGGCTGTAAGTGTGAAGGGTCCAGCTGGTGATACTGGAGGACTGTGGAGCCACATGGAAGGCCACCTCCTGCAGACTCCAGTTGGGAACTAAACTCCTCAGTCGTGTTAGTCCTGAGATGTAAGGCTCTCACGTGCACCGGGAGACCACGCTGCACTTATTTGACTTTAGGGAGGAGCTAAATAGCTGGGGTTTGGGGGCCGGAACTTGAACTGGCACCTAGGTGTCTGCTGATTCTGTGGCCCCCAACTTCTATGCTGAGTCTCTGTTAAGAAAAAAAAAAAAACTGCAAACTTCCTACTGGGGGAAACCAAGGTCTTCTGAACACGATTCCCCAAACCTCTGAAATAAGAGCTCTCCATTGGGGGCTCTGGGAAACTGCCGGATTGTCACCCACCTTAAGAGAAGAGAACATAGTGGATGGCATGCACTGAATGGCCGCTCATGTCCCAGTTCTTGACATCTGTGCAACATTAAAGATGGGTCACATTTTATTTCTGCCGTGGGACATTTGTTTAGTGAGGCAAAGATGTGTTGCATTCTTTTACGCTGCATCTGTTTAATTCTGTGAGGCTGTGTTAGTTTCCCTGTCTGTAACATCTGATTGGTCTAACAAAGAGTTGAACAGCGGACAGCTAGGCAGGAGAGGGGTAGGCATGGATCCTGGGCAGAGAGAGTGAGTAGGAGGAGAAATGGGAGCAGGATCAGACCGAGAAAAAGAGACATCAGGGACCAGGCACCCGGCTACACAACAAACCATGGAGAAAGGCATGTAGAATAGAGAGATAAAAGGAAGGCCAGACGCAAAAGGTAGATGGGATAATTTAAGGAAAGCTGGCTGGAAACAAGCCAGGTTAAGGCTGGGCATTCATAAGTAAGAATGAGCCTTTGCATGACTTATTTGGGGAGCTGGGTAGTGGGTCCCCAAAGAGAAAAGAGAAAAAACCAACTACACACCACCTTTAATTTTCAATTGAGCCTATAGGATGCTGTCACTGCTGTGGGCTTAGAAAAGCTAAGAACGTTGCTCAAGGTCCCATGGTCTCAAGGACAGCAGTGTGGCAGTTACTTTGTCCACCCCCAACCCAACAAGGCTATATTACTTCAAGTCTATGTCATTATCTTAACAGAGAGACCCTGTAAGGAGATTCCAGTCCCTGCTGTGTATCTGACTTCCACAGAGAAGATGCCTCTGCAGTTAGTCAGGTGTCTAACCTAGAAGCCCTACCCTTCCCATAGCCTGGGGCTGGGTCAGAGGGCAGAGTCTGAGAGGGAGCTGGAGAGAGCAAGTGGGTGGAGCCAGGAAGCTTCCTTGCTGTTCTCATCCTGTTCTGGGAGTTTCAAAATAGTGGTCTTTTAAAAACCATTACAATGGCAAACAAAACCCCACAAAATTCTGTAGTAGAAAGAAGGCTGCATAACAGTACATCAATGGGTAACATAATTCTGGAGGAATTGAATTAGTAACAGCAAATAGTCATCCATTCATTCATTCATTCAACTATCCCATGGAGAAGACACAAGGCACTAGGCCCTCAGCACAGGTAGTAGACACTACATAGTCCCAGGAAGAACAGACCTTTCTGGTAGGGCCACAGGTCTGCTCTTAGTTTTCTCTGCCGGGCCACGTGGCTGTAGAGAGCTGGTTCTGGCCTATGACCCTAACCCTGGATCTGATGTGGATATAAATGACTTCCCAGGCCCTATACCTGTGCTGACCTCAGGAAAGAGTTGATGACACAAGAGATACAGTTCTCCAACCTGGAGATATCTCTCTACAGTGAATATCACTATGGTCATTATTAGGAAGAGGGGCCGTCTACGTTACCATGATGTCCTTAACAGCCCCGTGCATTTGTAGACTGTGATGTCTGCTCAGGACAAAGGAAGGAGTGAAGGGACAGGGAGAGGCTGGGTATAGGAAGGATCACGTGATTGCAGAGGCCCAGAAATCCCGTCCGTCTGTCTGTCTGTCCGTCCGTCTGCAAACTGGACAGCCAGGAAGGCTAACATAGCATTCTAAATTTAAGACCCTAGAACTGGAGAGCTAATATGTAAGTCCTGGTCTAAGTTTGAAAGCCTGACAGCCAACAGATCCTGCCTTAGTCACAGGAGGAAATGGACTCCACAGCATGGACAGGGAATAGGTATGGCTTTCCTCTGTGCTGCTGACCTCTGGCCCTCAGTAATTCGGAAGACGCCATAGTCATTCCTAACCCTCTGACTCATGTGCAGGTTGCTCTGCAAACACCTTCCAACACCTAGAGCTACCCCGCATCTCTTAGCCCTGTGGTGCTGACAACTGAAATAAGCCCTCACATAAAGAGATTATGAGTTCCAAAGTTCCCTTACTCTACAGTTGTTAGGAAGCTTGCCTGCAGCCCTCAGGCCAGGGGCCGGAGAACAGAGAGCTTGGTTCAAGGGCTAGCCCAAGCCATATCACTGGTGAGGCTTCTAGACTTGCTGTTAGGCTGTGTGGACTTTTTTTTTTTTTTTTTTTTTTTTTGAAAATTTATTTTTCCTCTCCCTGAGACCTTATCATCTTTATTTCTGTTTAGGGCATCCTCTTAGAAATATTTGGAGAACCCTGTGGAAAACACTGCATATATGTATCAAAATATGACATTGTACCCATATATGTGTACCATAGTGAGTCAATTAATTTTTAAGACAGAGTTAGCATAGCCCAGGCTGACATCAAATGCAATATGAACCCAAGGGTGAGCGTCTGTGTCTGAAGCTTAATTATGTGTCTGAGTATTTGCCTGAATGTTCGTGTGTACACCATGTGAGTGTCTGGTTCCCACAGAGGTCAGAAGATGCTTCGGAGCCGCTGAAAGGGAGTTATGTGTGGTTGTGAGCTATCCTGTGGGTCCTGGGAATGGAACCCAGATCCTCAGCAAAAGCAATAAATGCTGTTAACCACTGAGCCACCCTCCAGCTCACCCCTCTCAAACTTCTGATTATTGCCAGGCAAGAACTCTGCACACTGAGCTGCATCTCTACCGGAGGGAACTGAAATACCTTTGTACTTCATGCAGCAGCTCACACAATCTTCCTAACACGCCCCAAGATTCGGGCCTGTCACGGCCCTCTCTCACATACAGTGGGGGAGGGGATAAGGCCGGGAGCGGGGCTGAGAGAGGTAGAGTGGCTGTCGGAAGGTCACACAGCAAGGCAGGAGACTATGGAAAAGAAACTTTATCCCCATCCGTCTGGCTGGAAGCCTGCTTGGGTGTCAGTGCCCAGAACAGCATGGCTGCCTGCCCTCCACTACTGGCTCCTACAGGGGACCCTTTTGTGTTCAGGAGGGGACACTCGGTGAATGACCTAGCCTAGGATGCTGAGCTCTGGCCTCCGATGGGATGTGTCCTCGTTGCTGGCATGGGGATATGAGTATAGATGTGGTTGATGGTATCAGTGAGACTAAGCCCCTGTGCCCTGGGAGCTTCGTGGGGAGGCGTCTTAACTCCTCTGTGCCTGCGAACTTCGGGTGTAGTGTAGTGTCAGATGCTTATGTCCCAGGGGCTTGCGCTAGGTCTCAATGGTGGCCACAGCTCCCTTGGGTCCCAGAAAGCCGCTCTTGACTTTACCCAGGTGTAAATCAGGCCATTAGCACCTCCTGCTTTGGCTGGGAGGTGTGCCCAAAAGGGGATTTAAAGGCGACAGGGTGGGGGAGGGAGGGAACAAGCTCAATTTAATGTTTAACCTCTATGACAATGGGATTAGGCATCTTCCATCCCCGCCCCGACCCAAGTAGCTTCTGTGGTGAGAGAGTCCATGAAACACCTCAGATAACAGAGGAACTGAGTGGGAGGAACTGGGCGGTTAAATTAAATATCAGAGTCAAGGCAGCTGAGAGAATGCAAGTCTGTAGGACAGCCTTTGCCCCCAGTCCTGTCCCCAGTCACACCCACCCCTCCTTGGTCTGAGAGGAAGAAACCCCCCCCCTCGACAGTTCTGCGCATGGTGTGAAGCTAGGATTGAAGGGAACATAACCTGATTGGGGCAGGAGAGAGGAGAGCCATTCTGGTAAATAATTAACAACAAAACATGTTTCCCTTTAAAAAAAAAAAAAAAAAAAAGGACCCAGAAGAACTTTCAACTTCTCTAATTTGGAAAGTCAAAAGTTTAACTGGGCGCCAGGAAGCTGATGGCCAAACCCCTTTTCTCGCCCTGACATCGTGGGAGCTGTCCCTCGTTTTGACCACCTCCCTTTTGGTAAGATATGCAGCCTGGGTGGCAGCTGATGGCATCTGACTTTCCTGGGGTGTCCCAGGAAGGGACATGGGACCCTCAAGCCTCATCCCAGGTGCTGATGAGCTGCTCTCCTGGATTTCCTGGATCTACCAAGTGTGTTTCTAGACTCGTGGCGAGTCTAGGCATTGAGGCGGCTTGGGACCTGCGGCATTTACTTTAGGGTTCATCCACACAGGGTCTCCTCTCTCCAGTGTTTTGGTCACTATGCTATGTAAATGCTATGTAAGCTCCCACACGTGGCTAACCCAGCCTGAGACAGCTGACTTCATTATTGATCTGAATTGAAAGTGCTTTTACAGAAGTGTGGCCTGATGGTGTCTGCTGGGCGGGCTAGAGGGGTGTGGGGGGTTATGGCTCATGGGACAGATTTTTCTGACACCTGTTTCTTAAACGCAGTACTGAGTTGGACTGGGAAACACCGCTCACTGAATGACTTACTACTGTCCCTGGGTGCTTCCTGGCTGCAGGAGCAGAGTTGCCCTGTGGAGGCTCTGAGGTGGCAAAGCCTCACAAAAATTGGCACTGCTGACCTCCGAGACCAGGAGAGACGTAGCCCCTCCGAGACCAGGAGAGACGTAGCCCGGGGCTGGTTCAAGCATCTCATCTCATAACAGGGGCTCTTGCCCTCACCTTGGTTTTTGGAAGAGTGCCCTCATGATGCCTGCCTCCTCTTACAGTCTAATCCTTGGTGATAACTTCAGGTCCATCCAGCCCTGCCTTTGCTGCTGAGGATGGAGTATCTGCCCTGGTTAAGAGAAACTAGGTGGGCTTTGGTGGCCACCAAATCACTTGACAGATGTCAACCTGAGGTTGAGAAAGAAGAAAACAGAGATGTAAATGGTAGCAGAGTCTGTGGCCTCAGCGAGCACCACAGACAGCTCTTCTGGGAGCTAGCCTTTGTCTGTGGATGAAGCATACAAAGCAGACACCTTCCAGAAAGGAGTAGAGAAACTCAAAACCCTCCCCTCCTGCCTTCTTGGGTTCAGTGCTGGGTACACTGAGTCAGTAAAGCTTCCCAAAGCTGTTGGATTTGGCAAGCAGTGGGAACCCGTTTCGTTAAAGCATGCTGGCTGATACTGCCCTTCTCATCAAGAAGGGGAGAGCTCAGTCAATCCACGCAGCCACTTGGGAGTTAAAGTTGTTGTTGCTCAAAGTTGTCCTTTGTCAAAGGACTGGGAAGAGCATCTCTGCTCTTAGGTCCCAGCAGCTGGAGTCTTCAGAAGCCCACCACACATGTATATGCATATTCAAAAGAAGATACACATGAACACATACACACAAATAAAATTTTAAATGTCTCTAAAAAAAAAAAAGAAAGAAAGAAAGAAAGAAAGAAAGAAAGACAACTCTCTGAACCCTGAACACCAGCCTTTGGTATGATGAGCTGGTAGCTACCACGTGCATCATTTCAAATGCACTGGTACAGGGTTTCCCAAAGACCAGGGGCTGGAAGTATGTATGTCTACAGAGTTAAACATTTTCTCAGCATCTCATATAACAGCTCTCTCTCCCTCTCCCTCCCTCCCTCCCTCCCTCCCTCCCTCCCTCTCTCTCTCCCTCCCTCTCTCTCTCTCTCTCTCTCTCTCTCTCTCTCTCTCTCTCTCTCTCTCTCTCTCTCTCTCGTCTCTCCCATGACTTTATTCATGCCAGGCAAGCACTCTACCTGTACCCTACGTGTAAAGTAGAATTTTTCATGAGATCTATGCTGTCTTGTAGCCAATGGGATATACTCTATAGTATTCTCGGGTCTTTGGTATACTCTGCAATTATAAAAGCAGAAAGGATCCTGAGATGGAAAAGGTTTTAAACCCCATTGCTTTAGCAGTCTGACTTTTGGAACCCCTCACAACCCGCGAGGTAGACAGGGTCCTATCTAGGCCACACTGGGGAAACTGAGGCTCATATTGGTAAAGGAACTTACATCCACTATTCAGAATTGGCCATCCTGGACCTAGAAACTGGTATGAGGTCCATGTCTTTGAGTCCCTGTTTCTGTCCATCCAGGGTTAGGAGCTCTACAGGACCCCACCCCACCCCCATGAGCTCTGTAGGCTGCTACCTATTCTTTCAAACACGACTAGGGGAGTCTGAAGTCTCCTCCGGGTGGGCTCCCCCAGCCTGGAGTTCAAAGGACCGACCTACAATCTCAGGAGAGAGCACATGGGACAATGACGGAGGGGTCATCAGGGCAAAGGGGTTAAAGGCGCCAAAGGGCCTTGCCACATCTGTTCACTGTTCATTGCTTCAAGCCAGATTTCAGTCCTCCCCCCTCCTTCCCTCCCTCCCTTCCCCTCCCCCTCCCAAATTTGGATACAGAATCTAGTCATATTTCAACCCAGCAGCTCTGCCAAGAAGAAATTACTTTGAGAGGAGGAGGAAACAAAACAAGACGTTTCCGCATTGAAAGGTTGGCCCACACTCCTTCCCTCCTTCCCTCACTAATGGCTGTCCCCATGGCCTAGGCCTGGGCTGGGCTTTGTTCCCTGTGAATGGCAGGCGCAGAATAACACCTGCTCAGCTCTTAAACAAACAGTGCCATTTAAACCGCCCGGCGACATCATTGGCTAAGGAGCCCTGAGAAATACGGTCTCTGGCTTGTGTTGGTTTTTGTGCATGTGTTTTTTTGTTTTGTTCTGTTTTGAATATTTTGTTATTCTGCACACTTCAAAAGAGGCTTGGGTGGCCTGGGGAAGGTCTGTATTCTTAGTTCATTTCCCTCCCGGGTGGCTTTTGTGAATTGCTGCTTCTGCTGCTTTATTGTTCTGGCTTCTGGATTTGGGCTTTAAAATAAAGAGACCGGAGTTTTAAAAAGAAATGAATGTGGCTAGAATGGAGGTGCCTTCGACAGCTAAATTACACCTGCAAGTGTGACGTCACCCCAGCTATGGTTGGGGACGCTTCCCTTCTGAAACAAAGGCTGAGCTTCGGACACCAAATCTAATCATGGCAGGCAGGGGCTCAGTGCTGACCCTTGACCCGGATCTCCCTCATCTGGAAAGAAGTGGTGTTGGCATGAAGTACACATGTGTTCAAATCCCACTTAGGCTCCTTCTGTCTCTTCTGACTGGGACAAGCATGTCCATATATATATTGTCTGTTCACCTTCAGGTTCTCCCAGAGTTCTGTGTATCTGAGGACACTTGCCTCCACCAGCGCCGAGGGGCTCTCTTCAAGACATGAAGACTCTCCCTGGTGCCAAGGGAGCTTGCCCTGTCCTTGAGCCAGGCCACCAGAGTGTCCTGGATTTAAGCTGCCAGAGAGAAGTCCCTCAAAGAGGGTCAGTGGCTGGTGGATGCACATCTAAGTTCCCTTAGTCCTTTGGGGGTACATACTGATACTGGGATGATAATTCACCATTGGTCCCCCGAGGAACTAAGCCCACGTGTCTGTGCAGGGCCGGAAGTCCCCCTTGCCTCTTTGCCCTCCCCCAAGTCCTTGACTCTCAACCTGTACAGCTGATTATTAAACCCCAAGAAACGTTAGGCCTCATTGTGGTGGGTGGGGCAGCAAAATGCCCCTGCCAGGGTTGCCTGGCAGCGGCCTGGCAGTGGCGCTATCTGTATAAACTTCACAGTGGGGAAATATGGGGTGCCTGTGCCCACTCTGTGCTCAATGGGCGGGGCAGGCATTATGAGCTCTCACTGATGATCATAGCATCTCACGACTGATGCCTTATGATTTAGTTTCAATATACACAGGCTGGCTTGGAGAGTGGACGTTATATGTTTGTACGGACAGACTTACCTTTCTATTTTAACCCCTATGACAGATGTAAAACACAACAAAACAAAAACAATTATTCCAATAGGAAATAAGGGAGACGGAGGTGCCTAGGTAAGAAGACTAACTATTCAGAAACCTTACCCATCCTTTCCAAGGTGACATGGGAGACCACAGAGTTTGTATCCTGGCTCCTTCATGTAATAGCCAGGCAAGTTTGAAGGATTCACTTGGAGAAGCTGGGCCTCAGTTTCCTGCCCTGCAGAACGCTGGTGACATTAAACGCAGTATCCATAGCTGGGTATGGTGGCACATGACTTTAGTCCCAGCCATCAGGAGGCAGAGGCAGGTCAACCACTGTGAGTTCAAGGCCAGCCTGGACTAGTTAGTGTCAGGACAGCCAGGGTTATGCAGAAAGACCCTGTTCCAATGGAGAGAGAGAGAGAGAGAGAGAGAGAGAGGGACTGGAGTCTGACCACCAATGCCGATGACTCCTTTCCCTGGCTCCGAGCACCTACTGAATAGGAAAGTAGAGCCATCTATAGAAGTCCCAGAACGGTCCCTCTCCACCAGTACCCATTTTCAATTTTCATTTTATTTTGGGGTTTTTTGGGGGGCAGGGACAAAGTCTTGTGTGTAGACTTGACTGGCCTGGAACCTGCCTGTGCAGGCCTCCTGCCTTTGCCTCCCAGTGCTGTGATGAAAGGCAGGTGCCATCGTACCCTACCCAGGACACACCTCGCTTCCCTCTTCCCTCTCTTTCTCTGCCATTCTCCACCTTCCCTCCTCCCTTCCTGTCTCGTTTTTCCCTCCCTCCCTACCCTCCCTTCCCCTCTCTCTTTCCCTTTCTTCCTCCCTCCCTCCCTCCCTCCCCCTCCTTCCCCTCCCCTCCCCATCTTACTTCCCATCTTACTTTTAGTCTCTTGTTTTCTCTCCCATCCATACCCTTTCCGTCCTTGCTGCCCACATCCCCTTTGTCCTCTCTCTCCCTACCAGCACCACGCTCCCCAAACCAGCGTGGCTGGACCTCCGGGAGTTGCCCAGGCGACACCACACCCTGGCAGCCCATCTTCCCTTGAGTGAAATGATTGAGTTTGGATGGAGGCAGGGGCAATGCTACCACTGCATTCACATCCCTGAGTTTCACTCTTGGGGAACTCTGAAAACAGTGGTGTGAGCCAACCAGTTTCTGTTGGGTTATAATGGTCAATTATGAAATTTCAGGGGTTTTGTCATAGTGCTCAGTTAAAATCAGTCTTGTTGGGGTATTTACACTACAGAAATTGGCAAACACTACAACCCCCCTGAGAGTCATTTATTTTCAGTGTTAGCACACCGCTGCCTAAAATGTAGGTAATACAATATAAGAAAGAAGACCTCACAGGGACAGACCCTGTGCTCGGGGGTCCGTTTGCAGCGGGTGATGATGGCACAGGAAATGACCCTGACTGCAGTCAGGAATAAAAGTCAAATTCCGACCGAGTGAGCTGGGGCGGGTTCCTCTTCTCCTCTGCAGCTCAGCTAGCATTCCTACCCACCCCGTCACCCCACCCCGTCACCCCACCCCGTCACCCCACCCCGTCACCCCACCCCACACAAAGCTCCACTACATAGCTTCAGCTAACCCAAACCCGGGCAGGGCCCTTCCACTTTGGCCTCCTGAGTGCTTGAGGTGCACGTGTCTATCCCTTACAGAAACATAACTGATCACAGTGTAGTGTGGTCAGCCACAAATGTGACAGTTACATACTCCAGTTGATGCTACATACCCGGGAGTATATGCCCAACACACATCCATTGGACTGGTAGGTAATAGAAGAAGGGAAAGAGGCAGGAGGAAGAGGGGGAAGAGAAGGGGGGAGGAGGGGGGAGGAGGAAAGGAGGGGGGAGGGGGAGGGGGAGGACAGGGAGGAGGAGAGGGGAGGGGGAGGAGGAGGGGGGAGGAGAGGAGGGGAGAGGGAGGAGGAGGGGGGAGGAGAGGGAGGAGGGGAGGAGGAAAAGAAGGGGGGGAGGGGGAGGAGGGGGAGGGGGGAAAGAAGGGGGAGGGGGAGGACCATGACACGAAGGTGAGAGGTGGGGGTAAAGGGTACGGGGTAGATTCCAGAGGACTTGGGGGAGGAGTGGGGTGAATATGATCAAAACACATTATACGAAATTCATAAAAGAATTAACAGAAATACTTTACTAAAATCTAAGACACCAGTGTTCATCCTCGTTGCCAGCTTCGGGCTTAGTTTTCTGTCTGCCATACGGGACTTCCGGTGAGAAGGTCCCTGTGCCTACCTCATAAGGCTGTCACAGGGCTCAGCAGAGTGATACAGAGAAAGAAGACCCATTGTCACTGTGGAGAGAAGTGACAAAAGTCGGCTGTGCCTGAGGAGTCCACACAAAGCCAATCTTCCCTCTACCGCACGGGCGGTTTTAAGACAGGTCTCACTAAGTAGCCCCGGCCGGCCTAGAACTCTATGTAGACCAGGATGGCCTTGAACTCACAGCAATCCATCCAACCACGCTGCCCCTGAGATTTGTTGGTGATTAAAGGTGCTTGCCATCCAGCCTGAGGACCTGAGTTTGATCCCTGGGACCCACATGGTAGAAGAGACTAGATTCTGAGAGTTGTCCTCTGGCCTCCACATGCCCACAGCCACCATGAGGAGGCGAGGGTGACTCTGAGAGCTTCTGCGTGGACCACTGGCTGATCTCATCTTCTCCCAGCCCTCTGGACCATCCCCTCTTTTACCTTCTCTCCTTCTGTGACCCTCCCAGGCCACAGCATGAGGTTAGAAGCCACCCACTCACTCCACAGCTTAATTGCAGGAAACTATGTGCATCTCTAATGATTTAATAGTCTGTCTTCCTGAGTGAATGCTAAATCCCTGGAGGGTGTGGAATGCGGTCAGCTCACTGTTTCTCCTCGGGTCACTGGAGCAGTCACGGAGGGTGCACAGGCCAGACTGAGACTACACTGTCCACGCTGGACACAGCACCTCCGGCCAACCCTGAGGGCAGACCACTGGTGTGTGCCTGCTGGGTTCTTACCAGGTCCAGAGGCAGGAGGCATAAACAGGTCATTTAGACAGCCAAGGAAACCTAGGAGCAGAGCGGTCAGCAACACACTTGCCCAAAGGCATTAAGGCAAACAGCGAAACCAGATTTCATACTTGGCCTCTTGAAAACTTGTGCTCTGAAGTACCTCAGGGTCAGGGAAAACAGAAGTGATGATGCTTCCAGACTAGTCAATAGCACAGCGGGTTCTTGCAAGTAGGAATTGAGAGACAGAGGTAGCTGTTGGCAGCCGGTTCCTTGCAGAAGTATGTCATGAGGTAGGTCCCTACTAATTGCAAAGTCGGGAGTCTTGTAGAAGGGGCCCGCCCCCACAGAGCTGCTGGAGCCACCCAGGACCAGCTGGCAGGAAGACAGTGGCAACAGTCATTGGGGACTCCTTGGTCCTCTGGGTAGGTTTGTCCTTCACCCCCGTGACTTGGTACAAGACTCTGGCTCATGGAGATTCCAGGGTCGTTCAGGGATCTCATGCTGAACGTGGTGGCAGAGTATTCCACTTACAGCTAGCCGAAGGGTGCTCACTATTCCAAGGCCTGGCTATGTGGACTATTAATGTGGTGCCAAGTCCTGCCTCTCAGGGGTGGAAAGAGCTAGGTGGAGCAGTCAGTGGGCACAAGCTCCTCCCCTCCATGCAGCTCGAAGGCCTTGGGATATTTGGGGCTCCAGATTCACGTGGATGTTGCACATCCAGAGGGAGGACCAGGGCTGAATAAATGCTGGAAGTTCTCTGAGGTTCTCTTACTATACCCTCTATTTCCAGCATCTTCTTAGTTTCAGAAACAGCCATTGAGATCTAGATCAGCCTTGGGACCTCAGAGTTCTTTTTGTGTTCCCTACTCCTGAAGACCGCCTGCCCTTCCGGTTGGGGACGCAGCACAGTTGGCAGAATGGTTGCCTAACGTGCTCAGAACTCTGGCTTCCGCACCCAGCATTGCATCAACATCGAGCATGTCAGCATGTTCCTGGAGTCTCAGCAACTCTGCAGGGAAAGGCAGGGAGACCAAAAGTTCAAGGTCACCTTCCACTACGTAGGGAGCAGGAGGCTACCCTAGGATGCATGAGACACTGTCAAAAAAAAAAAAAAAAAAGATTTTACATGGGGGTCTGATGCCCTGGTACCCACCCTCTTGCTCCTAGAACAGTGACATTTCCTCTTCCTCCCCACAGACATTTGCCTTGGACACTCTGGTCCTTAAATCAAGCTCCAGACTGATTTGTGCGCTGTCGCTATTGTGGCGATACGCACCGTCTGGCTATAACCAGATCCAAACGCCAAATGGTGAACTCGCTTGAGAAAGTTCAGCATGGAGCAACCAGAGAAGGGAAGATGTTAATAAAGGTCAGAGTGCTGTGCATAGGTTAAATACTTTCATACTTCTGTGCTAGCCCAGAAACTTCCTTGAATTCTCATTTAAAAAAAAAAATTGCTGTAATCTGATGTTTTACCTCATTAAATGCTGCAACTTGAGAAGCAAGGAAAGTTCTGGGCTGGGAACAGGCACCTGGTAAAGGTCACTGAGTTTGCTTTGCCCAGTTCCCCTCAAGGGGAGACTCAGTGGGGTGACAGGAGCAGGGCGGGGCGGGGCAGGGCAGGGCGGGGTTTTCTGGCCTCCCAGGAACATCTTCCTCCCCTGGCTTCACAGCACTAAGCCTGCTTTGGTCCTTTCTTCCATGCCTGTTCTTTAGGGATGTGCTGCTATGTTGGTTTGCTTTAAATCTGGAAGATATCTTTGTTTTGTCCCTCTCTCCTTCCCTCCCTCTTGTTCAGGAGGATCTTGGGTGTTTACTTGTCAGCCAGGCTAGGCTAGCCAACTGGTGGACTCTGGGTTCAGTGAGAGACCGTGTCTCATGAAAATAATGTCAAGAGAGAGAGAGAGAAGATACCCAGTGTCAATCTCTACTCCCCATACATACATGCACATGGGTGCATGCATACACACACATACACACACACACACACACACACACACACACGGGTGTGCACACACACATACAGACACATGCTCACACAGACATATGGGTACACACACACTCCCATGCATTAGTTAAAAAAATAAAACTGGGCTAAGTTAATGGTGACTCAACCGTTCATTCCCTCAGCTTGGAGCCATAGTTGTCCTTTCCCTCCCTTCCAACTGTCAAAATGGGGGATAAGTTTGAGGTTACTGCCAAAATGTGGGCATCGGTATCCAGGGAGTATTTTTATGTGGATAGGAATCTTTCCAACACCTTGGAAGTGCAATTCCCCCAAGTTCTACGGCGCTTGGGAGCTCAGAATTTTAACTTGGCAGCAATGAAGACCTTTATTCGGGTTAGGTCACTTGAGTGACACATGCCTATCAGAGACGGTTTGCTTCCACCAAAGGGGCTTGATCCACACCACTTCCTCCTCTTGTGCATTTCCCACTCACCTCCTCCTCTGTGCGTTTCCCACTCACTTCCTCCTCTGTGCGTTTCCCACTTACCTTCTCCTCTGTGCATTTCCCACTCACCTCCTCCTCTGTGCATTTCCCACTCACCTCCTCCTCTGTGCATTTCCCACTCACCTCCTCCTCTTTGTTTCCCACTCACTTCCTCCTCTGTGTATTTCCCACTCACCTCCTCCTCTGTGTATTTCCCACTCACTTCCTCCTCTGTGCGTTTCCCACTCACCTCCTCCTCTGTGTATTTCCCACTCACTTCCTCCTCTGTGTGTTTCCCACTCACCTCCTCCTCTGTGCCTTTCCCGGAGGCTGCTATGGGATCCAGCAATGCAGACCTAGCTGTTGACACATAAGTGACTCCTAGTCTCTCCTGTGGCTCAGTGGTCATAATCAAAGCTCCCCAAACTCCCCTGATCCTCCACACACCACCTGCCCAACTCACTCCCAGCTCTACACGGGAGAGTTGCCACTTTGTGGCCTCAGACAAAAGTGCCATTCTGAACAGACACACAACCATCAAATATCCTTGTACTGTTGGTCTTAAATATCAGTGATGCTTCCTTGCAGGCAGAGGGGACCTGTTCCCCACAATATCGTCACATGAATAGCAAGCACCTTAAAGTGGCTTAATGTGGTGTTAATTAGTGCTCTGGTTTGCAGGTGGTTGGGGTGGTCTTCATTCTGACCTTCAAAAGGGGTTTAATTTCACATGAGACACCATGCTGTGTGAAGGACAGGGGGCTAAGGATGAAGACTACACCAAGGTGGGGTTTATGTGTAATACACAAAAGGCTTGGAACTTTTTCTTTCTCATCTTTGAGACAGGGTTTCATGCAGTCTAGCCTGGTCGAAGCTCAAAGCATAGCCAGGGATGACCTTAAGTTCCGACCCTGCTTCTACCTCCCTGGGATATTACCTGTCTTGCACCACGACACCTGGCTTATTCGGCGCTGGGGATCAAACCCACGGCTTTGTGTACACTAGGCACGCACTCTACGGCCTAAGCTGCAGCCCCAGTCTTGTCTGGAACATTCTTAGTCTGATCTTTGCTGTCAGCATATCACGAGGCTCCCCGTGGTGTAAGTCACCCACATCCTAGACCGAGACCAATGGGTGCAAGGAGCTCCCTTCTGGCACGGGAGGCTCTTTCTGTGCCCTTTTGTGGTACTTAGGCTGCCTGCCTAGTCGTGTTATGATGTTATTGCTTGCTTTGTTTTCTGAGATTCCCCGTGTTGCTCTTGAAGACCTGCCATATTTCAAAACCTTTCTCTCTTTGTACGAACCACTGTGGAGCAATAGGGAGAATGAGCGTCATTCTGACCTCACCACACAGACGCTCTTTATTATATACTCCGCCCACTCTCCTTCAGATGCACGGGGCAACTGGCTGCTCCAGCAGGTTCTTCAAAATGGAAAAGGATGAGCTGGCCTGGCTGGGTGATTTAACCCTTTGAGGGAAAAGAGGATTGCATAAAACCGAGATGTGGGCTAGAAGGAGTAGCTCTGTGGAAGAGGAAGAAGAGTATGAGGGACATCTAGAATATTCTTTGATCACACAACTAGTAGGTGGCAGCGCTGGGCCAGTGTCTGTCTCTTCATTCATTTGGTTGGTTTTTGGAGACAGGATTTCACTGTGTAGCTCTGGCTGTACTGGAACGTCTCTGTAAATCAGGTGGGCCTCGAACTCACAGAGATTCGCCTGCCTCTGTTTCCTGAATGCTGGGATTAAAGGTTCGTGCCACCAATGCCCAGCTTATGTCTACTTCTTTGTCTATGTCCCTCATAAGACTTACATCCTTCAACATCTAGTTAGGCACCTGACGTGTCCTCAACAAACATCTGGGAGTGAACCGACGGATGAGCAGATAGATGGCCTATAAACAGTTGTGGATGGACTGATGAGTGGACAGAGAGATGGAGGGGTGGATGGATGGCTAAGACTGAATTGATTGGGTGGGAACAGAAATAACAAAAATGAGTGTGTGATTGAGATGTGTAGAACTTTTCGAATAGGGAACTTACTTCACAAATGGGGGGCTTCTGTTAGGCAGTGAATGAAGATGAGCAGCAAATATAATTTAGGGTGTGAATACACATGAGACCTCTGATGTCCCTGTTATATGACAATAGTCATAACAATACTACTTTGGCTGGTGTGTTTGTTTTGATACTTGGTCTTATGTAGAGAAGACCAGCTGTGGTCTTGATATACTGCCAGGGAAGACCTTGGACTTCTGGTTCTCCTGCCTAGAGATCATAGGAATCATAGGCGAGCACAGCTATACCCCATCACTCCAGGGTCTCATGCACTCGGCTGGCTGAGCTGTGTCCCAGGCCCCACCTCGGTTAATGCCCTGGAAGGTGCCCTCTGACTTCTAGTTCCTGGGAGAATGGATCCCAGAAAGCTGGGTCACATGATGCCAGGGTTTTCCTTTCCCAGCCAGTGGTTAGGGGCTGGCTCTGCTAGTCCCCTGTGTGCTGCAAATGGGAGTCGGAAACTTTGAGAAGGAGCCGTGGGGGAGTGGATTTCTTCCCCCATTGCCTCCGCCCACTGTAGTCTGAGCCCTTTGTTCTCCCAAACAAAGTTATGGGGAAACTTGTAAATATGAGGGCTGAACACACAGAGAGGCCTTTACCTATATGAGGGTGCAGGTCCCCCCCCCCACTACAGTGGCATTACCTGGCTCTGAGAGGCTTACCAGTAAATGCTGCTGAACAAGTGAATGGAATAAATGAATGACAGGCAAACAGGCCGAATGTGTGGTCTCCTGCGAGTCCAGACAATAGTTTCCCGTTCTCCTGCTGCTCCTCCTTTTTTTTCCTACAGGGCCCGGGAAGGGGCTTGGTAGAAGTCCAGCATCCGTAACTATCTGTCCTAGTCCTGGAGAACAGGCACCTGCACGGGAATGCCAGAGACACAGTATTGAAGCTATGCCGGGCACCTACATACGAATGGCTGCATGCAAGCCCACTGAACACAGGGCTCCATTTATCCGCTGGGAACATCAAGGAAGGCCTCAGATGGATTACCAAAGGTAGAAAATGAGGGGCTCTTTCGTATCCACTGGATCTGGGACTAAGTCCTCACATCTCCAAGTACCGTCACCCGGGGACCTAAGAGATTAAAATATTAGGAAAGATTGTTAAGAAACGCATCAAACTGGCTTGTTCTACAGCCTGTTTTTTTCCCTCCCCCTGACACAGGAAAAATAAAACCACAGCAGGCAAGCAGTCAGAGACAGTGGACATTTACCTTGGTTGCCAAAGATACTGTAGCTGGCCCAGCTTCCTGGCTGTGGATTGACATAATAGGCTTGGAGGAACCTACTGAGTCGCCTCCCTTATTTTGCCCTAGCCGCTGTAAATGTGAATCACACAGGTCGCAATGGATGTGCCAAGCAGTTTCATAACCACTGTCTGCATCTTGGTCATATCCGAGTTGTCTTATTTATGCTTAGGGCTCAATGGCTCATTGTGTATAGAGGTGTCAGCATCCCTGGCAGTGAAAATCAAAAATTCATGATGCCTACATAGCATTTAATCAGGAGTAACATTAGCTGCGAGTTCTGAATGCATGATCCTTCATCTGGAAAATGAGTGTTGTGATAAAGATGGATACATTTAGTTTCCAGATGCATTTTCACAGTGCTCTCTCGTCTTTAAGGTGAGGTGGGCATGATGTTAACGCTCTCTCAATGGTGGGGTAGTTACTAGAGCGGGAGGGTGGGTCCTGTGGCTGAGCACCTGCCTAGCACACGGGATGCCCTCGCCCCACCCCCAGCATTCTTCAGTGACAATTGTAAGTGGTGTTGTTCGTGACTACCATTCAGGGACAGGAAAACGGAAACTATAAAGGAGTTGTCCTCGGACAAAGGAAAAGAGACAAAATTCAGAGGTTTCCCCCTTCCTGCCACCTCCCACCCCTTTCTCTTCTTCCTTCTCTTCTGTAAATAAAGAAATAGCATTCCGTCACGAGAAAACAAACACATGCTTCAAAAGCGGACTAAAAAAGAAACACACATGGGCATCGTGTTATACATCATCTCAGCCTCAGGAAGCTGAAGGGGAGGAGCTTCGGGCTAGCCTGGGCTAAATTATGGGACTTTATTTAAAAACAGTCAAACAAGCAAAACAAAGCCCCCTAATGGTGGCTCACACCTGTAATCCCAGTACTTGGGAGTCAGAGGCAGGAGGATTGCTGCAAAGTTTGAGGCCACCCTAGATTAGTTAGGTCTAAACTAGCGTAGGCTACAATATCAGATCCTACTTCAACCTTCTTCCCCCCAAAAGAGAAAGAAATATCCAACTAGTAAATCCAGACTATCGCAAGTAATCCGAAGGCCAGTTCTGAGGGCCAGATCTGGAGAACTGTATAGTAGATCCTATCTTTTCTTTATTTCACATTTTGTTCCCTTTTTATGTGGGGGAGGGGGATGACTCAGGCCAGATCAGGGCTTCATACTCTCATCTTATTCTCCAAAGCAACAGAGACACCTCTGAAATCCATCTGTCCATCCCTGGTCTCGAGCTCCTCGATTTCACGATGTTGATATCCTCCAGCCTGCTGTGTGGGAGGATTGGCAGGGAGCATGGATGAGCCGCAGATAACCTAGATTCTCTAGGAGCACTTCTAAACACACACAGGAACTCCACCTGAGCAACTGCAGATCCACACACTGAATTTATCTCCACTTCCACTGGAAATTCCATGACCAGATGTCTGTGAGCCACTGCGTGACACATTGCTAATTCACTAGATCGATTCCCAGAAGGCCAGGGTACTCAGTCAAGACAAGTATGACACCAGAATCCAGGATCCCATGCTGACACCAGGCACAGTTCCTAAGAGTCTGAGGACTTCTAAAAGGGCCAAGATCCCTGATCCATAGTGCCCTTGTCAGCCAACATCTGTCCCAACTGTTTAACAACTCTTACAACCACACTCAACATGTTCTCAGTTGAGGTTCTGTTGCACATAAAGTGTCAAGTGTAGGCATGCACAGAGGTGCCTGCCATGGCGAGATTGATCAGTAAGTAGTTCACAGCTATGGCTATAATCAATATCACCTTGAAATGGAGCATGTAGGAGACCACAGAGGTCCACCCCCAACCTAGTGCCTCAGGCTCTGCTGGGATGGAGCCTGGGTTGTGGGAGAGTGGTTTGGGGTGTCTTGCCTGCTTTTCTGAGTCCTCTGCAGAAGTGTGGGAAGGAATAAGGGAGTTTTTTTTTAAGCTCAAGGGACCAGCTGGTCAGAGTTTTGAGACTACCCAAGGCCAGCTCCTTGGTCAGCCCTTAAGAGCCGTAGGCTATGCATCTCAGGTAAACATAGGGAGTGGATGGCATGGGGCAGAGGGCAGACGAGCAAAAGGAGGAAGCAAAAGGAAGCTCAGCAGGGTGGAGGGCTGGGCAGAGGCCTGGCACCACCAGCACCACCTCTTCGGCTTGCCTCTGGGGCGAGCAGGGCTGGAAAACCAGGTAGCAGCTCAAGAATCTGGAATTGTGCAGGCGCGGGAGAAAACGGGGAGGCCAAACGGGTACAGAGAGCACATGGAAGCTCGCCTGGGTTGTGCAGCACGTGCTTTCTTAAAACAATAAAAATAAGTAGAACAACACAGAATGGCGTTTGCATATACTCACACTATCCTCTCGTGACTTTGTCATTAGGTCAGGTAGACCTCGGGCTTCTGAGACTGAGGAGTAGTTAGTTCAGGTCCTGGAAAGCTGGGATCACTCAGGCAAGTGAACCAAGCAGGGTTACCCAGGGACATGGGAGATGGGAGGATACAGCCAGCAGCGGCCTCCATAGACCACGCCCCTGTCTGTCCGTCACCCTCTATCCTAGGTATCCTGACCGTGCCGGAGGGCACCAGCCAGGGACCAGGGACTGGGCATGCTCTTGGTGTCCAGCAAAGCCTGCTCTCTTAGACACCAGGAACAGGGAATGGGAACAGAACCACGTGAAGGAGGAGACAAAAAGACTAGAAATTTACACCCCAAATGTCCTGGACACTGGGTCAAAACCAAGCCTCCAGATCAAAGACTTGAAAAGGTAAAGACACAGCCCATTTTGGAAACTCAGTGTGGGATCATCGTGGGATCCGCCAACCCCACTTCCTGGCACAAAGAGAGAAGGGGATAGGAATCAGGGTGTTGAAGACGAAGCTCCAGCTCCATTGGCAATAAGCAGCCATGATGGGCAGTTCGTGTCCACTGACGCACTGGGATGCTTCATCTTCGTTGTCAAGTTGACTGGACCTGAAGTCACCATGGAAACACACCTCTGAGTGTGTCCGTGAGGCCATTTTTAGCAGGAAAGAACCGACGTAGAAAGGCCCAAGCTGAATGTGGACCAGGGTCCCAGACCAAATGCAGAGGATACGTGCGTGAAACAACAGCTTCATCTCTGGGTTCCTGACTGCAGATGTGACCAGCCCCCCCGCTGCCACACCCCTCGCCCCCCACAGGCTGATTTCAGTCAGGAGTCTTGTCACAGCAATGTGACACCTACAAGCGTTTGCTCAAAGCAGCCAAGATGGAGAGTCAATCTGTGTTGATTGGGAAAACCCGGAGACATCCAGAGAGAACATCATTGTGTGGGAGCCAGGGGTGTGACTCAACAGGAGAGGCCTCGTCTTGCATGCCCAAGGCCCTGGGCGCCATTGCCAGCACCACACACAAGAGAACATGATGAGTGAAATGTGTGAACTAGAAAGACCAATAAATACTGAACTGTCATTGTGCATGGGGGCTGAAGGAGGACTTCCTGGGAGCATGGAGGGGGAACGTTGGTGCGTCCGGGGCTCAGGGAGCCAGAGCAGCCTGGCACAGAGCGTTCAGGGACAGTGATATGCAGTAAGGGTGGCTGGAATGGAAAGCGGTATGTCATCTGTTTCTTCACATGTCATTTCTTTACTCTGTTGAGGGAGGGGTGAGTGCATGCCTTGGTGCTTAGGTGGGTATCAGGGGACATGGGTAGGAATCGGTTCTCTCCTTTGAGCTCTAGGCATGGAGCTTCCTCAGTGTTCAGAGGTAGGTTTTATATATGTGTATACTGTATGTATTATGTATATGTGTATATACATGTGCCTATCATATATGTAGAGTGTATATTTGCACATATATGTATATGTGTATATTGTATGTTATGTGTGTGCATATGTGGATATGTATGTGTGCATATACATGTGTATATTTTATTGTATATGCATGTATATATGTATGTTTATGCTGAATGTATATATATGTATACATATGTATATTTTATATATAGTGTATGTGTATATATGCATACTTGTGTATATATGTAGTATGTGTATATATGTGTATGTATGTGTGTATATATGTATGTGTACTATATCTATGTAAATATGTATAATGTATATGAATGTATATTATATATGTATATATTGTGTATATGTATATTTGTAGATATGTGCATATATGCATATGTGTTCTGCTCTCTTGTTTTAAGGGTTTTTTGAAAAAGTTACCTGTGTGTGTGTGTGTATGTGTGTGTGTGTGTGCTTGTGTGAGTTTGTGTGCAGGAGACTGAGAAGAACAGAGGGTGTCAGATCCCTGGAGCTGGAGTCACTGTCAACATTTGCCGCCTGATGCAGGGCTCAGAATCAAGCCAGATCCTCTGCAAGCAGTTAGTGTTCTCTGCAGCCCCATTTCTAGGCTGTTCTGTACACACACACACACACACACACACACACACACACACACACACACACGTGTGCGTGCGCACGCGCATCAAACCCAGATGTTCATGGCTGAGCCATCTCTCCAGCTCCCATGTATGTTCAACACAACAACCTGTGAGACCTACTGTGTGTTAGTTCCTAAGGAGGCACTGAGGGCAGTACTGGGCAGGGCCAAGCAGGCTTCACTGTACTGAGGAGGCTTACTGTCTAAGAGAGACAACACTGGGTGTGTGATTGTGTGTACATGTGTTTACGTATGTGTGTTGTGTGTGTGTGTTTGTGTGTTTATATGTGTGTGTGTTTATATGTGTGTTTGTGTGTGTGTGTGTGTGTGTGTGTGCACGCGTGCGCAAAAGAGCATAGGCCTGGGACCGGAAGAGACTGGGCAGTTGAAAACACTTATTCCCTCCCACAGGACATGAGTCCCATGTCCCTGTGACACAGCCACCTGTAACTCCAGCTTCAGGGGCTCATCTTTTGTTGTCCTTGGGTTCTGTATCTGTGTGTGTGCACGCGCACTTAAAAATAAAATAAATTTTTACAAAAGAGAGAGGATGGTCAATAGAAGAAGACACTTGATATGACTCTTTGGCCTCCGTGTGCACACTTAGGTGCATGTGTGTACATACATAAACAAGTACACATATGCTACACACATCTGTACACACATGTGCCCCCCCACAGGCATGCACACATGGCACTGAGATGCGTGGATGGCCATGTCTGCTGTGGCACGGATGTGTCCAGTCTGACAGAGGTGACCCTGAACTTCCCACCAGAGTAGCCGTGGACAGACTGTGGGCTAGTGCCCCTGGCACTGTAATACTGGTGTCTTCCTTTCGTTTGCCCTGGCCCAGCAGCCCTAGCAGCTCCAGTTGCTCAAAGGGAGCTTGGGCAGACTTGGAAAGCAGGGAACGAACGTGCCTGGCCGGGCCAACACATAGCTTTCAGGTGGAGTCAGAGGCAGCAGCCTGTTGTGACTTCATACCAGGATCCCTGCACGGGCAGACATTGCACTTCAGGAAGTGAAAGCTTTAATTATGGAGAGGGAAGAGGGCGGAGTCTGCAGCGGGGTTGGGAAGTGTTTCCAGGAAGGACCCAAGAAAGGAACAAGAAGGTTAATAAGCAGGTCTGCGGTGAGATTGAAACCCCAGGCATTTTGGGCAGACGATCTGTGGGCCTTCCCACCAGAAGCAGCTGAGGGCAACCCGGAAGGGAGGGAAGGGAGAGTTGGGTTTACATCCAAGGCAACCTGGGGGTCCTCACAGCTACTCCTCCATGCGCGGGGACTCCACCTTCTGAGGTACATTCCGCCCCTGGGAATGTTGCTACATTCCAGAGAGCGAGGTGTTGAGCAAAACTTCTAACCTTTGTTTTGTGTGTCAGGGTCCGCTCTGGCAACCTCCTGAAGGGAACGAACACCCCATGACCCTTATCTCGTTTCAAGGGCATTAAATCAAATGCACAGGCTTTCACCACTGACAATCAAGGGAGACACATCAGACTTACTTTCCTGCCTGACAGTTGGATAACCAAATCTACAAAACATCTTACAGGATAACCAAAGGCTACAAAACGTCTTCTATCCCAGAGAGATGAGGAACAAATTCAGTCAGTACCATGATACCTGCCACTACTGCCTGGAAGGGCGAAGGAAGATGGTTGTCAGTCCCTGAGGTGAGGGATAAAACTGGTAAGAAGGACAGGTCCAGGTAGCTGGAATTTGCTAAACAGAATACCAAAGAGGAGAGGCATGTGCTGAAAGGGAGTCCTAGAGGGTCACAGGGTTCCTTTTAGCTAAGACCCAATCACTGATTGTGTGTGTGTGTGTGTGTGTGTGTGTGTGTGTGTGTGTTGTGTGTTGCCATGTGTATGAACTTTGAAAAACCATAGAAATCTACACCTTAAAGGAATGGTATTTGGATCCCTGGAGCTCCACAGCAGTCAGGGCAGGGTTGGGGATAGGGTTGCGGGAGCTCACCTCAGATAGGGCAGGGTGTGGGGGGAGCTCCAGGGCAGGATTGGGAGAGCTCCACTGCTGAAATCTGAGGGATGTCCTGCTCAAGGCTTCACCTAGCTCCTGGGAGACAAAAGTTAGTGAATGGAAATCGATTTATTTAAGGCTGGCCCTAAGGAGAACAGAGGAGACTTCCTTCTCAAATCTCCACCTTTGAGGGGGCTCAGGAGTGTGGGTGGCTTCAGGGGACACAATGGGAGAACAGTCAGACTCCAGGGCTTTCTCCTTCTTTTCTTCTTTATCCAAATCGCTCCAGAGCCAGGTGTAGTGGCACATGACTGTAATCCCAGCACTCAAGGGGCCCAGATGGTAAGATCCTGAGTTCAAGGTCAGCCTGGAGTACTACGCACCAAGCTAGACAACAAACAAACAAACAACAAAAAGACTCATACACAATGCTTGTAGCAGCTTCGATAATACTTGCAAAAACTTGAAAGCAATCAGAATGCCCTTTAGAAGGTGAAGGAATAAACAAACTATGATGCCTCCAGACAACAGACTAGAAAAAAGGAGCATAAAAGATAGAATAAGAAGGAAATAACTGGGCTGGAGAGACAGCTCAGAAGTTAAGAGCACTCACTGGCTGCTCTTCCAGAGGATCTGTGTTCGATTCCCAGTACCCACATGGTAGCTCACAAACATCTGTAACTCCAGTCCCAAGGAATCTGACACCTTCTCCTGGCCTTGCAGGCATTGTACACATGCAGTGTACGGACATACATGCAATAAATACACCCATGCACATAACATAAAAAAATATCTTAAAAGGAACCAGGAGGCCATGAAAAGACATGGAAGAAGCCAAAGTGCCTATTCCTAAGTGAAAATAAGCCATTGAGGAAAGGGTACATATTATACAATTCCAGGTGTTTGATACCCAGGAAAAGTAAGATGATGGACACAGTAAAAGAATGCGTAGGGGCTTGGAAGAAAGGGGGGAGAAGTAGACATCTAGATTTTCAGAGTAGTGACGTTACGGTCTATGAAGACATGTCGTTACACATTTGTCATCAGCCATGGAATGGATCCCACAACTTGGGAAGCTGAGGCAGGAGGATCATGAAGTAGAAGCCACCATGGGTTACAGAGTAAGACCATATCTGTAAAATGGGCAAGGGAGAACCTTTCTGTGTAAGTTATAGATAGTAAGCTTGGGTGGGGACAGGGTGCCTATGCAGATTTCTCAGTGGTAGTAAATATACCATTGCGGTGGTATAAGGTAGGTGTATGTGTGTGTGTGTGTGTGTGTGTGTGTGTGTGTGTGTGTGTGCGCATGTGTACAGAGTGAGAGAGTGTGTAGAAAATGCCTGTCCCTTCTGCTTAAATGAAATAATAATTGTTTTGAAAATTAAGTATGTGTGTATGTATGTGCAAATATGAGTGTGTGTGTGGGGGGGTCAATGTTAGGGTCTCTCGCTGAAGCTGAATCTGGAGTTAATTGGTTTGTCTCTGGATATCCAGCAAGCCCCTTCTGTCCTTCCCCAATGATGGGGTCACAGATACTTTTACAGAGGTGCTGGTGCTGGTGATAACTTTACCAACTGAGCCGCCTCCCTAGCCCCAAAGACTGTGTGAGTTAGTTCCCATGTGTGTGCTAGAAGTCAGCCTGGAGTGCCGTTCCTTAGGCACCACCTACCTTGTTTTCTATGCTGGAGTTCACCAAGTGGGCTAGGTTAGCTGGCTCATGAGACACAGGGATCTGCCTGCCTTTCGCTCACTGACACTGGGACTTCAAGAATGAACATGTTATCACTTTTTTGGTTTGACATAGGTTTGGGGGATCTAACTGAGGGTCTCATGATTACAAACGAGGCAAAGACTTTTAAAAACCAATGCTGCAAGAAATACAGAAACAGAAGAAAAATTATATCAGTTGTAAATTCACAACTACCCAAAGAAATATTGTACCAGGTTTGACTGTTTTAAGTAAAAATACAAACAATGCACTGGGCTCATAAAGTTGGCAGCATATCAAGTTTACAAGTTACACAATAGTTACAAAAGACTGGGCGAGAAGGAGAAACATGTTACTGTGAGGTTCTCACATGTATAGAAGGATAGGGTAGTGCATTTGATAATGGCAAAGTAACCCCTAAAGCAGTCACCGAATGACACAACAAAGGAATTTTAGCTAGCAAGCCAACAACATGACAACATGAAAACATAAACGTGCTCAAGTAATTAAAAGGAAGAAGAAAGCAAAGGAAAAAGGAACAAAGAGAAAATATGACAAGATGGAAGACTTAAAACAAACCAGTTGATGCTCACATTAAATATAAGTGATCAAACATCAAAATTAAAAGGCAGAGACTATCAGACTATGTTTTTAAAATGCTAGTTTTGTCTATAAATGCTTACAAAACATAAATACCCATAATAGTAAAGACATCATAAAAAGGTTAAAATCAAAAGTAAAAAAAAAAAAAAAAAAGATACATTATCTAAGTTGGGACCCAGGGCCATGGTCTCCTCTGACCTGAGCTGCTGGCACATATCCAGGGCCTTGAGCAGCTGCACCCCAACATCTATCCTGTAAATCTGCTGGAGTGTGTGAAGGGACTGATCCTACAGAACCATAACCACAGAATCTTCATGACTTGGAGCAGCAGGGTACCTGAGGGGAGATTCAGTGGAGGTCCAGTATTGATGTACATTTGAAGCCTGAGACCAACAACACATTACACAATGACCTTTTGCAAGAAAAGCTGTGTGGACCAAAGGGTCTGCTGCATGATGCACAGCAGATCCCAAGGCCACTAAGACTGATGAACGGGTGATGGAGGGCAGGGGAAATGGGTGAGGGAAGTGAGGTTTTGGGTTTTTTTTTTTTTTTTTTTTTGGGTGGCAGAGGGTCTGTTTTTGGTTTTGTTTTTTTCTCTTTTGTTTGTTTTTAATTAATATTCATTGTAATTTTTATTTTTAGTATTTCTTTTTAAGTTTTCCTTGGGGAGGGGAGACACTGCAAGGGTTAAGGGCAGATATTGATATGGGGTGGGGTGACAAGCATTGGGTTGCATGATGTGAAATTCCCAAAGAATCAATTAAAAAATTATGTTTATAAAAATTAAAATAAAAAGATACGCTAGGTGGTGGTGGTGCAGATCTTTGATCCCAGCACAGGGAAAGCAGAGGCAGGTAGATCTCCATGAGTCTGAGACCAGCCTGGTCCACAGCAAGTTCCAGGAAAGTCAAGGTTACTTGGAGAAACCTTGCCTTAAAAAGACAGAAAAGACATATTAACATAAATTAAAAGGAAACTGGGAGACTAAAGAGACGGCTCAGTTGTTCAGAGCTCTTACAGCTCTTGCAGAGGACTCAAGTTTGGTTCCCAGTATCCATGTTTGTCCGTTCATAACTGTCTTATAACTCAGGCTCAGGGAATCTGATGCCCTCTTCTGGTCTTCTAGGGCATCTGCACTTATGCACACACACACACACACACACACAATAATAATAATAATAATAATAATAGTATGTATAAGACAAGCATTAGCAAAAACTATTCTAAGGATGCGGTGTAGCTGGGTTCTGGGTTCATCCCCTTCGTCCCATGAAACTAGATGTAGTGGTACTGGCATTGGGGAATAGGAGGCAGGAGAATTAGAAGTTTAGTGTTATCCTTGTTGGCTACATAGTGAGATTGAAGTCAGCCCAGTCTACACAAGACCCTGTCTAGCCCCAACTTGCCTTAAAGAATTATAACTCTCACATATGCTGAGTTTGTTTTTTGTTTCTGTTTTATTGTTTCAGAGACAGTGTTTTGCTACGTTGTTCAGGGCTTTGAACTTGCATTCAGCAAGTAGTGCTGGTGCATACTACCACACCCAACCTAAAACAGGAGATTTAAAGAAAAATCTGGAGATTTGATGCAGAGTAAACCTTGCTTTATTTATTATTATTATTATTATTATTATTATTATTATTATTATTATTATTATCTCAAAGGGGTTCCTGCTCTCTTCCTAAAAATAGCAATGTCACAAGAGTCAGGGTTTGAAGACCTTGGGACCAGAGAAGCCAGGGGCCATCATTTGGATGGTGCCCTGGGGCTGGGGTTGGCGCCTTCTCTTCTGACCCAGACTTCCTCCTTTCTCCTCCACAAGGCTAGAGGCAAACTAGTGCTCATAAGAGTCACTGCTCCTCGGTGGCCTCCCTTTGAAAGCTAAGGCCGGGGTGGGAGTTTAGCAGGCATTTCTCACCAGAGTTGTTGGTGCTTGCTAAAGGCTGAGTGTTACTCAATGACTACTACACAATTGAGAGGGAGCCTTGGGGACTCTGGAAAGTTACACACTGCTCTAACTGGGTGGGAAGGAATTAGCTGGAGGGACTGAGAAGGGAGGTCGAAGGGAGACACCCTCCGAGGGGCTACCCCTCTCCTAAGTCCTGTCATTCAAAGGGATCCTATCAGGACCCTGCAGTAAAGGGGCTGCTTATCTTTGGAGGTCAGTAGCCTGGCTCCGGTGAGCTAGAATTTCTTTGTTATGAAGTTGCTGCACTTGAACGAAGTTATCAGGAAGGGCATGAGCAGGGTAAGAACCCAGGCCTCCTAGGTGCCATCCAGGGCTTAGGTAGTCCTAGCAATCCGTGCCCTCTGGAGAGGCAAGGAAGGAAAAGGAGACCGCCCTAGGAAACGCCATCACCAGTAATCAAGGCTATTAATTTTACATGCTCATTCCCTGACTCACAGTACGACTCAAATGGAGATACTCCACCTTCACTTTATAGACAAGGAAGGAGCCAGATGATTTATGTATGGATGGGCCCAAGGTCACAGGGGAAGCCAAGATTTCACCCCTGCTGGCAAGGCCTCTTGGGCAAGTTTGGGTTCTCAGCATGAGTGGGGGCATCTTGTTGAACTCCCCCACCCCACAGGCCATTCTGCTACTGCCCTCTACCCCCAACCACGAGGGGGGGGTTGGTGGTGGTGGTGGTAGTGTTGGTGAGTCCCTTCCAGATAGCAAACCAATGTATGCAGTGGTGTGGAGTGGCCATCTGGGAGGCAGAGGGAAGGGGTTCAGGGGGTTCAAGGCCAGCCCTTGCTACACAGCTAAGGCTACACCAGAGCCTGACTGGACTGTGATCCATATACAAACTGCCTCACCTGGCACCAGACACACCCAACAAGGGTCTCAAAGGCATTGCCAGTCTCTGCCAAGGCCTCCAGCCTGGAAGAACACTAGTAAAAGGAAAAGGAGGGGTGTGGCAGGGGGTTATTAACAGAGGCTAAAGAGCTCACTTTCCTTCCAGAAGTTTCTGGGCAGGGCAGCAGCTTTTTCACAGAGGGAAAAACACCTCCTCCAACCTCTGTAAGACTTTTGTTTGTTTGTTTATTATTACTTATTTATTGAGGCAGGATCTCTCATAGACCATAGCAACGAAGGGCCTCATGCATGTTGGGTAAGCGCTCCACCCAATGTTTGACATCTCCAGCTCTGCATGCCAAAGGAAGGGAGTTGCTGCTGTCAACTGTGGTAGGGATTTCAAATAATAGTCAGTATCAGCTGGCACCCAGGATGACAGCCCACTCCCCTAGTGACTCTCTCTGTCACCGAGGCTGACAAGGCAGGAAAACTTCAGTGTCTAGCACACAATGATGTTTTGGGGTAAAGCAGGGATATGATGTGGAAAGAACTCTGGGCACCCCAAAAGATGGATAAAAGGAGCGAATGCCTTTGAAGACAGTGTTAACTACTTTAAAACACATCCCTGGGTGGGTGGCTTTAAAAGAATTGATTTCTCTTTGTGTTGTGATGACATCTATTTATGTATTTATGTATTTATTTATTTATAAAAATCTATTGGGCGTGTATGCCTGTTTTCAATGCAATAGTTTGGGTACCATGTTTGTGTCTGGTGCCTTCAGAGGCCAGAACTGGGAATCAGATGTAAGGAAACTGGAGTTACAGACCACTGAGAGCTACCACGTGGATCTTGGACACAAAACCTGGGTACTCAGCAGCCCATGTTCTTAAACACCAAGCCATCTCTCTGACATCAGAAAAATCGTGAGGGCAAGTGTGTTGTTGACTTGACCAGGTTCCAGTATCAGAGCTGGAGTTATGATCCGGGCCCAGAAACTTGAGTTCAACTCTTGGCCTGGGTCTCTTGGACCGGTTTCCTTCACTGTAAAATGGGAAAAAATATATTTCTTCTCTACCTCTGTTGGCTTTGTGGGAAGACAGGCCCCTTCTAGGACAGCCCATTCTTGCCTTTGGGAAGCTAGGGTGCAGGTATCTAGTCACAAGTCCTGGGGGAATTACAACACCTAGTTGTTACTTTGTTTCTCTTGTTATATACTGTGAGGCTTGGGGTGGAAGTCAACACTTGTTTGTTACTTTGTTTCTTTTGTTATATAGTGTGAAGCTTGGGTTAGAAGCCATGCATCCTTGGCAGGTTTTAGTCTATGACTGACTCTTTCATCATTTATTTCTAAATTAAAAGAGTAAAAGAGAATCTTTTGCCATGTATGTGCCGTGTGTGTGTGTGTGTGTGTTTGTGTGCGCGTATGAGTGTATGTGTGTGCCGTGTGTGTCTGTGTGTTTGTGTCTGTCTGTATGTGAGTGTATGTGTGTGTGTGTCTGTCTGTCTGTGTGAGTATGTGCATGTGTGAGTGTATGTGTGTCTCTGTGTGTGAGTGTGTGTGTATTGCCTTGTGTGTCTGTGTGTGTGAGTGTGTGTGAGAGTGTGCCGTGTGTGTCTGTGTGTGTGAGAGTGTGCCGTGTGTGTCTGTATGTGTGAGTGTGTGTTTGTATCTGTGTGTGTATGTCTGCGTGTGTGAGAGTGTGTGTGTCTGTGTGAGTGTGTGTGTATTGCCTTGTGTGTCTGTGTGTGTGTGTGAGAGAGTGCATGTGTGTGAGAGTGTGTATGTGTGTGTGTGTGTCTGTGTGTATGAGTGTGTTTGTGTCTGTGTGTGTGTGAGAGAGAGTGTGTGTGTGAGAGAGAGAGAGAGAGAGAGAGTCTGATTAGATACACTCAGTGTCTCTTGCTATCTGGGCACCTTTGAGGAATAATGATTAGTGCTTTCTCGACTGCTCTGGGTATTTACAGGATGCCCTCAGGCTATGAAGAAGTCGAGTTTGCTCTAGATGACAGTCAATTGGAAGCTCTGTCATTGCTGAACCTTGTGCTGCAGGCTGCTGTCTATACGGAGATCCAAAGTCACTCTGGACCCTGGGACTCACTTCACTCCCCCACCACCCCCAGCCAGAAGAATGTGTCATTAGGAAACATGATCCACGCACACCCCGAATGAACAGAAATGATCGAGATTGTTACAGAAGGGTGTTGATGACAATCCCCACTCCAGCGATTACATCAAGGTTTTCATCCTTCCCTTAACTTAACACACAGGGGTCAATGGTGCATGAACTCCTAGGGGGTTGAAGCCTAGGACCTTCCCAGTGTGAGCCTGGGAGTCTCTTTAGATCCAATACCCCATCTATCCCATAATGCTCTTGGCCAAAGGCAGGTGTGTCAGCCCACACCTGGATAAATTACAGGGGAACAATGGCATTGTCTTCTGAAATCTCACCTGCTCTGTCCCTTGAACCCATGTAAACCACCTTATGAGATTGCTCAATGCTGTCTGATGATGTCTTTACCTCAATTTAAAGCACCCACTTTTTTTGCGGTAGCTGCTTTGGTTTGCAAGACACTTTTTTTTTTTTTTTTTTTTTTTTTTTGCAAGACACTTTTTTTTTCCTTCTGTGATACAGGGTGGGGTCATTGAAGCATTCGTTATTTTTTTTTTTTTTTAAAGAGGAAAGGAAAACAACTTATGGGTGAGGGAGATGATGGTTTCACATGGAAATCATTTGCCATACAAGCCTGAGGACCTGAGTTTTAGCTTGGATTCCCAACACCCACGTACAAATTGCAGTATGGTGATGAATGCTTATTATCCCAGTGCAGGGTAAGCAGGGAAGAAGGTACAGCAATCCATAGAGTTTGCCCAAAAGCCAGCCCAGCCTAGCTGACAAACTGCAAGCCAATGAGAGACCCTGTCTCAAAAAACACAAGGTGGATGGCACCTGAGGGATGACACTTGAGACTGACCTTTGGCCTCCACACACTCCCGCACGAACACAAACACACCCCACTCATATAAAGAAAATGAAAGCATTGGCATTTTCATATATTAAACACACAGCAATTATTATCCTAAGGACTTCTGCAAGATCAGCTTACATGAAACCCTTTCACCGTTTCTTTACCTTTTTCCCTGCTCAGAAACATTTAGACCTACCCTATGGCAATGACTGCAAGGAAGGCTCTGGCCTGTATATCAGTGAAGCACAAGTAATTTGGTACAAAAGCAGCCTGGCTCCTGTAACCCGGCATTAGGGTAAGTATATCTTAAGAAAGCTCTTATGCAGACTTGGCTCCGGGCGATAAAACATCATGGCCATGTAACTGTAGCAAGTGAGATTTCTAGGGAGCAAATTAGTGCACAAACATCTAGCAATGGCAAGAAAGGAATCACACTCAAAATAAAGCAAGTCATGCAGTAAATGTTTCACTAACTGGCCTTCTTCTATCACTATTAGGGTTAAAAGGCATCTTGTCGATACAAGGTGTCTCTTTAGGGAGTGCCGATGTCTTTTGGAAGCTTTTCTCATCACATCATAGATGCCTGTGCCTATAGTAGTCACCATCAGTTTATGAATGTGGGTGACGCAGCCCTTAACAATTGTATGCTCCCCACTAGTCCCTGGGTCATGGGCACCATTGTGCCTTCATTACCTGGATGGGCTGTTAGCTGAAACAAGGTGATCAAGTCAGGTCCTTTGGAGGTTGCTAGAACACAAGCCCATTCCCCAGGGTTTCAAGGGAGGGCATGGATAACTCCTAGGAATTTGTTTTCTCTATCCACCATATAGGTTCTGGAGTTTGAACTCAGGTTGTCAGGCTTGACTAATCTATCTATTCTAGACCATCTATCTATCTGTCTGTCTATCTCTCTACCATCCAACTCATCTTAGGTAAGGTCTCATATATCTCAAACTGATTTCAAACTCATTATTTAGCAGACAATGACCTTAAACCTTTGATCCACCTTCTTGAATGTTAGGATTATAGGCTTGTGCCATCACTCCTGATTGATGTAGTGCTGGGGGTTGAACCCAGGTCCCCCTGCATGCTAGACAAGAACTCTACCAACTGAGCTATATCCCAGCCCAGACGATCTGTTCCTGTGTTGGCTAAAAAGAAAAACCATCCACCCCACCACCTCTACCACCAAACAAACAAATCAGGTCTTTGGCTTCTAAACACCCCCTCCCCTTTTACACACACACACACACACACACACACACACACACACACACACATACACACACACACACACACCACATGCATGCATTGCTTGATGTCAAGGGTACTTGATTAGACTATTGCCTAGTGATTGGAGGAGCTGAGTGTCGCTACCATCATGGAGTCCCTGCTTCTAGATGGTGTTAGCCAACCACCCTTGGATCCCCAGTATCACAAAGCCAGCCTTTTACTATGGTTTGTCTTTGCCATAGTAAGAGAAACTTTTGGTAATGACAAAAGTCTGGGAGAAAACTATAGACTCATGGACTCTTGCAAATATAAAAAGCACACCAGAAAATAATCCATACCTCACCCCCAAGGTGATGCAGGGCGAAGAGGCCACAGGTAATATGGTTTACGGCCAATCTATCACTGTCATATTTCAGTAATCACCTCCTTCCCCTCCCCTGTGCCTAGAGGGTGAGTGGTGTGAACAGCAGCCACCTTCTCACACTCAGGGTTAGGAACCACACCCCGTTCTCCCAGGCAGCCTATTCTCTTAAGATGCATTTCTTTATGTAGACATACATCATATGTAAGGCCCTTCATATGTAAACGTAGCTATTCTGTCATTTACTCTATACATCAGGCTTCTGCCTCCTGACCTTGAGTCACATCTGGCTAGTCTGTTCACTTACATTTCAAGGCAATATACAGGCTGCCAGTGTAAACACAAACCCACCAGAAGAAAGTCGATGGAAGGAAGGCTGCAGGCAAGACCAGACATGAAGTAAAGAGGATGGGGTGGCGCTTGGGGACCTGGGCTGGCCCAGCTAGGGGCTCCAAATAATGAGAGACCAGGACAGTTTGTCCATTCACTCTGCCCACTCCCACATGAAAGACCAGGATGTCCAAACGCCTCCCAAGGCTCAAGCCAGCATTAGAACCAGTCTGGAGGCCTTCTTGAAATTTTAGCATCTTTGCCATTTGGTCAGAATTCAGTCATTTAAAGCAAAAGTCATCAGGGCTTACAGAGAAGGTACCCCAATGCTCATGCACAAGCCAACTGGCATTTAAAGAATTCTTGCCAAATCTGTAAGCTGCAGGCCCACATGGTGGGCCAATCTGGCCTTTCATTTTTGAATAATGTTTTATTTTGCTTCCTGCAGGTGGCATTCCTTGCCCTCCCCTCTCCCCTTGCTCTTCTGGGTACCACCATAAGCAACAACAGGGACTAGAGGTCAATAGAGATCTTGTTGCTTTCTTTCCCTTTCTTACGGCAAGAAACAATGAAATTAAATGTGGCGTATGGCCTGTTATGGAATAACTTTTTAATCAGTTAAGTTGGAGATTTAAGGGATGATGCAAAGGTTCCCTTTGAGTGAGAAAAATAAGGCTGTGCCAAACTAGATGATGGTATTGGTCACCGAAGACAGTATTTACATGGTAAAAATGCAGTGTGTTAAACACAATGACACTTTTTAACTATTTCAATTTAGTATACGCATAACCTTTTATTGTACAATCAATCCTGTAAGGGACACAGAAGACCCCATTATTCAACTTGTTTCAGATCAGAGGTAGAGGAAAATACAAAAAGAACCCAAACCCATCCCCACAGGACAAAGAATTGGTCATAGAGCAGAGTTTGTGGGAAAGTGTCCCCATTTATATCATGAAGCCCCAAACAGCACTTGGCATAGTCTATACGATACGGTACAGAAACCATCTTGGGTACTAGTTATACATAGATGGTGATTAACAAGTGTGTAGAGCTGCACTGTTTGGCTAGGTGTGGAGTCTACAGACGCTCTGTGGAAGGACCCAGGAAGGGGGTCAGTCATCTATACGGACTCTAGACAGACCTGTGTTTTGTGTTTCTACTTGGTGTCTTGAAATATTCCCCTTTCTGTCTCCACGCTCCCTCCTAGACACTGCACTGTCTTATTTATTTATGAAGTCTGAAGGTTAGCCCTACCTGCTGAGACTAATTAGCCCTCCACTTTGTGTCCCGTGCAATCCATCCGATGAAATGCACACATTTGTTTTGTTTTATTTTTATTTATTTATTTTTTCCAGGCTCCTTCTCCCTGCACTCCTGATTTCCTGATGAATATGGGAGCTGTGGGTTAGTGAATCTTGCAGCCCCCATCCATCCCATCTTGGTTTTGTGTGAACCCTTCTGCTTTAGTGTGCTAATGTGCTTGGGAGTTTTTCTTTCCAGTGCAGGGGAATTCGCTGGCCTTGTCAATCTCAGTATCATTATTTTCAGTTGTCTTCTTTCTGAGGCCTGAACGTGGAGAACAGTTTTTGTTGAAACCCCAAACTCTCTTAAATATTTCACAGTAAATTGGTTACTTTTAGTAATCTACAACAGATGAGCTTTTTAAAGGGGACGGTGGGCTAATCTAATGCATCGCGGGCCCCAGAATAATATCGAACCTAATAGTAACTTGCCAGTTCCTATGATTTCTTCTTCTTTTGGCGTCTCTTTTCCCATTGGAATTCCGGGCTCACTTCTCGTTGGACTCTACCATCCAGGAGCACCCTTCCTCCTTTAACGTAATTCTCTTGCTCATATCATAGCAAATCAATGTGCTCTCCCAGAGCCTAACGACCAACAAATACCTGTCTCAAATCCTGGGCTAGGCCAGCTTTGGTGACTGTCTCACCAACATCTACAGCCTCTGGGCATTTCCTCTCAGACCCCCTTAGAGAACAACTACAGCCAACTCATCCCCAGGGCTTGCTGTGACTTTCACTTTTATTTTCCCTGGCGCTGTTAACGCCCAAACTTTTCACCTCCAAAGTCAGAACGGACTTTGGATCCGACATCACTTCCTACTTCCAACGTCAGTTTAAAAAAAAAAAAAAAAGACCCAACAACTTTACATTTCCCTTAAGGATATTTTTAGTATTCCAGTCGAACCTAAAGTATTTGTTGTTTTGGATAAAACGCCTTCTTGGCATATTTAAGCGAGTAGATCTTCGCATTTAGTGACATGATTCACTGTCATTACAGTTGTGGGTTAACCTCCTTGACTGAGGGCGGCCCAGGCCCACTGCTTCCACAGGGTTTCCCAGGGCAGAGTTGTGCCTCATCCCGCCCCCGGGGGCGTCCGACTTCTCTGCGGGGCTAACCACCGGGCTCCCCGTCCCCACGTCCCACAGCCCTCCCCCGCTGGTCCCCATCCTCAAGACTTCGGGCCGACACTTTTCCTGGGCCTCTCCCCTTCCCCGCCCCCCAAGTGGGCTTTCCTTCCGCCTTGCCCGGCTCAGATTCCGGACTCGGTTGCCACCCCCTTCCCCTCCTCTCCCGGTCCGCATTGTCCTTCGGAACCCGCCCCCTCCAGGAGCGAGGCCCGCACCGTCCGGGCGCCCGGCTCGCACCCCGCACCCCGCGCGCCTCCCGCGGCCCCGGCCCGCCCCGCTGCCTCTCCCGGCGCCTAAAGGATCATTGTTGGCCGCCCCCGCCCCGCCCACCCCGGCTGTTTATTTATGCAAACGTCACCGGGCTCGCCCCGCCCCCTGGCATCTCATTAAGGCGAGTGTGTTCCTCTCGCCCTGTCAATAATCTCCGCTCCCAGACTACTCCGTTCCTCCGGATTTCGATCCCCCTTTTTCTATCTGTCAATCAGCGCCGCCTTTGAACTGAAAAGCTCAGTCTAACTTCAACTCACTCAAATCCGAGCGGCACGAGCTCCTTCGGTGTCTTCGGCTTCCCCCCCCTCTGCTCTTATATCTGACTTGTTGTTGTTGTTTTTTTTTTAACCCCCCTTTTTTATTTATTATTTTTTTGCAACATTGATCGGATCCTTGGGAACGAGAGAAAAAAGAAACCCAAACTCACGCGTGCAGAAGATCTCCCCCTTCCTCTCCCCTCCTCCCTCTTTTCCCCTCCCCAGGAGAGAAAGACCCCAAAGCAGGAAAAAAAAGTTAACCTTGGACTGGTGTTTTTCTTGCAATATTTTTTTTGGGGGGGCTCGCAAACTTTTTTTTTTTTTTTTTTGCTTTTCTTCCTCCTTCATTTTTCTTCCAAAATTGCTGCTGGTGGGTGAAAAAAAATGCCGCAGCTGAACGGCGGTGGAGGAGATGACCTAGGCGCTAACGACGAGCTGATCTCCTTCAAAGACGAGGGCGAGCAGGAGGAGAAGAACTCGGAAAACTCCTCGGCGGAGAGGGATTTAGCCGATGTCAAGTCGTCTCTGGTCAATGAATCAGAGACGAATCAAAACAGCTCCTCCGATTCCGAGGTAGGAAGAGCCCCTCGGGCTGGCGGGGCTGCTCCTGCGGGCTCCCGGGCTCGGAGCCTGGGGCTGGAAGGCGAGGCGGGCCGGGGCTGCGGGGCGGCGGGCGGCACGGACGGGGGCCCGGGCTGCCGACTGCAAAAACTTGTAACCGTGTTTTTCTGCACCCCTTTCCCCGCCGACCCTCCCTCCCCCGCACCCCCTCGGCGCGGCCATCGCCCCTCGCCCTCCCCACTTCGCCCCTCCGGGAAGGCGGAAAGACGGCCTCCGCCTCGCTCCGAAAGTTTCCGAGACAAATCCCGGGAAAGTTTGGAAGAAGGTGAGTGCGCCCCGCGCGCCCCCAAAGCCGCGCGACCGCGTTGCCCCCTCCCCGGGGTCGGCCTGGCGGGTGCCCTCGCCCCACTCCCTGCCCACCCTCCCCGAGTTCCCGCGCCGGCCGGGCCCCGGGGACGCGCGCGGCCCTCGGGGGGACACTTGCTAAAAAGTTTCTCCCGCTCTCTCCCGCGCCGCGCGGCCGCCGCCGTCCCCTCCGCCGCCCCGCCATGTTAGCGGCCAAGAGGCAAGATGGAGGGCTCTTTAAGGGGCCACCGTATCCCGGCTACCCCTTCATCATGATCCCCGACCTGACGAGCCCCTACCTCCCCAACGGATCGCTCTCGCCCACCGCCCGAACCGTAAGTGCCACCGCGCTCCCCGCCCTGCCCGCCCGCCGGCCCCGCATGCCCTGCCCCTCCCCCGCCCCGCCCCTCCCCCCTCCCCTCCCCCCTCGCGGCCCGAACTCTCCAAACTTTTTCTCTGCCTTTTGTGGACTGCGTTTGTCCGCGCTTCGCCATGTTCTGGCTTTCCTTGTGCTCGCCTCGCGGTCCGGGGAGCCTCCTCTTCCCCAGGCAGGGCTCTGCCGGGGCGGTGGGATGCCAATCAGAACTTTTAATTTTTCCTTCTCCCCCTTTCTCCCTTTCCCTTCCCTTCCTTTTTTCTTTTGAGCCCCGATTTCCCCCTCCCTCCCCCCACCCCACCCCCTTGCTAGCGGTGTTCGTTTCTCGTCCCTGGGAAGAGGACTCTGGTTCTTTCTTCTCCCTCTCTCGCTTCCCTCTTCTGTGCGTCTTGGGCTTCCCCCAGGTTAACCCTTAGGCTGCTGGCTGCGAGGCCGGGCCGGCCAGGGCCCGGGCCCCGGCGTGCAGCGCCGATTCCCGGTGCCTTTGGCTTCGGTGCTGAGCGCGCAGCCTCGGCCCCGCGGAAGCGTCCGGAGCTTTTCCCTAGCCGGTCGTTTCTGTAGCTTTCTAGTGTCGATCGCAAGCTCGCGGGCCTCCTGGCCCCTTCTTCCACGGGAAGGTCACGTTTGCCAGGCTTGGTCCCCTCGCAGGCCCGGGGGCCCTGTGCATGTTTTTCTCTGCAGACCCGCCAGGGCTTGGCTGCCCCACGCTACTCGCTGCGAGCTGTGCGTGTTGGGAAGGCCCGTTTGGAGGGCTCCTGGGTTTGTGTGTAGTCAGGATGGCCTGTTTTGAGTGGACTTTTGTGTCGAGGGAAATTCGGTGCCTTCGGATGGCATGTGGAGGAGGCCTTCCTTTCCTTGACCACCTCGCTGAGGGCCCCTGGGGAGGTGGCAGAGGCCGCGGCGAGCGCTTTCAAGGAGGTGCAGGAGGCTTGGGGATGCCTCCCTTCCTGGGGAACGGCTACCCAACTTTGAGAGGCCCAGGGCGGCGCGGGGTGCCACGCTCCCCGGGAGCTTCCTGCGGCGCACCTCCAGAGCCCTCCGCAGACATTTGTTCCTGCTCACCCCCCTCAGCCGGGGCCTCTGCCCCCTGCCCTCACACTGTCCCCTGCCTCCCCCTCCCCCCTAAAAAGCCGGGATTGCGGAGCTCTAGACTCTCCAGCCACGTTTGTGCCGGGATTCCCGGGGTTGTCACTTTGCACCTCTGGCCGTAGTCGCTACCTCGTGTTTACACACATTAGTTTTGTTTTTCCTTCTTCGCTCATTTAAGGTGGCAGTCTGAAATAATGTTCCCACTATTGAGCAGTGCTGGCATTGCAGTCAGCCAAATCTACAAGTGCTTTTAAGCATTAAAATATTAACTATCAGGTTTGACTTGTTTTTTTTTTTTTTTTCCCCTTTCCTCCTGGCTCTGGCGGAATGGCGAGAGCACGCTAGACCGGTAATTTTTTTTTTTTTTTTTTAATGCCTAAGAAAGAGAAACAATCACCACCACCCCCAGCCCCCTAGGGCCCTGGCTTCCTTGGAAGCCGGGACTGAGGTACAGCCTGACCTCGCCCAGCAGGGCCCGCGCTTTCCGGAGGCTGCTCGGCGGCCTCGGAAGCGGCGCCTGGTATTTTTCTTGGTAGCTGACGGGATCTTAAAGAATCGGTGTGTTAGCAAACTAGACGCAGCAACATTCCAAAGTTATCCTGGGAATTTCCTCCCCTCCTCCCCTTCTCCTTAGGACGCAGACCTCTTTCCTTTTATTTAAAAATCCACTTAGCCACCAGAAAGGCCATCTGAATATCGGGCTTGGATGGCAGGCTTGTTGGCTTTCTTGACCCTTTTCAAACTGCACGTCCGTGACCGCTGGCGATCTTGCCACACCATTGCTTCAAACCCACACAGTTGTGTTGTGCTGTAATTAGGAAACAGGGAAATTGTTAAAGGCAAATAAATGATTTCCCGGTGAGACAAGGAAGGCTCCCAACCCACGGCCCCCTTTGTGGGCTTTGTAGGAATAGACAGCGTCTAGTTATTTTAATTGTGGACATAGCGGGTGGCCCTGTGCTGTGACATCAGATTGACTCTGAGAAGGCATTTCTGAACCCAGTAGGCTGTTAGTATTTGCGTGCCAGAAATCAGACATCTTTGTGCACGCCGCCTTTGCTTCTTTCCTTTCCCTTACCTGGGTAAGCTTGAGTGTTCCAAAATTGAAGTTATTTATTTAGGCTGCTGAGCGGAGCTTTGAGCTGAGAGGCGGTTGTATGGCCCTCTAGAGTCTTTGGACGCTAGGGCCAGCTTGTCAATTCCAGATTCGATACAGCCCCGGGTGGAACCCACAGGCAAGCCAGCGGTAGCGGTCTGGGGTCTGAAATTCTCAGGGTTTCATAGGGTCTGGTTTTGACTTCTGAGTTGTAAACACAAATTAGGGATAAGCTTATTCATTCTCTTCCTCTTGGCCGGGGAGCTTTTTGGTGCATTTTCTGTTACTTGTGAACAGTACCGGCTAAAGGGCAGAATCCTTTGAAAAATAGACTCGCTGGGACCCTGATTTCTGCTTAAGAATGTAAAGAATTAAGGAGTATCATTAAATCGGCTTTTGATGAATAATAAATCATCTCTAGAACAATCTTTTAATTGCCAAAGAAGCTGCAGAGCTTGATAGTAATGATTTTACTTTAAAACAACAAAGATTTCCTCAGAACATTAATTTAATCTTTGATACAGCAATAGAAATGGCTTATGAAGAGGGTACGTTCAGATAGAAAAACACAGTAAGGAGAAGTCTAGTTAAGTAGGTGGGAAGGGCTGAAGTACCAATATTAAGATTCAGGTAACAGCGTTCAGAGAGTACTGTTACAGGATTAAAGTCCATCAGGAGGGGAAGTTTTACTTTTCTGTTTTTCCTTCTGGCTTGCAAGAGGTAGGTCTGCGGTGGTAGACCTGTGAGAGGCGAGAGATTTCATTTGAAGGGCACACGGCCTCATCTACCCAAAGCATTTGCTTGTCAGTGGAGCTGTTAGCTACTAGTTGAGCAGATAAGTAACAGCATCTTGAATTCATTTTTGAACTTGGAATGGAGCATTTTAAGGAAATAGAGAGTCAGCCTATTCATTGAGGAGGTTTTATTTAGCCCGGCAACTCCTTTTTTTTTTTTTTTTTTCTGGCTTGCCGAAAAATGGATGTTTTTGACTTTCTCAAACAACATAATTCTTCCTGACAGAAAAGATTGAGGCCCTGGAGTGTGAAGGGTTAACGCAGGACCTTCCCTGTTGTGTTCCCACCCCCCACCTTCACCCCTGATTGTTTTGACAACACTTTTCAAAGTGTGACATTCCAAGCCCCTCCATAACAATGTAATATTACTGTAATTACACAGGTCATTACATTTTAAATAGAGAACAATAAAATGCTTATCGCCTTGAAGAAGAACAGGTGCTCTCAGCCTCCTTTCGTATTTATGCTAATTGTTTTCATCTCCTTCAGAAATATTTATGGCAGACATGTTTAGATTTTAATCTCAGGGCATGGAGTCTTCTATGCTAATTTTGTAAGTTAGGGTTTAATGTCTGGGCTCAGCATTCACCCAGTAAGGCATATTTTAATGATTGTAAATCTAATATGCCAATGCATATTTGGCTTCCTGAAGCCCCAGAAACAAACGTGGGGCTTGGGAGTCTAAAAGGCTCATCTAGGAGAGGCATTCTGGGGAGCTTGGCTACCGTGTAGGGGACTCCAGGTTTGATTGCTTTTCTCACCCGAGATGTCGAAAATATCTTCAGAACAACCATGCTGGTTCTTGCTTGGAGTTCTCCACTCCGATTTTCTTTTTTCTGAGAGGGCTGCCTTTGGAGTTGCTACTGGCTGTTGGCTAGCTTTCTGTTCTTAGCAAGCTGTGAAAAAGTTACAGGAAGGTTTCCCGGAGTGGCTTGTAGAATGCTTGCTGCTTTCTCTGTTAGTGGCACAGGATGGATGCAACTCTGCACGCCATTTAAGAAAGGGAGAGGGCATTTGATGGTTATACCAGAGGCTGTACTTTTCCAGATTAGGGTCTAAGTCTTTCCAAGATCTGAGCACCTTCTCATGCCCCAGGAGGTGCACAGGTGCACACAAAAAGTCTCTGCAGAGCCCCTCTGAGAAGTGCTGGCCTGGCCTCCCTCCCATGCAGAGGGTAGAGGAGAGAGGGAGGATTTTGTCAGATGTCACAACAGGGGCTCCCGAATCGCATTAAAAATGCACTGTAGAGAAAGGACAGCTGCAAATTTTTGTGTGGACTCGTGTTTAGGACCGTGACTAAAAACTCCCGAGGACCTTTCCCCCAGCTGTCTGGAAGTTATGTGGAAGTTGGTTTATTGGCAGTTAAGTATGGGACAACCTGGATTTAGCAGAGGCTTCGTTCTCCAGCACAGGAAGTAGATGACATTGTATTGGGGGCAGGGCGGGGAGACTAGGCAAGGAATGATTTACTCCTTTAAAAAAATAATCTCAGGGTTGCCAAATAAATAAGCTCCCAAGAAGGTAGGTGTTAGCTAGCTTCTTAGTCTTTCGGGGAGTGGAAATCCATGATATCTCTGACCACATTTATAACTTTGCCGGCTCATTTCAACATTTTAAAAGGGAGGGCTGACCAAGACTCTCCAGGGTTTTGTTTTGTAGGAGTGTGTGTGAGTGTGTGTGTGTATGTGTGTGGTGGGTGCCTAAGTTTCTTTAGGAGTAGATATTGGCAACCATGTAAATAAATCTTCAACTCCAATTTATAATTGAGTGCATTTGTGAAGGAAATGGTTAATTTTACAACCAAAGGCAAACTTGTACCTCGACAGGCCTGCTGAAAGAAATGTGCTCCAGTCCTTTGCTGGCAAGCTCCCCGAGTCATAAATCCACAGGCTTTATTTGCAGCCCATAACACTTATGAATGTTAAGATATTTGACGCCACGTTGCCCTTATGATATTCAAGGTCCACAGACATTGGCAGTGGCTCAGATTTCTCTCACTAATTATAAGCAATGAGATTGGGGGGGAGTGTGCATCACAAAAGCTGTCCTCCCCACTGCTCCAGCCTCCCCATACCACTTAGTCCCAGCTGACTGACACAGGCGTCCCTCTTCTGGCAGCGGACCTGTTCTGTACTGAAAGCTACTGTCAAACACTTTCATAAACGCCCGAGGGGGGAAGGCATTTCAGGGGCCCCCACCTTCACGCTGTTTTCAAAGTTGTTTGGGGGGTTGCTTCTTTCTGCTTCTGGTTTCCCCCTCTTTCCTTTCTTAATCCCCCCTCCCCTTTTCCCAGAGACCACTTTGCCTATATTGTGCTTATTACCCTTAATACTTAAAGGAACCTGATATGGGAGAATGTACTTTAATTTTTAAAATGTCCCACTGAGCTAGAAGGAGAAATATACACATGGTCTAGTGTTGTAGTTAACATGAAGGGTTAAAAACAAGTGAGGTACAGTAAGGAAAGTCTATGAAAAGATTTTAATAGACAAACAAACAAAACAAAACAAAAAATCCCACAGGTTTATGTTGTGTCGGTGGGGTTGGGAGGGCACACTGATCTGTAGAAACTGTATCCAGCCAGAGGGACAGAGCAAATGTTGACTGAGAAGTATTAAAAAGCAGGGGGTGGACAGGCTGGGCTTCTACCTGGAATGGCTTCTTGTGTGGGACAGGAGGACAGTGTGAGGGACCCTTAAAAACGGCGTGGCTTTGCTCTGGAGTGAGAGACGGGCTTGCCATTACCCACAGTGCTCTATCAATATGTTTTCTATCAGTCACCCCTGAACATCTGGAGGTGGAGGCCTGGCTGCAGAGTTATCTGAAGTCCAGACCCAGCTGTGAGAGAGGTTTTAACTTAGTCTTAAAGAGTGGATTGTTTTGGTGAACATTTGGCAAAGCTGCTGCTGGTGTGTGTGTGTGTGTGTGTGTGTGTGTGTGTGTGTGTGTGTGTGTGTAGCTGGGCACCGCTGAATGATACAACAAGGCCAGTGGATAACTACTATTTCTAGGCAAATACTTTCCCTCCAATCCAACTCAAACTTAAAGACCCAGGCTGAAAGGTTTTATTTTCTAATCAATGGAATGCAGAAACTTACTAGCCCTTAGGGATATGTGAATCCCTTAACAGCTCATTACAAAGACTGGGCTGTGGGATCTTTGAAGGGGTTATCAGGCATGGTGTTTTTCCGCTTTTCCCAGGATAGGTTTTTCTTCCTTAGGCACATCTGATTTTGTGTGGGTAATTCAATCTGTTATGTGTTCTTTTTCTTTTCCTTTTTTCTTTTTGGTCCTGAAGTGGCCTTAGGTAGTTCTGGCTGCAGTGGGAAGACGTAGCTATCGGTAGTATCAGCTCTGAAGGAGTTAACAATGGCCTGCCAAAGTTTGGCATCATGAAAATAAATGTGGGGCCTGGTAGGCATTAGCAGGGCCCGGCACATTTACAGAGCTTAATTAGTACGAACTGTAATTGTTCATGGTCTGCCAGAAGAAGTAATACTCAGGAAAGCGGAGTCCCTCTCTTGCAGTCTCTAGTTTAAAACCGATAAATCACTTGCATATTTGTGTAGTGATTCAAATGGAGCTAAGACCTCTCCCATCCCAACATGTGGTAAATTGTAAAGTCAATGAATTGCAGATGTAGGGCTACAGTGAGCTTCCTCTAAGAAAATGCACAATGAATGGGTAAGAGTGATGCTATAAATATTTACTGAGAAGATAACTAGATTCCCCCGTGCTGGGCCAATTATGATGCACTAAGTATATTAGTAAAAATGCTTAAAAAATTGAGGGGATCCGTGTGGGTCTTTGGGTGGGTTTGTTTGTTTTAGAAAGTGGAATAAGAGGCACTGTGTTATTGTCATGTCAGTTTTATTGAGCCAGGGAATCGCTATGGCATACCCATGGAAGGACACATGAGATCCGCATTAATGCAAATTAATTCGTTATGAGTTGTAGCTCTGGGACTGCTAAGTGGAGTAACGATGGCGCATCGTTCTGAGGATGTTCTGTAGCAAGTGTTAATGAAAACTGCTGTGTTAAAGAACATGCCTCAGCACTTCAGCCCACGTGCCCCTGTGTGCTTCACTCCCAGATGAAGAACTTTAATTATGTTTTGATGTTTAAAGAACACCAGCTATCTATCTCTCCTCAAAAAGCCAGCCCAGAAAAGCCTACAGCTATCCACACCAAGCTCAACCCCAGCCTTTCTTAGCCAGGGATTGCAGCTCAAGTAGAAAAACAATGAAGGGAACATCCCCCAGTGGAGACGGAGAGAAAACTTTCTTGAAGCGATGGGCTCCCTCCCCCGTCTTCCTTGTAGAGGATTTTGGTCTCAGGCAATGTTGCAAGTCAATACTTCTTACCCCAAATGTGAGTAGGTGGATGTGTGTGGAAGCTGTAAAAGTTAACGATCCAGCTCTGACTCATAGCCCACGGTTTCAGGTTGGGGAGAGTGGGGGAGGGCGGGAGAGAAAGAAATTAATGAGGGTAAATAGACATGTGATGGGAGGAGGAGACTGGGAGAGCTTGCCCTGCTGTCTGAGGGCATGCCTTCTGTGGTGCTTTCCTGTGGTAGAGTACCAGAACTGAGGAGGCAATGCCTTTGTCAGACAGTGGTTTTAGGATCTTGCTAAGATTCCCTGCCTGAATCCACTAGACATCCCTGTTTGAGGCTAATTTGGTACTTTTTAAGCAGGCACTGTCAGGGGTGGTGGAAGTCACCCCAAGTCCTGGGCAAGAGCCTGCTTCCCATTGAATGAAAAAGGCTGTCCACACGAGACTGGGGTTGTGGTGGGGTGGGGTGTGTTTGTGGGGTGCACACATGATCTTTTGTTGGGGCCTCAGTGTCCCCAAAAGGATGTAGACCTAAGACAAAGTCTCAGACTAAACTACTAGAAAACATTTTGTTTCTAACGCGGGTGATGTGGCAATTAGGGTTCAAGTGAGAAAAAGACAGAAAACAGAACAAAAGCCCAAGAGAAGCCAAGCTGCTTAGGAAATGGGTCTGATCTATGTATGTGTGTGCACATGTGTGTGAGTGCACGTGTGTGTGTCTGTCTCTGTGTGTGTGTGTGTGTGTGTGTGTGTGCGCACTCGTGCAAACAGATAGCTATGAGGAAGCCAGGTGATTCTCGAAACTGAAAAGGAAGTCCACGCTCCACCTCATCCTTTAAGTGATGTGATCCTGTGTAGTAGTTACTCTTCTCCCCACTGAAGACTGCTGCTTTGTTTGTGGCTTGGAGCCTGAGATTCCTGTGGTTGACAAAGGCTGTTTCCTCTTCCATCCCTGGGTATCTCTGATCTTCAGTATCTGCAGCATCAAATTTAGAGTCAGTGGTAATGATTAGAAATAAAGCCAGAGGAATCAAGATAGGGTAATAAGGGAAGCAGTTAGTCGGGGAGTGTTGCAAGCATTTGCTTAAATCTGCCAACTCTTTCTGACTCTTCTGGACAGGTGGGGGCCTGGTTGCCTGGATGCTCTACTAGGGAGGGATGTTTGACTGCTGTGACCTAGGCAGGGAAGGTGTCATTTTGTGGGGCTTCCTAGGAGGGAAGAAATGGACCCCAGAGTCTGCTGGCTTCCTGGACTGAGACACGCCCACATAGGGAAGCTACACTGAGGGAATGAGGAAGGGGCCTTCCAGGTGACCTGTGCACAGTGGGTTAAACATGCGGCACCTACTTTTTAATCTCAAATAGGGCATAAACCATCCTGCCCTGGACCTCTGTCTTTGTGTACCCTTTCAAAACACAGAGGCCTAAGCATGTTTTGTTTTCTCCTTTCTTGTGGGGGTGGGAGGCAGAGGCTGGCAGCAAACAAGAGACCAGTTCAGTTTGGAGTGCCAGGTTCTTAGGGAGCATCTGTATTTTATCTTTAAGAAGCATGGCTGTAAACAAACAAGACCTCTTCATGTTTTATAGGGAAGGGGGTGGGGAGCCTGTGTTTCAGAAAAGCGTTTTTTTTGGGAAAAGAGAGGGTAGGAACCCCAAGGAGAATCAAGAACATTTGGTATTCTTTGCTGTTGCTGGAGGTAGCCCAGACTCCTAATTCTCTAGAACACAGTGGTTGGTAACTGGGAGAAATCTTAGATTCTGAGGGAGTCTTTTGCACAGGCTGGGGGTGTGAGCTGCTAAGAAGTTTTCTGTGTTTCTGGATACCCTAAGGAAGTTACATTGTTTGTAGGTATCGGGTGGTGTGAAGGTGAACCTATGCGCACATACTGTGCGGGCATACTGGTGCATGTTTCTCTGCTAGTGTCTTTAGAAACTTGTGTGTGTGTGTGTGTGTGTGTGTGTGTGTGTGTGTGTGTGTATTTTCACGATTTTAATTGCTGCATTCACTCCAGGCTTTTTGGTGCTTTATGGAGAGGTGATGAATGCAAGGATTAAGAATGGAGCTGGACAAGTGAAAATTGCATTTGGCATAGTCACAGTTTCATTAATTTATTCGTAAGAGGATGACTACATGAAATTATTTTCCAAGGCATATCCGAAGTTATCAGGTGTCCATTCAATTTTAATTGACAATATAAGATTCCTGTGGTTACCCTGAGTACAGATTGCCTGGGGCTCTGCAGGGTTTGTGGGAACAGAAGCTTGGACAAGTTTCCATTAAGCTCTGAATTGGGCAATTGGAAAGAAGGAGAATAAAACCCTTGAAAGGAAGGACTAAGTTGTTACAGTTGCCTGCTCTGCTGAGGAGAGAGGACCCTCCTCTCAGACAAGGGCTGTTCTCTCGCCAGGAATTCCAAACTCTCAAAGAGACCTGTCCCACACACAAAGTTGTTTTAACATGATGAAAAATTGTCTCAGTAATGAGTGAAATCCCAGCTTCACTGGGATGGGTGATGGGGTGGAGGTTGGGGGGGGGCAAGGATACAACTGCACCTTAATTTCAGCCCATCACTTTGGATGGGTTCCTTGAATGTGTGGGGACTGGGAACTGTGTGCATGGAGACTTCTGTCCATGGTAACTATGAAAGAAGTGGCTTATTGCTCTGCTTAGGAATGTATAGAGTATTGTTATTTTTGCCCACCTTTAGTTTGTCTTGTAGTTTTATTAGTATGTTTCGTTACATAAAACACACATGATTTTTAGGGGTTTTCCTTTGGACTGTTAGGAACCTCTTCAAGTCCCTTGTATCCTAAAAATGGGTGCTCACTAGCTTACAGTTTGAGTAATGTGGGTTTGGACTGTATTACTACAGTGGTACATTTTAGTTCAGAGTTTATGGGAACCTTTTTCCTTTTTAAAAGAGCAAACAGACCCACCCTGTTGAATGACTTTCTTCCCAGGGTACAAGGGAACAGATTGATTGGGCTTAAAACTCTGCTGCAGCTACAATGGTACCTGAAGCAAGAAGGGTTTGGTAACTTAGTCCAGAAGCACTCACGGTTATATTCTGTGGGGCTAAAGATGATGATGGAGATGTCATCTAAGAGTGTGGAAGAGGTTCCCTGACTTGTCTGCTGCAGGAGGGGTTAGGCAGGGATTCATTCCCCTTGGCCATCTGATGTTCCCTCATCTGTTTGAGTATGGTAGTGCAATTCAGATAACTGTTGAGACCCCCTCTGTGAATATTGAGTCATTTATAAAATGTCTCCACTCATGGTCCTTGTTTTTCCCAACGGGTAGCATCCTAACGTTAACGTGTGTCATTTGGGAGGAGGTGGGTCTGGGGAGGAGTCTTGGTGCTTTTGTAGGGGTATTCACTTCTACAACTGTGGCATGTGTATGGCTGCAGAGGGAAAGTTTGGGTTGATCTGTGGTCCTAGGAATGAGGCAGAGATTCACTGAGAGGTGGTTGGTCCTTTGCTTGGAACCTGGGGCTCCGGGGCAATGCTTGGCTCCCTTTGCGGGAAGTGTAGATTAGTAGAGTGCGGGTTGTGGAGATGTCTTAGGATCTAACGGCTTAGTCACGGCGAAAGAATGTATAAGGTGCCCCTGAATTCCGTGCAGACATTTGTTTTCCCAGAAATAGATTTGTGTCTGAGAGCCAGGGTTCAGTTGTTAGGGATACAGGGGTGGGGCTTGTACTTGCAGGCTAGTGGCTCCTCACAGCCCCCTCTCTGTCTTCACTCTTGCCTATGTGTTGCAAACTCTGTTAACTTTTGCAGCGCCTACCCCGTCTGCTCAGCACCCACTGGCTTCCTTCGTGTCTTCAGGGGTCTCATTCAGTCTCTGCTTTTTGTGTGATTGATGCTCATTCCTGCCCCTCCTCCCCCTTTCCGATTATTGAATGGGTGCTTAAAAAAAATAAAAAAAAATAAACAAAAGCAACAGTTAAGATTAGTGTGGCTGTCTTACCCATAATAATGAAAGCCCACAGGTTTTGACTGAATGCCACGGCTGCAGTTCAGTCTAGGGATGTTTGTCTGCTATTCATGAACTGCTTAAGATGTTTTCTTGTAGCTTGTGACATGAGCAGAACGCTTTGGTTTGGTTTCTTCCTACAGCTCCAATTTCAGTCCGGCAGTGCTCATTACTCTGCGTACAAAACGATTGAACACCAGATTGCAATTCAGGTAGGAGGCACGAGAGATTCTGAAGCTTGAATTACCAATGTGTAGGTCTCTTGTGTCTTTTTATTCTCTGCCTCCCCTATCCAGATGGTGATGATGGTGGTGATGATGATGATGGTGAGGATGGCCATGATAATGATGATGATGATGATGTCGCTGTGATGGTAGTGGTGGTGGTCGTGATGGTGATGGTGATGATGATGGTGATGATGATGTCGCTGTGATGGTGGTGGTGGTGGTGGTGGTTTGAATCATTGAGGGAGGTGTCTCTAAAATGATTTAAAGAAATGAAAAGATAAGTCTGCGTTGTTTAAGACCGTCTTGATCAGGCCCCATGCTGAAGGAAGGGCCTTGAGTTGGGAGAAAAACAGATTAGCCAGATGTGAACAGGAAGAAGTGATTGAGGTAGCTGGTGAGGAGGCCTTGAGACAGCCAGGGAGAGTTGTTTCCAGCGGCCCCAAGTCGTGGTAAACGGTGCTGAGGGCACCGCTTTTGACCTGACTGTCCCGAAATGTTGATTCCTCTTGGGCCTCTTGATAAATGACAGGAGAAGTGTTGGGAGGGAAAGGCGACAGATCCCAGCTCCTGATGAGTGTCTTGTTTCCTGCGCATGTAGAGCTTCCATTCTTTTAAATCCAAAGGCTAAACAAATCACAGACTAATATAGACGTGGGGCTGAACAGGAGCCAGCAGAGCAGCGGCGGAGTCAGGCAGACTAATGTGCTTTCGTTTGGCAGCCTGGCCTTGCTACGATGGATGTCTCATGGTGTCCCCACTGTACCCCACATCTCCAGTGTCCTAACCCTTGACAAGGAGGCCTTTGAGAGCTTTGCCTGTAGTGTGGAAAGTCTGGCTTAGGGTCTGCTAAGTTGATGTTGGCTTGGTGAATGACCTCCTTGTTGTCTCTTTAGAAGGAAGGAAGCCCTTGCAGGTTGTTGTGTGAGTGTGTTTGTGCATGTGTGTAAATGCCCATGTGTGCAAGTATACATGTTTGCATGCACATGGGTGTGTGAGGGCACACATAAATACATATATGTACGTGTGTGTGTGTGTGTACCTGCGTGGTCTAATGGAACTCCTGCCTTCCACCCACCACCATGACATTTCAAATCTGCTTCAGCCTCCATGTTACTCTGAAATAGCCCTCCCCCCCCAGGTGAATAGAAGTAACCCTCCAGTGAGAGGCATGAGTGAGCATGTCTCAAACATGTGATTGGCTCCCAGTCTTTTTGTATTTGTTTCAAGGCTATAATAGCGGGCTTGAAGATATTTGCGTTCCGTCTGTGCTTGGGCAGGTACGGATTCCCTGAGTGTTCTTCAGGAGAAAAGCATCTATCTCTTGACTTTTACCCTCCACACCCGGATATTTTCGAAACTGTGTGGCCAGCACGAAGCTCCAGTTTCCTGGCACACTTCCTGTTGGAAGCTGATTCCTTTTAAGGCCCAGCAAGTCTTGCTATTAGAAAACAGTTTAGACTCAGAGCTTGGTTAGAGAGCTCTGGGTGAATGGGTGGATGGATAAGCGCAGTATCCTCAGGCCTACTCCAGCACAAGAGGGCTGGAAAATCTTGTTGCCCCGGGTATGGGAATTGTTGAGGCTGAATAGGACAGTGATGCTTATCTTGGTGTGGAAAGGCTGGCTGGGGCCATGTCACTGGGAGACGAGCCCCAGCCCAGCCCAGCTGCTGAATCTTAACACCCTGCGCTGAAGTGTCCCTTGTTTGAAGGCGCAGTTCGTCTTTCTCCAAACCACCTGGCACGATGCGGGCCATGTGAAGCCCTTTCTCAGGAGGAAGATGGAGTAAATTACAGAGCTTATTGTTTGAAGGACTGAAACCATCCCTGTTCCTCCATGAACAGGTAGTATTGTTCTCCTCAGCTTCTATTTGCTGAGGCCTGATGCCCATGTGGGCAAACAGAGGGACATTTTATTGGAGCCCTAGCAGTATGCTTTCAAAAGTGTCCATTCTCCCTCAGTGTCTGCTCGACCAGCACAAGGCCAAGCCAAATGGCAGCTAGCTGTAGTTTTAGCGTGATCATCAAAGGATAAATGGGCAAAAACAAAACAAAAGAGGCAGAGGGAAAAAAAAAAAAAAGAGGCAAAGCTCAGACAGAATAAGATTGTTCTCTGAATTCCCTGGGCATTTCAGCCGCAGCCTGGGTGTGTGTGTGTGTGTGTGTGTGTGTGTGTGTGTGTGTGTGTATGTGTGTGTGTGTGTGTGCGCGTGCGCGGGTGTGGGAAATAGCAGTCTGGGGGAGGGGTCTCCTGTAGCACAGAAAAACAGACCTAGCCTTCTCTAATCCCATGCTTAAATCCAGCGTGATGTTGGGGCAGGCATTCTTCCCTGGAAACTTGTAACTGGCTGAACCTGAGCAAATACTGTATTCCGGGAGGAGCTGAACTTGCTGCTCTCTCCTAAGCCCCATCCTAAAATAACCTGGTACTATGACACCAGCATCACATGAGGTCCCCCCCCCCCCATCTGTCATCTCAGCGCTCAGCCAAGCTCACCATGGGTGTGAGAGGCCTGCGAACGACTATAGACACGTCACTTTGGCCCCTGGCATCAGTGACTGTGCTGGGACCTTCCCCACCCACGGTTGATCCCATCCAGCCCTCCTGGCTTCTAGAAAGACAAGGGCCGTGAGGATGTTTGAGAACACAGTATGATTGGACTAAAAATTAAAAGGGCATACGTATGCGCTGTATGGGTATTATTAGCAATGATAATAAATTGTTATTTATGTTGCTGTGTGTGTGCATGCGAGTGTGTTGGTGACAGAGCACAGAGCCTCCTGGATGCTAAGTGTGAGCTTGTTTCCTGAGCAGCATCCGGATCGTTGGCTTTTTAGAAGTGTCACTGAAACACAGCGCAGCCCACAAGGATGGACTTACAAATGTGAGAATGTCCAAGAGGCCTCACCCACATCAACGTGCAGATGGGGGCTTGTGTGTATTTTAAGCTTTTGAGGAAGTATTGAAAGCATCTTGAGATAGGCATTAAGGGAATAGCATGACTGTGTCCTGATAAAGCTTTATTTATAAATACAAGCATTGGCTGGATTTGGACCCTGGGCTGATGAAACAGTGTTGTGGTTTCCGGTCTTCCCAGCCTGAGACTAAAATCCCAGCAGTGGGTCATTCTTTTAGTTTTGTTGTTGGTTGGCTTCATATAAAGGGAACCGTACAGTATACATTGTTCTGTGTTGTTGGGTGCTTGGTTGTTCCAGGTTTATTTACCCTGTCCCAAATACAGGACTGGTGGTTGGGACGTCTTTTGAAGGAGTGATGGTGTCTGTGCATATTGCCCTACACTAGCAGAGGTACCTTGAGGTGGTGCTGAGGGGTGTGGATATTGCTTTGCATCAATGTGTTGTAGGTAGAAGCCTGCCCAGGGAATGTTGAGTGTCACCTTTGAAATAGATGACAATGAGCCGTGAGGAGACTTGAAGGGGGAGATGGGTAGTGATAAATGATCTACATATGATCACAGTCAGGCATCCCTGTGGCTTCCCCGGAGGGACCTTTTCCAAAATTCATCCTGGGGTCATTATTGCAGCCTCCAAGACAAGTTCTGTAGTCAAGAGCCTTTGCCTGGGTTCTCTGAAGGGCTACTTGAAAACCAATTAAGCTTTGTTTTAAGAGTGTTTTGGCCAAAGTTTGCTGTTTTAACACGAAGTCAGATGTGATTTAGGGGAAAAAGCACTACACCCAAGAAAAACAAACCATGTAGACCTTTCATGGTTGTTTTCCTTTGGAGACTTGAAGTGGTGTCTGTGTGTGCATGCGCACTCACATACGTGTGCATGCTTGCGGCCAAACACAGCTAGGAGAAGCTCCAGAAGAAATTGGTCTTTTTGTTTGCACAGCTGAGTGGCAGAGACTCCGCAGTGAGCTCGCTTTCCCTCTTGTTAACCTTGCAAGGTCTCGTGTGAGCTTTCCAAGGTGCTTGGTTTTATCGGGGACCCCAGGATCCCTTCCAGAGCTTGGGTGCTTCCTGAAGTCCAGAAGCAGTGATGGAAAGCTTGCCCACACTGTTGTGAAAGGGTGTCTTGTCCCATAGACTTGTGAGGTGTTGTGGCTGGAACTCCTCGTTCTGCCCGAATGATGGAGATGACTAGAGATTAGTATTAGATTTGTTCATAATGTAAGACCAAGGTGGCAACATGTATGAGGGCTCCTGGTTTCCCCCTAATTTGGGGTTCTGTTGATGGGGGTCCCCCCCCCCCCAGTGTTTCTCTGTAGATGTCCTGGAGCTCACTTTGTAGCCCAGGCTGGCTTCGAACTCACAAAGATCTGCCTGCCTCTGCCTCCCAAGTGCTGGGATTAAAGGCGTACGCCACCACTGCCCGGCCTCTAGTATGTTCTTAATCTGTTCTCTTTCCCACTGTATTTCAGATTGTATGGATGTGCAGGGTGTGGCTTAGTGGAAAAATCCCCCCAAAACGAGTCTGCTTGAGCTAAAAAAACAAAACGAAACAAAACATTATCATCACTTTAAATTTTCAGACAGTGTCTCCTGCAGCTCAGGCTGGCCTAGAATTCACTACTAATCTAAGCTGTCCTTGAGCTTCCGATGTCCCGAGGGCATACACACCAGGCTTGACCTGCAAGTCAGTGCTAGGTGTGAGCTCTTGCTGTAGACGTGCAAGCCTTCAAACACTTTCTACTGTAGATAAGAGTGCATGTGCACTTTCCATGAAGAACGGAGGAGACTGTGCTTGCATAGAAGTGAGCCGGCAGGCGTTATTCATATGAGAGTTTACTGAAGCTGGTGGGTGCCGGCTCCCTGACGCATTTAGGAGCTTCATTCACTGGAGAGTTTTTTGTGAGTAAAACGGAGAGAAACCCCTCGCTCTTCTCCACCTTCTGTGCTGTTTCAGACACTGTTAAAAATCTCTGTCTTTTCCGTTGATGCAGTGTGTTTTGGTGTATGTGTAGCTTTGGAGCTGGATCTTGGAATTTCACGCTAGTGACAATACCTTTACTTGCTGGGGCATTTTTCCAGACCCAGGTACTAGATTCTAAGCGCCATTCCTTGCTACATCTCAGTGGTTCTCAACCTTCCTAATGCTGTGACCCTTTAGTACAGTTCCTCACGCTGTGGTGACGCCAGCCATAGAATTATTTTCCTTGCTACTGTTATACATGGTAATGTAAATATGTGTCTTTTCCAGTGGTCTTCAGTGACCCCTGTGAAAGGGTCACTGGGTTGCGACCCACAGGTCGAGAACCACTGATCTAACTGATACACTTTACGCTTAGTCCAAGAGTTATTGTCATCATCATGATCATTGTAACTTGCGGTTCGGGGGATTGAACTCAGGGCCTCACTCATGCCAGGAGTTCCATCTCTAAGCAGATATTTTTCAGCTGCTAAAGGTTGAGAAAGGCAGCCTTAGAGTTTTCTGAAATGAGTGCATTGATTATTTATTGGACGTTGTGACGTTCCCAGGTGCCCAGCTGAAACTGAGGGCTGCACATGGCTCCTCCATGTTTTCCATGAGTGACAGCAGGCTGCTTCAGAGCCTTTGCTTCCCCGGCCCCTGTCAAAGAGTAGCTGGGACAATGGGTGCTTGGTGTGGGGGTTGGGGGCAACAATGACAATAGTTAATAACAGTAGCTTGTTTATTGAGTTCTCCTGGTGCACTGGGTCAAGTGTTAAGTGCTTTCTATGGGTTATTCATTGATTTCTCATCAGTGCACGGAGGGGGGCCTCTGTGGTAGAGTTCCTGTTATGACCCTCATTACCCCATTTTGCAAACGAGGAAGGAGACACCTGACATGTTACTTTTCCCATGGTCGGCTAGGCTTCCAACCCAGGCCAGAGTGACTGGAGCAAGGCTGCTGGCCCTATGCCATCTGCTGAGAGCCATGCTCAAGGCTAAGGATAAGGTTCAGAGGTGGAGTTCATGCCTTGAGTTGGGTCCCCAGCACTGAAAAGACTAAGCAGACAGGCTACCTGTTTGCGAGGTCATGGCCACCATCCAGCTACCTAGACTATACAGATGGCCCTTGGGACCTGTGGCAAGCACGTCCTGGGTGCTCTTCTTGGAGGATTCTGTTCTGTAGGACTAGGTTAGTGTGTCCTGAATTTGAGCCACTATCTCCTGGGAACATCTTGGAGAGCTTAAGACTGGGATCTCGTCCCAGGCTCGTGTTCTGTAGGTCTGGGATGGGCTCCTGTGTTTGTAGTTTTACCATGTTAATGAGTAAAGCTAGGGCCCTTGTCTGGGTCCATGGAGAATTATGGGTCCCAACGCTGGCTCTACGTAACCGGTACCTGGGAAGTATTGAGAACAGGGCTCAGACACCTGACCTAGACACTTCTATTAGCATCCTCTGGGTGTCCATCCGGTCTAGCATCTCTGTTTGGTAGTAGCTTCCCTCCGGCCCTGGCATCCTGGATTCTACAGCTGCTGTGTGCTTGTAGTTTCTCAGGATAGAGCTATGTTCATATAGTCTTTGTGGTGGAGGACAGTTGTGAGAGGGCCTTTGGGGGGTGGGGCCGGGGGGGGGGGGAGGCTGGTTTGTTTCTTTGAACTCGACTCTTCCTGCATGGAAAAAAAGAGGCTGTTTGCATTCAGAGTTCTGCAGATGTCTGGGGTCTGCGGAGTGAGTGGTAGGAGTCTGTTTTAGAAGGCTGTAGGAACAAGGAAGCTGCAGTGAGCAGTCTCCTGGGCTAGAACCTGTGGGAAGAGGAGAGGCGTGGGGCAGAGACACTTGGCAGCCATTGGCAGGTCACCCTGAGATACAGGTTTGGGTTCTGTTGGTCCGAAGCTGGCCATGTGCATATCAGACCGGCTGGAGCTGGTGTTGTCTCCCGGGGACCACTCTTGGAATAGAGCAGGAAGAGCCTGTTTTGATAGGTCGGGGAGGTGAGTGATGTAGAGAAGCAGACAGGCTTCATTCTCCTCACACTTTGGTGGGAAGGGGGCAAGCCAAGAATTGGGGGTCCTGTAAGGAGTACGGTTTTTCTGCCTGCCGCCGGTCTTGTCCCGCCACTGCGCCAGCGCCAAATAATGCACTGAGACTCTGTATTTGATATAATTCTGTTGGCCAGGTACTAGTTTCTTATCGGCTAGATCTGTCTTAATTATTAACCCATTTCTATGTATTTCCACGTGGTCTTACCAGCGAGAGGCGGCTGGCGGTTCTGCCTTCTCCAGACTCTCCATGCTGACTCTTCCCTACTACTTCCTGTCTCCTCCTTGTCTCCTAGTCCCTCCTATCTTCCTTTCCTATTGGCCAACAGTGCTGTATTCATTAACCAGTATGAGAAACATCTATACATAATGGCCTCTCCCATCAGGGTCCCAATACAGCTTTATTTTTATGAGTGTCTTGCCCGGGTGCCCCATTATGTGCACCCGTGTGCGCGCCTGGTGCCGGTGGAGCTCAAAGGGGGCATTGGCTCCCCTGTGACTGGAATATGGATGCTTGTGAGCCACGGTGTGGGTGCTGGGAACCAGACCTGGGTCCTCTCCAAGGGCAACCACCTCTCTAGCTGCTGCACCTGTCTTTTTAAGTACGAATTGGGGTCTTGACTAAGTCCACAGCAGCTGCCCTCCACTGGCCCGATGAACTAGCCTGGCCTTGCTGTGCTGTCCCTCCCCCCAAACTTTCAACTTCTACTTGCTGTGTTTGTGACTGGGCTTTTGCAGCTGTTGAGACCGTTCACTCAGCCCCATCATGAGGCACCCAGGGAGCAGCATGTGTGTTTAGTGAGAGGGTGGGTTAGGGTGCAGGCACAGCTCTAGTCTTTGACCAGAATGAAAACAAGTGTCCTGCAGCTGTCAGAGTCTCCTCCTTATGGGCCCTAGTGAGTTCACGTGAGGGTCTGCTCTGCAGCAGTCAGCTGGCTACAGTTTTTTTTTTTTCTTAGTTTGTAAATTTTTGCTTTATGTTGTTTATAAAGTCCTTGACAATTATGGGAACAGTATAGCTGAGCACGGACCTTTGTAAATGGGTTAGAGCTGGTGGTATTTGCAGCCTTATCAGGCCCGACATGTTATTTGTTTCTGGAGTTTGGTTGGGACAGCTGGTATCAAGTTCTAATCAAGCAGATAAATGACTGTCCCTCCTCTCCCCACCTTTCTGGCTTACTATTGCTGGCAGCCGTCTTATCACAGACGTCCCCACCCAAACCATTGCTTGGCAATGAGTTTAGTGCTTAATCAAATTGGAAAAGAAAGTTTCAAAGTAGCTACATGTACTGTGTATCTTCTTATAGAAAGAATCATTAAAGGCAAAGGTGTGTGGGCTTTCAAGAACCCTTAGTCTTGAGGCATGTTTATAGGGACACATTGGTTATACCAGTTTCCATTCAGGCTGAGGGCTGGGCTGCAAATAGTCCTGTCTGCATTGGTTGTTTGCTATTGGAGGTTAGGGATATGGTGAGTGACAGATGGGATGGGGTGGCATAGCTTGGTTCCTCTCAGCCTCAGGACTGATGATATTTTGACCTGGGTGGCTCTTTGGTGCAGGGAACTAGGAAACTAACCATGTCTGGCCTTGGCAGAGCTCTCAACAGAGACATGCTAACTAAAAGCACACCTAGAAATGACCCAGTGTTCCCTGGGGGTCAAAGTCACCTCTGGCTGGGAACCAGTGCCCTAGAGTGTTCTTCCCCTGGCTCTGTGTAACCCGCACACCACTGCCTTCGGATTTTAAGGGGACAGAAGAATAAATAGTAGGTGGGGACGGTGAGGGTGGGTGTCTTAGACGGGCTGGGTTTGAGTCTCATGAGTTCCAGGCTTCCCACCCCTGACTTGTGAAGTGGGGATAATAGTGTCACCTGAGGCAGTCTCCCGAAGGCTATTGAGAGATGGAATGGGTAGGGTTTGGCATGGGCTGGGTGGTTCAGTGGTGCACAGGAGGATGCTTGCTGGATGCGAGCCACCGTCTTGGCCACCGGCACCCAGGAGGTACTTGTTTGCGGGTCTGGAGTGTGGCTCATCCTGACGTGCGGTGTATATTTTTTTGTTTGCTGTCAAGAGCCTCACACATGATGGATTTGATAGCCTTGGCTATCTTCGATGGGTAACGTAGATTTATGACTCCTGTTAGTTGCTGTTTGCATTTGTCTTATGTCACTTAAAGATTCTGCCTCAACTCTGCGGCATTTCATCAGCGAGCAGGCTCTTCCTAAGTTAAGGGTTGGTGCCGTGTTTTGCTCCTATTCATGTCCCAGTAGTTGCAGATGTAGAGAGTGGACAAGAGTCTGAATGTTTGCTTAGCACGCATGGATGTGGGTTCAAACCCAGCACGGTATAAACTGCGTGCATAAATGGGGTGCAGTCCCTGCACTCAGAAGGTGGAAACCGTCCTCCGCTACCAAGTGAGTTCAAGGTCAACATGGGCTCCATAAGATCCTGCCACAGACAGACAGACAGACCAATTAATCAACCAGCGAACCAAACCACATCCAGCTGAGCAGGGAGGAAGCAACAGCAGTGAGTTTGGGGCAGGCTGCGTGTGCTGGAGATGGCAGTGGAGCTGCTTCTCCAGGGTTTTAGATAACAGCCCCTTCATAACATAGAAAGTCAATGCCAGTTTGTTTCTCGTCTTCTGCTGAATACTCTGAGCGGGGTATTCATGCCTCTGCCAGCTGGATGCTCTTTCCTGGGTCCTGCAGGTTGACTTCAGCTGTCCTTCCTTAGTGCTAATGTGTGCTGTCTTAGTGGCTTTAGTGGGTGCCGTGGCTTTAGTAGGTAGCCATGTCTAAGCAGGTTTGCCTCTGTTTGAATGCTCTCTGGTTCTCAGGTGGGGGTTAGCTGGCCGATGAAGACTCTCCCTTGGCTATTTCTTTTTAAGTGGTAAGCAGTGATGTCCATGGGGCCATACCATACTTTTAGGCTTTGACAGCTGTCAGTCATGTTTAAAGAGGGCTTTGCTACATGTGGATGTCAAAGCCACTTAAACGCAGCTGGTCCTTTCTGCTCTTAAGCCTGGCGCCTCCCTGAATATTTGTAGCTGAGATGAAGCTCCAGAATAAATGGCCTTGGTCAGAAAGCTGGGCAGTTTTCAGGACTTGAACACGGGTGTCTGTGGTGGTGTCCCCATCCTAGGGAAACTGGGAGATCCTTCCCTCCAGGGCTTTGGTGGACACCGCCCTGTTCCAGGAGTTTCTCGGTTGATCAGTAGGCATTGCTGATGATTGAAATTGAAGAATCGCCAGGACAATTCATCTTGAGGCACAGAGAACGTCGGGTGTGAGCCAGGCTGCGGGGAGCAGACATTGACATACGGGCGGTCATCAAACTAATTGTTGTTTGAATTACCTGTTATGATCCGATGACAAATCTGCCTTGCTCCTGTCACTGGAGCAGAAAATGTAGCTTGAATTGGCGTGATGTTAGCAAGTGTAAACTGTACTTCAACAAGATGGATAAACCCAATTATGGGGCAGACCTGTAGAGAGAAAATCCATTTAAATCTCGTAATGTTAAGCAGAGCTGTGTTTAATTCATTTGGACCAATTTGGGGATGATATATGAGTGTTGGTGAACATCCGTCAAAGGGGTGACCATGGGGGAAAAGTGATGTGCCGGGCTGTGGCCACTCTTGAGAGGCAGCTGCGTGTCGGCCTGTACTAATGGCGGGGAAAACAGAATGACAAAAAGATGCACTCAGTGCCTCAGGGGAACAGTGCTGTGTAAATGAACCAATATGGAAAGTATGCGAAGCAGAAAGGGGGTCTGCTTTTTCTGAATGCCACTGACAGTCAAATCAGAAAGGACTGGAGGGCTCTGACGCGTTCTGAGATACACACGATGCTTATTGGAAGGCGCATGGCAAGTCTTGCTTATTTAAAAGTGGTCTGTTTTAAATACTGTTGGGTGGTGTAACTTTGCACATGACAGGTGCTTTAATTATGTAAATGAAAGCATTGACCCGAGGGAGGTGCTTTCTCAGATGGACACCTGAACTCCTTATGAGAACATAGAAATAAGGACCCTGTGGGATGGTGGTGGTGCACACCTTTAATCCCAGTACTCAGGAGACAGAGGCAGGAGGAGCTCTGTGAGTTCGAGGCCAGCCTGGTCTACAGAGTGAGTTCCAGGGCAGCCAGGGCTGTTACATAGAGAAAGTTGTCTCAAGGGTGGGTGGAGGGTGGGGGAAGGAAGAAACCTTTATGCCTGCTTCGCCCTCTGCTCACTCCCGGCTTGTCATTCTTCATTCTTGGGCATTTGTTTAATTGTACAACAATGGATGGATTTGATTTAGTTTATTTTAAAATTCCATTTTTAAGGTTTTTTTTTAAATAATTGCAATAACATTTTACTTATTGTGTGTTTGGATATGCACATGTGTGCGAACACACCCACTACAACATGTATGTGGGAGGAGAAAATTGACTCACATATACGTTAGATCAGGGGACGACTTGTTAGAGTCCATGCCCTCCTTCTAGTATGTGGCTTATAGGACTGGACTGACGTGGTCTCGGTGGCAGGTGCCACGGCCTGCTGAGTCAGCCATCTCGCCAGCCCTACGTATTCTGCTTTCGCATAGGTGTAGATTGTATATTGAGCGCGGCCCCCTGGTTTTTGGATTTTGTCACTGTGTAGTGTTGGCTTTCCAGTGGCGCTCTTGGAAGCCCGCGGCCTTTTCCTGTTTTGGGAGGAGAGATGGAACCCTCTAATAAGTGGCCCTTACTTCTCCTTTTTTCCTTTTGGATTTGATTGGACTTGCAAGCTGTGATAAGAGATAGGACTGGAGGAGATGCTTGGGCAGTGATGGTGAGGAATGCTCCCCTGAGACCTTCTGCCCCCATAAACCCAGCCGCATGAAAGAAAGAAAGGCTTGCCCTGTCATCGGGGACATGGTGGCCACTTGACTTGTCCCTCACAAATCTCCTGTCCAGAAGTATGTCTGCTGGAGATTTCCTTTCTAGCTTCCTCCAAGTTTCAGCTAATTTGAAGAGCTAGCTAGCCACAGTTCGGTAACAAAAGAATTGAGACTTGTGGTAACATTGTAAAGCTGAACTCTGAGAATGTGACGGTAGCAGCTTGGTTACCAGAAGATGGTGGGTAGGATACTTAGAAATCCTCCAGAAAGCCCCCAATATGTTCATTCAGCCCTCCTCTGCTGTGTCCCACGGCAGGCTTCCAAATGGCACAGAGCCAGGACAACAGGACTTGGAGAACACAGAAATGTGCGGGGACACCCCCCCCCCATTTGGAGATTTCTGTCTGCCCTGGAAGCCACCGCGTGCTTCCACCCTCCCTGAGCTGGGGACTCTACCCTGACTATGAAAGCGATTGGCAGATTTATATTCTTCAAGGTGGGCTAGAGATGTGAGTTGGGCAGGGAAGTGAGTTAGGCCTTCTGGGGTCAGAAAACTGACCCCCCCCACGTTAACTTCCTGCTTTCTGACAATCACAGCCAAGCTCAGATCGTGCAGCCCCATTCAGAGAGGAACCTTTGTCCTTTTGATTAGCTCCCAAGATATAGATATATTTTAGGAAAAAAAAAAAAAAAAAAAAAAAAAAAAAGAGCTAGGAGTGATGCCCACACAAGGCCTTTATTGATTTGTGGGAGGTGTGTGTGTATGCGACACAATTCAGGATTGTTTCTAGGAGTCACCAAGTCCTGGACACGATTCTTGTCCTTAAAAGAAAAAAAAACAAAAAACAAAAAACCTCCCCTGGTTCTTCCTCCTGGTCTTTAATGGCTGCATTTTCTTCTGGAACCGAACAGCTTATATTTCTTCACAATTCCTGGAGAAGCAGAGAGCTCCTCCATAATGAAACAAAGTCCTAAAAGGAAGCAGAGCAGTAAACCACAGTCACGTGCTCAGTGTGTTGGGATGTGTTTTGTTTTGTTTCCTCCAGAAAGAAATTAAAGAAAGGGTGGAAAGTGCCCCAAAGCGGAGGACGAGTCTGCCCGACCACCAGTAGTTCTGGTGCACACTATTTTGGTTTGTGTTTTCTTTAAAACGTGTCACTGCTGTCACAGCCGTGAGTGAAAGCAGATGACAAATGTCACTTGCAAAAGTCCCAGCTTGTGAAACCATTTGTTGTGAAGGACTGTTGCTCAGCTTGAGTCCCTGAGTCTGGATGAGTCTTTGTGGGGGTTTGGGGTTGAGGACAGAGGGGTGGGGTGGGGGTTTGGGGGGTGAGGACGGGGTGGGAGGGTGGGGTGGGGATTGGTCCTTCCTTGGAGCTCCCTCCCCACCCCCACCTACTCCCCCACCCCCCACCCCCGTTTAAAAAGGAAACAAAAAAAGGAAAATCTGTTTTGGTTGGGTCGCTGTTCCCTGGTCAGCCTTCCTCAGAAAGTAAACACTGTTGCATTGCACGATTTTTGTCACTTTAGGATCCTTTAGGCATCTAGGAGCTTGCTTCTTCTATGGAGCTGGAGTCTCTACTACCCCACTGTTTACCAAAGTCATAAAGTTGTTGCTGGTCTTCCTGCCCTCCCCCCATCTGGGATTTTGGGCAGTTAAAGGAACCTGGCAATGGCTTAAACGCGACCGAAACCCAGGATCTGACGTGTAAAAAGTGCATACTCAAACCACAGGCCGCATGCAAAGAAGCAATGGTTTTGATTCCAGGCTTCATGGCTCCGATATCTCCGCTTTTTTTATCTTCTGGTTTGACTTCTGGTTTGTGGTTTCCAGTCATCATCACTGCTCGAGAGTCTGAGCTGTGGAACAAGGGTGACCGGAAGAAACTGGTCTGAAAGGTTACGCAGGATGGTGGCCCTTGGGGTTCCCAGTGTGGTCCCTGGCAGGTTGTCTCAGAGCCACCATGTCTGTGGCAGGCCTCTCCGGCTTCCTGCGCTAGCTCGCTCCTCAGGTCTCACCCTGAGGGCTGCAGGGGAAACACCTACTCTGCTCTGGGTGCACTGTGCCCTGTGTTTCCCGAACGATTGCCCGTTGCCTCTTTTGGCAGGGTTATGTTTTCCTCACTAATGAGTTTCCATTTCAAGTTTTCCTGACGAAGCAGGGACTTTTTCTTCATCAGTCATTTCCTACTTTGCCACTTTTTGGTTGGTGTAAAAGCCATGTATTTCATGATGACAATCTCATACACGAGTAGTTATGCTGCTGCTTGTACCCAGCTGTGCTGTGCTCCCTACCCCTCCTCCCCGAATGCACTGGACTTCTCCCCCTCCTGTGTGCGAGCGTGTGTGTGTGCGCGTGTGTGTGTGTGTGTGCGCGCGCGCGTGTGTGTGTGTGTGTGTGCGCGTGTGTAGTGTTCTTGTACAAGTCAGAAGACAGCTTTCTGGTTGATTTTTCTCCTTTCACATGTGTGTGGGTTCTAAGGATGTAATTGATGATCTTAGGACAGCAAGCACACTCACCTGGGGAGCCACCTCTCTGCCTCTGTTTTTGTGTTTTGGAAGTCTCATGTAGTCCGGGTTGGCCTGGGACTCTATATGCAGTCAAGGATGACTTTGAACTTCTGATCCTCCTGCCTCATCTCCCTAGTCCTGCTAAGGTTATAGACATATGCCACTAGGCTCTCTCTCTCTCTTTCTTTCTCTCTCTCTCTGTGACACACACACACACTCTCTCTCTACACACACACTCTCCTCCCCCTCCCCCCCGTCTCTCTCTCTCTTCCCTAGACTCTGTAATTCTTAGTGGACTTTTTTGTTTAACAGAAGGTTGAAAATTTTAAGTTGGGCTGGTGGCAGGATCGTTCTGTGCTGCTCTTTTCTCATCGGAAAGAAATAGATTTAATGAGAGGTCTGGCTTGTGGTGGAGACTGTTGGGAAATTCTGCCAGAGGGTCTCACCTGTCACCTGACACATGAGAAGTGTGTAAGGGTGTGCCAATCAGTGTCCCTGAGCTATGGGAACTATTGCCTGGCTAACGGACCTGTGTCGCATTGTGTTAGCCACCTCTAGCTCCCCTTCCCCATCGAGCAATGCACCTGGCTCGGAGTTATTTCTTCCTCAAGCGAGGGTGGTAGAGTTTACCTTCTGAAGAGAAGGGAGTTATGGTGCCAGAGGTCATCCACCACGATTTACCTCCCCATGGAGGGCACACACACACAAAAAAAAAATGCCCATTGGGGTATTGGTCTCGGAATCATTCAATTTCTGATGGTCGCGAAATTAGTGACAGAGAGAAATGTGTGGCCTTCCGGCTGGGGTGTCCCTTCTAGTTGGTTATAGGTTCTCTTGCTTAAGTCTTCATTAACAATATAAATTTAAAAGCCATTCCCTTCTGGTTCTTGGAAGACAGACTTCTGGCTCCCGGCTTGTGAACTTAACCCATTTGTTTCTTTAGGCTGTTCCTCTGTCTGTCTGGTGGCCTCTTGTTTGTCTGAGTCTTAATGAGCATCTAATAGCCTCCCCCCGTCTTCACCCTCCAATTTGCCTTAAAGATACCCCATGCTACTTAGTTAGCAAGGCTAAGAGATCTGGGAAACTTGGAATGGATGCCCACCTTTGGGTCCCTGGGCACCGACGCCTATGGGAGGAAGAGCTGAAGTCTCTGTAGCTGGGCTTGAGCCTAGGCCAGCTTGCTGGAACTTTCTTGTGGTGGTTTTCTCTTGAGTGAGAAATCCATTGGTGTCAGGGCAACTCGACGAGACCGTTCACACTTAGACTTGGGTGCCATTGGTGCAGAAAGGAGTTTGCCCAGGATAATTTCTACCTCTGGGGCTTAGAGAAATGACGCCGATTCTCCCCGCTGGCTGGTTCTATACAGTTAAGGCCCCCCTGTTTGCAGACGGCTGGTTTTAAAGCGCAGGGGCCTCCGGGGCCCTGGGTGTTGGTGGCTTTCCGTAGGTTTTCAGAAGCTCACATGAAAAGAGAGTGGGACATGAGGGACCAGAGGGCAGTCCTAGTTAATTGGATTTATAGTGCATGTGTGTGTGTGCATGCACATGCGCGTGCGCATGTGAGCGTGCTTATAAGTACATGTATGCCATGGTGTGCTCAGAGGTGAGAGGAAAACTTGAGGGAATTAGTTCTCTTCTATCACGTGTCTCAAAGACTGAAGTCAGTTCTCAGGCTTGGTGGCAAGTGCTCTTGCTGTCCCCTCTTTGGATTTTCTGTCCACACCCTCTTCCTTTTGTCTTAGATGTGTGTGTAAAACAGTAGGTGAGTGTGATTGCTCCTCCCCAAGGTAACAACAACAATACTAACTCAGACTTGTTTGCCAATGCTGTGTTTCATTCATTTTTAAAATTGCATCCCATTTATTACTTTTGTTTAACTTAATTTTATGTGTTTCTGCACTGGCCGATACCTTGCCAGCTGCCAACGGCCTTAGGCTATGGAAGTGACTTCCATTCTACCCTGTTGTGCCAGGTACCCTGGCAGATGGCATGGCTTTCAACAGGAGCTGAGATTTGCTATCTGACATATCTTCATTTATTTAATCTCATATCCATCCTCCCCACGCCAATGCTGACCTGTTTCCCTAGGTAGCACTTGGTGAGACCAGATATTTTGCTCTGGGAGAATGTCATTTTGTGTATAATGGATGAAGCTAGGACCTCTCACCGGTGACCTGGCCATGGACAGCTGACCTTTGCCTCCATAGGGCAACAGCATGGGCCAATGAGAAGCCAGCAGATTGCTCTTGTGGCGTTAAAAGCTGTCCTGTAGGGGTTAGGAGTGTAGCTCTTTGGGCTTAGCACCTGTCCCACACGTGGAAGGACCTGGGTTTGACCCTCAGAACTATGAAAAGTGAAAAACTTTGCTGTGGAAAGGAGGAACGTTAGTCAGAGTCCCCCACCCACCGTGTGGACCGTGGCCAGTTATCGCGTTGCTTTGAGTGTGGGTTTAGGCATAACGCTGTGCCACAGTTTCTCTCAGGGTTAAAGGAGACAGCATATAAACAGCCTGGATACAGTGGCCAGCACCTAGCAACAGTGGCTACCTTTGTCTGCAAGGAGCAACACTGTATTCCTGGCCCCTGCCACAGCTTGGGTTATTTGGCTCCTTGCTACTAGCAAAGTAGATAGACTATGTGGTTTATTTTCCCGTGTCTTTTCATTCTATCTTTTCTGGGTGCCTTTCTTCTGCTTCTCAGAAGCCATGAGAAGGGAATGGTGTTCTGCCTAAATAATGGATATCTAAATAGGGCTTTGAAATAAACTTAGGGCTCATTCCATCAAATGAAGCAAATTCATTTACTACTAAGAATGCAACTCCTGTTGGAGCCATCCCCCTCCCCCAGCACACGGATAAACACATACATTGATCTCTTTCTTTTTTCTCTTGTATTACTACAAGGATCAGTTTCTTCTGGCTTAATTCCAGGAACAACATGCCTGTCTTTTTTCATCGTTGAGGAAAAACAGTCTGAAGGCACTGTAATTCCTTAAATTGGATTTCAATTCCTGATCCCCTTATGTTCAGTAAACAGTGTTCTATGAAACGTTGTTTTGCATCGAGGTGCTGCCAGCCTTGCTGTTTGGAGTGTTGGAGCCTCGTGGGCTGAGTCTGTAGGTGGGGGAATCCCTTCAGAGGTGACTGCTTACCTTTAGACAAGGTGGGGGCCTTAATCGCTTCATAAAAAATGCTGGCAAAAGTTGAGAAAGCCGTCTGGAGTTTAGCTTGAAGGAGGTATGCGTGGGGAGGGTGTGGTGTGCATGCGTGTGTGTGTGCGTGCGTGCAGGTGTGTGTATGTGCGTGTGTGTTAAGTCTATTAGTGCCATGGGCAGCTGCCACGATGCCACTTGAAAGCCTTGAAATTCCTATATTCAAATCAAAGGCATCCTGAAGCAGAGATGAAGGGGACAGTGTGATCTTCAAAGATGAGGGACTAAGACAGCAGCAGGGAATACTTTCCTGGGTAACTCTGCCTCCCCACCCTCTTTAAGAAACAACTGCTTCTTTTTACTTGGTGGTTATGCGGGTGCTTGGGCTCAGGTCAAACCCTTGGTTGGTTGTGGATCAGGAGAGAGATGACTTGCAGCAAGCAAGTGGAAATGTGGAAATGTGTTGGCTGGCACTGCACTGGCTTCAGAGAGTTGTTTTTGTTTTTGGTTTTTTTTTTTTCCTTTTTTTTTCCTTCTTCTTCTCTGTCTTTTCCTCTTCTCTGAGCTGGGTTTGTTCTTAGAGCACTGGCTTGGCACCCACTCACCCAAGAACTGATTAGTTCCTGAAAGGAGCCGACCAATCGCTCACAGGGATGAGGTCAGCTTTGCTCTGGGGTACATCAACTTGGATTTCTCATGCTTTATCTTATAAAGCCTAAATTAACAGCTGGTTTGGTTTGAGTTCTGCGGGATCTGACTAAGGGATTAGAGTCCATTCTCAAGTGGGTCAATCTAGTTTAATTTATTTCAGGTCTATCAAAAAAGATCAATCAAAGCTCTTTTGAAAGTAAAGCTATAATCGCTCTGCACACTTATAAGTCACCGTGCTGCCGCACTTGGTGGAAAAATGCTTTGGCTAAGGTGACGAATCAGAGCATTTTCCACCCCCACCCCCACCCCCACCCCCACACCCACCCTGGGGTCTCCATGCCTCCCCTGGGAGGTTTGAGAGAGTGCCACTTTGAGAACTGTGCCGAGTTCCCCGTGCTTCCTTTTCTTTGGCTCCCAGATTGTAGCTTTCTAGTTGGGTGTGATTTAGTACCCGCAGGTGAACAAGTCCAGTTAGTCTCATGTCTGTGGTTTTGCTCCCGGGCTTGGAGAGGTTGGTGGGTAAAAACGCTCCTCATCAAACTCTTTCTCCAAAGCGTCTTCAGTGAGGAATTACTCTTGTACTTGGCAAGGCTTAAGGTGGATGTGCTTTCTGTTGGGGTCGATCTTGGCTTAGTGAGCTTGGGTACTACCGACTCATTCCTTTTGTAGTGCAGTTAGAAAAAGACAGGTACTGAGCTGAGAACTGTTCTAGATGCACATGGTGTCCCCAGAGACATGCCGAGACTGAGGGAGTGGCCAAGAGCTTGACTGCAAGCCGACCAACCTGTCAGTCTTGGTTGCACAGCTCTGGGGCTTCCGCTCACTTTGAGCTTGCACCCCTAATTTCTGTTTCCTTGTTTATAAAACAGGAAAACAGGTACAATAAAACGACCTCTCTTAAGTGATTGTTGCCCAAATGAATGAGGCTATAATTTTTGCTTTTTTAAAAAAAAAATAGAATAAAGACACTTACAGGCAGCTTTGAGGAACCTGAGTCCTTTCTAAAATTACATTCATTTATGTGTACATGTGTTTGTGTGTATGAAAGTGTGAGTGTGTGTGTATGTACATGCGAGTATGTGTGCATTTGTGTGTTCATGTGTATGCATGTGTGAGTGTGTGTGCGTGCATGTGAATATGTGTGCATTTATGTGTGTTCGTGTATATGCACATGTAAGTATATGTATGTGTGAGCATTTGAGTGTTTGTGTGTATGCATGTGTGAGTGTGTGTATGTGTATATATGTGGGTGCAAATATAAGTACATTTGTGTGTGTTCTTGTGTGTATGTATGTGTATTTGTGTGTACACATCTGTGTGCATATGCATCTGTTTATGTATGTGTACATCTGTGTGTGTGTGTGGTGTGTGTAGTGTGTATATACAATTGTGAGTGTGAAGTGTGTGTACATCTGTGCATGTGGTGTTTGTAGTGTGTCTGTATATGTGTGTAGTGTATGTGTGTGTGTGTGCACAATTGCATCAGCAAGCAATATATATTTGGGCCTGGAGACATGGCTCATGGTTAAGATTGCTGGTTGAATGGATTCCCAGCACCCACGGGCAGCTCACAGCCATCTGCAACTTCAGTCCCAGGGCATCCGATGCCCTCATCTGTCTGCTTCTGACACCATGCATGTGGTACACCGACATAAAATGAATAAAATTAGAAGCAAGAGAGAAGTATCTGTTTAGGCCTGTTCCTTGTCAGCTGTGCCCATTAGGGATAATGTACAGTTGGTTGGAGCCAAATACCAAGCATGAGAGGAGCCTGAGTTCCAAATTCTGTGTTTTGTTTTGAACCATCCATCTTCCAGATATCCTAGATCACTGTCCACCAGCTGCTTTTACAGCTCCTTTCAGAGACAGGCCAGCTGAGCGCTCTCCTCCCATCCCCAGTTTTGAAGGCGAGCATGATCGACTAATGACCATTTTTTTCATGGGTCCAGTTTTATATCAGGCGTGTGCATTAAAGAGGGGAAGGGCCTTGCAGGTTTGAGGTCTTTTCGCTCTTTTTGTGGTTTTTCTTTGTTTTGAGATGGGCATCTCATTGTGTAGCTCTGGATGTCCTGGAACTTTCTCTGTAGACTAGAGTGGTTTTAGATTCACAGAGGTCAGCCTGCCAAGGGCTGGGATTGAAGGTGTGGGCCACCATACCTGGCTTGTGTGTGTGTGTGTGTGTGTGTGTGTGTGTGTTTGCTTATGCTGTGGGGTGTATGTAGAGGTCAGAGGACAACCTTGGGTATTGCACCTCACCTTTCACCTTATTTGAGACGATACAATGTGCACACCAGGCTAGTTGGCCCACAAAGCTCCTGGACATCCTCCTGTCTCACTATAGGAACACTGGCATTATATGCATCCATTACACAGTTGAGCTTTATTTATGGATTCCTGGCATTTGAACTCAGGCAGGTCCTCACACTTTATCTACTTCCCATCTCCCTAGTGCTAGAGTCTTTGGTGACTCTTATTTCACACAAGAACTTAGGTCTTGTTTATTCAACCATAATAGCAAAAAAGAAAAGAGGTGATATTTTATTTGAGTGCTTAGCACAACCCGTTTCTGAATGACTCTATACATCTCTCAACCTGATATTCACAATAACGTTATACACCAACTCTATTGTACATCAACTCTATTGTACAGGTCTTCTTCTTTTTTTTTTCCCCTCTGGGTCAACTTGACACTGGAGTTGTTGGAGAAGAAGAGGAAATCTTAAGTAGGAAATGCCACCCTTAATTTTGGTCCATAGGCAAGTTATTGGGGTGTTGGTTAATGATTGACGTGGGAGGGCCTGGCTCACCGTGGGCAGTGCCATTCCTGGGCTGGTGTTCCTGGCTCTGAGGAAATAGACTGAGCAAGCCAGTACACAGTGCTCCTCCATGGTTTCTGCATCAGTTATTGAACAGAATTCCTCCCTGACGTCCCTTCATGATGGATTACAAGCTATGAGGTGAAGTGAGCTCTTTCTCCTCGGGTTGCATTTGGCCGTGGCGTTTCATAATAGCAACAGAAAGTGAAACATACACATGAGAAAATTGAGTTCTGAAGTTGAGGGACATTGAGGTCTACATGGCTAGCAAGTGGCTGTGATGTTATTTGAGAGTGCCTGGGGCTACAGTGTACAGCGGGGTGGGGGGGTGGGGGGGTGGGGAGTGGGGGGTGGGGGTGGGGGTGGGGGCTGCAGTCGGGAATTGTGTTACCTTGCCTTTTTAAATTCTGAATTTATTTTTTAAACCACCTAATGGTGGGTTCCCGTGTCTTCCGGAGGCTAAAACAGAGCCCCCCCCCATCCCCATATCATAAAGCCTACTGTGTGTCTGGCCATTTCTGGATTTCTCCTGCGTGGAGTGATTGGAGCCTCCCTTGTACCTCACCAGACCCCATGAGCTCAACATGGCTGTTTTGAGTCTCAGCCTCAGGCCCAGCTCTCTCAGAACCTCTCCTCCTTCTCTGCCTGTGGGGGTTGCCCATCAGAAAAAGAAATAGCCAGAACCCTTTAGAAAGCCATATGCTGGGTTTCCACTCTGCCTTAGACACGGTCTGAATCCATTCCCCCCTTTAGTCTTGCTTGGGCTGATAACTGTGGCCTGTCCTGTAATGGGAAGTCTCTCATTGACATGCTCGTGAGGGTTTTGGGCTTCATCTTCGGGCTCGGATGCAGCACCAGGCTTGCCTTGAGAGAGTCTGGAGCCTTTGATGCACGTAGACCATATTATAAACAGGCGTGTTGCTATGGCGAGGGCAGCAGTCCTTGCCTGCGATGGGTAACCTTTCCTACCTTCTCGGACCCTGCTTTAAAACACAGCCGTGTGACAGCATTTCATTTTCTTTGGACTGAGGTGTGGTAGATGAATTGGTGAGGACATGGAGATCTAAGTTCTTTTGTGATGATGTCTTAGGGAGGGGGTGATTTGACTTTCTTAGCATGATGCGGTCCTTGCGGATTGGACTTCCTAATGATTTATTGAGCAATGTATTTTCTAATGGATGGGATGTGTAGTTGGGGTGGTAGGCAGAGGGCCAGGCTTCCTTCTCGCTTTCCTCCTTCTTCCCCTGAGCATTTCTGTGAATTCATTGGCTTTGATGCCCTGCACCTCTTACAGTGAAACCAAAGTTTGGGTTGGCATGATGCCGAAGAGATTCTTCTTGGTTGGACGTTTGCATCACTGTTAATAATACCAAGACAACGGCTTGCCTCGCATGCACTGTGCACAGTGATGAGACAGGGACACTGATTTTGTCCTCCAAACTCCCAGGTCAATTGAGATGAGACTTGTTCATTTCTGTTTCTTGAAGGGACGTGTTTGATGGTAACCCTTCACCAACACAATCCGAGGTCGTGACCTTCACTTTCCCCCTGCACCGCTAGACCCACAATCATATCGTCTCTGTTTTGTTAACCATCGAGTTAATCTGGTTCTTTAGTCTTTCCCATCTCCAAGCTTGTTTTCTCACCTTTGGAATGGGGATGATATTTCAATGCTCATTGTAGTGGGTAGTTTTGAGTGTCAAATGTAACGAAGTTGGATGGGTGTTAGTGGTGGGCATCATAGAGCTAGGCCTGAACAGATAAAAAAGTTTCTTTTCTTTTATGGCTTGAGCTGGGACCCAGCTGGATGTCCGTGCTCAGCCATAGGCCCTGGAACCATTCCATGTGCCCTGGACAAAGGGTTCCTGTCTATAATGTCATCGTTTGCTCCCTCCCTACAACCTTCCCTGTTTTGGTGAATTCTGTGGTATCTAGCCACCGCCCAGGTTACCTCTGGGGACAGAGGTAGGGTACACTGCTGTGTCCTTGGTGTGGGCCTCTGTCAGCTTGTCCAACCACAGCCCACTTTCTCTTCCTGAGCTTTCTGGGGAAGAGAATGTTGGAAGAAGAGTTGGCTCTGTCCTTCGGTCCCGTATAATGTGGCTATGTGGTTGACCTGAGTTCCAGGAAATCTGAGAGCTGATGTGAGTTGTGCCGTTGAGGAGGTAGCATTGTATGGATGCTACAGGGAGCATCCCTGCACAGGGATGGCCTGCACAGGGACCTGGGGACAGGATGCTTGGAGTGGACTTGGACGTTTTTCTGGAGGATACCTTCATAGGCTCACAGGCATGCCTGAACAGAGTCCTGCTCGCTCCTGATCCTGTCTCCAGGCAGCTTGTTGTTCGGGCCTGGGTTTCAGAGCTATGAGGTCTGGAGAGGGGGCAGAGGTGTGATTAGTGTAGGGCCTGCGTCTATGCAGGGCATCCCATGCCAAGCTCTGCCCATCTGTTCCCTCAGGTACAGGGGTTGGGCAACCTGGAAAGCAGAGAACCCATGTCAGTAGCATAGATGCCATTCCACACACCACCCTCGCCTCTGCTTCCCAGCTCTGGGAGGGACATATGCCCTCTGGGAGACACCCAAGCCCGACAAAGGGAGCTTTGTTGGAGCTGGAGGTGAGAATCTGTGGGTGTTGGGATTCCTGGGTTCGAGTTCCAGCTGTCTGCCAATCGCCTGAACACTGGGCGAACATTTCTGGAACAAGAAGCAGTGTGGCCAGCCCATCAAGTCCCTCTGGGCGCTAAGGTTGCATTTCCTGCGCCAAAGCGTGGAGCTCCGGGGAGGAGACAGTGCTAGACTCAGGGAGGGAGGGGCTGGGCTTCTGGCCCCTGGAGCACCCTGAAGAAGACCAGAGTTCAGAGCGAAGGGCTCTGCGGTCCTGGAGGGCAGGGCTGTGCTGTTGAGGGTTCTCTGTTTGCTTTCCTCCTCCTACATGCTCCTAATTGAGACTGAGTGCGTGTTCTTGGCCCATCTAGTACAGTGAAGCACACCTCTGGGGCCGGGCCCCGGGACATTCTTGGTCAACAGTGTGATGTTCCGGCCATGGGCTGTGTCCTGAGTTGTTGCTCTGTACTTCCAACGGCAGGGCCCCTCAGGCTCACCTGTACCCATGGGTGCCTGGAAGTTGCCCTAGCATATTTGTACTCCACCAGAGAATAGACAAGTCAGATCACAGCGGTGTCTTCTGTCTTCCCTTTTGTGAGGTAACAGCTCTGTGAAGATATGGGGAGACCAAAAGGCCCCCATGTTTGAAATGAGTAGTATATTCAGAACTGCATAGCCATCTAACTACAAAACACACCCCCCTTCCCCGCAGTCCCTGTGTGTGTGTGTGAGAGAGAGAGAGAATGCGCATGACGTGTATGTGTCTTTGTGTTGGTGTCTGTGTGTGCATGTGTGTCTGTGTATCTATGTGTGTGTGTATCTGTGTGTGTGTATACATCTATGTGTGTGTATCTATGTGTGTATGTCTGTCTGTGTGTGTCTGTCTGTGTGTGTCTGTATGTGTGTGTATCTGTGTGTGTGTGTATGTCTCTCTGTGTGTGTCTGTGTCTCTGTGTGTGTATGTGTATGTCTTTGTGTGTGCATCCAGGTGAGTGTGCCGTGGTGTGCATGTGGACATCAGAGAACAATGCTGGGCAGCCAGTTTTCTCCTATAGTCTTAGTGTAGGCTCAGGAATATAGCTCGGGTTGCCAGATTTGCATTTTCTGTCATCAAGTGTCTTTACCCACTAAGCCATTGTGCCAGCCTGGATTTACTATTGTTGACATTTCTTCCGAGCATTCAGAACCGTTGGATGTGTGGTCTGGTTTTTTATGCTTTGTTTCTTTTACTTTGTATTTTCAAGGCTCATCCATGTGGCAACATTAATAGTATTCTGTTTCTTTTGAGGGCCAAATAACCTGTTCCATATACATTTCTTTTGTTCATTCACACATCCATTTGTTCCTTCCTTCCTTCCTTTGCTCGCTCACTTACTCACTCATTCACTCACTCACTCATTCACTCACTCACTCACTCACTCATCTAATGAATGCCACCGTGAACATTTATGCACACATTTTCTATGCAAATGTGATTTTGTATCCCTGGTGTACATCATTAGGAGCAGAACTGCTGTGTCATGTGATAACCATGTTTAACTTTTTAAGCAACTGCCAAACTTTTCGAATGAGTCTCTGATGCCCCAATTGTGTTAGGCAAGACAGTAAAAAGTGACAGGAACAATATAAGATTGCTCATTAGGAAAACTCTTCTATTGTTTTAACTGAGTGGACCCCCTACAGACACACACACACACACACACACACACACACACACACACACACTCATTTCTCTCGGTATTTTATAATTCTGACTGTAAAATAATTACCTCGATGCTGTTAGAAAAGGAAAGCCTTATCCCCCTCCCCTAGGGGAGTAGAAAAGACACAGGTGACAGGTGGGGTTGGTCGTGTAGACCAAAAAGAATTTACAGCCATGGAAGACTGTTGTATAGGGAAACCTGGGTTGCTGTCTATAAGTTGGTGAGAATTCAGGGAAGTGGAAAAAACTTATGAAAAACTGGACTCCGCTGGGATGGAGAAGAGTCTAATGTAGCTGTGCTTTGCTTTTCCTGTTTCTCCAGGAGAACATGGCTGCCCATGGCAGTGGTGAGGTTCTTGGCCCCTGGCTTGTGGTGGTGGTTTGTTGCTGTCTTTTGCTTCCACTATGGCTATGGGAGTCTGTCCTAGTTTGTATAGTTCCTCAGGCACTTGTGCCTCAGGGAGAAGGGAGGAAAGGGGGTAGAGAGACCCCTCGTGCATGCTGGTGCCTGTGAGGTACCCATGGGATTCGCCCCGTGCCAGGAAGCTCGCCTAGATCCCTTGCATCTGGCTGTTCTGGGATGCAATATGTCTCCTAAGCCCACCTCTGCCTGTATTGGTTCATGTGGGCTTCGAAGTCTGTGGGGACATCCCCTTCCCCAGTCCCTTCTCCACGTGGTTCTCTCTGGTTTCCTAGAGTGCTGATTGAACCGTTACATGGTTCTCTCTCCACCCTGTGATGTCTGCCCCATATGGGTAGGGAATCACATCATGGCTTTTTCTTCCCCGTCTCGGGACTCCAGAAACATTATTGAGAATAAGTTACTGAATTGTACCCTCAGTTCCCAATGGTGTAGCTGAGGGGCCCCCAGGAGTTGGTGATTCCTGTCCTTTCGATCCCAACCCTTCTTCCTGAATTGGGTAGACTAAATGCTTTCCATGAACTTTGCTTAGAGCCGCTGTGGGCTCTAGTCACGGTCCATGCATACCATCAGCCGCCTTCCCAGGTGGGTTAAGCTCTAGAGACTTAGTGAGCAGACTTGGAGGGGGGGCCTCCCGAGGGGTCTCTGCCCCCAGAGCTCTGGGGTGAATAAGCAGGGTAGGAACAGTGGGCACGGAGACATGGCTCTCATCCGGGTGATCTGGGCCCCATCAGCCGCCCCTGCTCGGGCGCCAGTGGCCTCACTGTCCCCTCCAGCGAAGCAACTGAGGGAGGTGAACGAGGACTTCCCAGGTCCTAGGGTTGGCACCTCTGTTGCCCTTGTGGGGGAGACTGCAAGGAAACACAGGGTCCCTCAGAGCTGTTAGAATTCAGCTTGAGGAATAAACGGGGTGGGGTGGGGGAGCGTACTTTGCCATGATTATGGGGGTGAGGGGTGGGAGGCAGAAGAATTCCACTCCGTCCTTCAGGTTTGGTGAGGCTGCTGCTCAAGTGTCCCCTTCCCCAAAGTGAAGAGGCCTTAGCACAACCATCAGCCAAGCAGTTCCCAGGCTCAGGTGACCCAGCCACAGCAGGGGGCATGCTGATTTTTCAGAGGGGCGACTGGGGCTTGGGGCTGAGGCCTGAGTGTGAGACCCTCAGACAGTGGCTGCACTGCCTCTCATCAGTGCTCAGGTTTCCCTTTGTAGACCAGGAATGACACATAGTTTCAGTTTGGTAATATTGGCAGAAATCTGGTTAGAAAAAATTAAGCACTCTAGCATTTCCAGCAAGTTGAGGGGCTGGGCAGTGGCAGAGCTAGTTTCTATAGCTGTCCCCAGTGTCTCCCCGTAGAGGGACACTAATTAATTATTCTGATCATCTGTGTTGGGTCCTCTGTAGTCATTCTACCTGATCCCAAGGGAATTCCCCCAAAGTGGACGCTAGGCTTTTCTCTACGTGTGACCTTCTGGTGAGGTGGGGGGGCTCTTGCTGGGGCTCTCCATCTATTCAAGACTTCACAATGCACTCAGTGGCCCCATGGCTTAGCTGTGTGTGCCCATACAGTTAGGCGGGTAGCCTTTTGCAGACTTACTGACTTGCATGGAAGCCCCATCCCCTGATTTGTAGGGAGGTAGGGAAGCACCTTGTAGCGCACTAGGCCTGGGGTCTGAACAAGTCTGCATGCAGCTGATGTCTTTGTGACGAGCTTCCAAGCCCTTGCTGTCATAGGATAGTAGCTTGGCTTCGCCGGGCGCCTTTCTTCCTGGAAGCGCACTGCGCAGATTCTGCCTCAGCTTTGCGGAAGGAAAGGAAGGAGTTGCCGGTGAGGTGAAGTCCTTGCCCTGGCGCTTGAGTGCAAGCGAATGCGTAGCTGACAGCTGCGTTCTTGGTGTGGATGGAAAATCCAGTATCCTGAGATTTAGTTACTTGTCACATAAGTAAGGCATGTGTGGAAACCGCCTCAGCCAAAGTAGCTCACATTCTAGAATGTGTTGCTAACTAATGGACATGAGCTATGGTTCTGGGGAGCCATGATAGATTTGGCCACTTTTGATTTGTCTTCAAAGACCCTTGTCTATATTATGGGTCATGTGAAAGACACATAGGCAGGATTTGAGAGAAGGTATGCTCGGGTTAGGAGATGTGGGGCCTACTGCTGGCCTCCGGCTTTGCCTTCTTGAGGCCTGCTTTGTGCATTAAACAGAGAGGCTGGGCAGTCAGCCCTGCCTAGGAAGTACCCTTGAGCACTCTCTGCACAACTTCAGGAACAACCTTGGGTGGTACCCTGCAGAGTTTGGATGCTCATCGGGACCCTGGATGCTCTTGGACGTCCTGCAGTTAAAGTGAGTCTGGACAGCTTTGGAGGATGAATGGCCGCCCTCTGGGACTGACTGATACACCCATGGGAAACAGCCTTTCAGCTCTGTGGTGACTCTCACTTCCTCTTCCTTTCCGTTTCCCTTCTGCGAACAGGGCACAGGCCCCTGCTTTTCAGTCGAGGGGTGTCACCCACTTAGGTGAGAACAGTACCTGTAGGTGATGGTTCTTACTGATGGGTGCCGGGAACGCCCCCTGGAGAACAAGGAAGAAGACCCTTATGGATTGGGTCTGGGGCCTTCGGCAAAGAGCAGTAGAGGCTCTCTGGACTCGGGATGGTTGGACTAAAAGTTTTGTTTCCCAGTGGTGTGAAAGCGTTCCCTTACAACCATTTTGTTTTTAACTCAGGCCAGTGCTCGAGGATTGACAGACAAGTAGACAACACTTTGTAGCAAAGTCAGCTCAATTGTGAGCTAACGGAAGCGTTCTGACACACTGCAGGCCGGCAAGGAAGGGCGGCGACGCTTGCCAAGGCGGCCTCTGTAGTAAATGCATTTTTGACATTGTAAGTCGAGGAGCACTTGTCTACCCTTGACTGACTGGGAGGGCTTGGCACAGTCTGGCCGGTCTCTTCCCCATCGAGGTGAGGACTCTTCAGACCCAGAGGAGCAGGGTGACATGCCTGAGAGCCCACAGTTAAGCGGCAGCCCAGAGTTGACGAATAGCTCATAGCAAGTCGCCAATGCTATGTAAGCTGCCAAGTGGTGTGAGGGCGATAGCTTTCCTGGACGGTGTGCGCTGCGATGTTTGCTTAGGACGGCCTTGGTAGTGCTGCTGCCCGTCTTGGCGCTGGCAAACCATCATTTGGGCCCGGAGGGGAGGCTGGAAGTCTCATTCTGCTAGAAGGCACAGAACACACAGCATGCTGCATGGATTCCTGGGCTCTGCCCATGCGGCCCGTTGCTGAAGGTTTACCGTGTAGCCTTGGGGTGAACATCCGGGAATCTGGTGTGCTTCATGCTGTGTGGCCTCCAATTGCCCCCACCCGGCTTTCTGTTGTACCCCTCAGCCAGTCTCTGAGGGTGCCTAGGTGTCTTTAACTCCCTGTGAGTTGAATTTTAGCAGACATGACTAGGGTGTTTTTGGAAGGCTCTGGTTCCTCTAGAGCCCCGGCCCGCCTGGCCCCGAGTGCAGGTACTTGGGGGACAAGATGTTTCTTGCATCCTGTGTGCATGGTGTGCATGGTGGGCATGCTCTCCCTTCCCTGACTTGCCCTTGGCATGCGCTGGAGGGCAAGCGGGCTCCTGCTACAGACAGTCTGAGATCTGCAGGCTCATCTCAGCCTTCGGATGGCTCCTGTGAAAGCTGGGCCTAAAACTTTTATCACCACTGCTACACAGGTGAAAGGCTTTCATTTGTCTGTGCTGGTCCAACAAAGACTATTTTATTTATGTGTTTCCAAGCCCTTAAAAATTCTTTTAGGGCACATCAGTAGGGAGTTAATAGAAACTTTGAAAGAAGAAAAATGCCTGCAGGGTTAGTAGAACCCAGCCAGCCAGCCCGGAGCTTGGTGGTGCTGTTAGCTGCCGCACCATGCTCAGAAGAGGCTGGCTGGCTGGGGTTGGGAACAGCTTCCCCCATCGGAGAGGTTTTAATCATTCAGGGTTTTCTCTTCTGCTTCTTCTTTGGTGGAGGGAAGATGATTTAACTTTTCTCTGGGCATGTTAGCAGCTTCTAGAAAGGACCTGTAGTCTCTCTTCAAATAAAGCTAAAAGGGCTGGAATGATGACTTAGTTAATAAAAAGTTTTGCTTTGCAAGCATGAGGACCTGAGTTTGGATCCCTGGCAAAGAGTCAGGTGTGTAACGTTTGGCCTGTGACCCCTGGTGCTGTGGGCTGTTGGAGGGAACGGTGACAGATGGGTCCCTGGAGCTCACTGGCTCACCAGTCTAGCTGAAACTGTGAGCTCTAGGTTTAGGGAGAGACCCTGTTTAAAAACTAAGAGGGGAGTGCCAGAGAAAACACCTGGCTCTCACAGGCACATCAATGCGTGTGCTCCCCCTCATGCCAGTGCACAGACATCAACATGTGCACACACATGAACTACATATGCACATACATATCACACACATGTACACACACACACACACACACACCCCACAGCTGTCAGCAACACAGAAGGAAGCTTGGAGAGCCATGCATAGGAAGTGGTTGTTTGGGATCCTCAGCTGAGGAGAAGGTCACAGTGTCACAGTATAGGACACCACTTACCCCTAAGAGAAGTTTTCGTCGTCCTTGGAGTGTGAGTGCGAACTAAGAAATGATTCTGAGCTATTTCTGTTAGTTTGTCCTCTCCCCGCAAAGGAATTTACTTCTCAGGGGCTCAGGAGTTTGGAGGTAGGTGCTGGCACCCCTGAAATGGCACGGTGATATCCGCCTGCCAGGAGCAGGCTGAGGGTTTCCTGGGATGCCTGCTTCCGTGGGGCCAGCTCCTGTGTTTAGGAAGAGACCATGGGACTGAAGGAACTACTGGTTGTGTTTAGCTTCTAATGAGGCCAGTGACAGTATCCAGGTGGCAGCCCCATGCCCAGCTGCAGATGTTTCCAGCTGTGCTGAGTCCTCCTTCAGTGCCTACCCTGAGGTAAAAGTGCTGGCCACCAAGGAACCTGGTGCGGGCGGGTGGGAGAGGGGCCACACGCTTCCTCGCTGTTCCTTGAGGTTGCTGGGTGGAGGTTGCGTCTTGGTGAGGGTGATTTGTTCTTCAGGGGAATTTGTCAGCTTTTGGTGATGCTTTAGATGGCCAGTCTTGGGGACATGTTGCTGGCATCCGGTGGCCAGAGGTTAGGGGTACAGCTGCTGCTACTCAGCATGGATCCACCACCTGTGGCACCAAATGACGGGAGTATAAAGGGTCAGGCAAGCTGTTGAATACCTCAGGCTTTTCAGGGAAAAGGACCCCATCTGTTTTACTTTATGAAACTGTCTTAGAAAAATGCAACACAGTGCAAGAGGCTGGGAGATGGTTTGGCAGTAGTGTGCTTGCCATGGGGCAAGCATGAAGGCTGGAGTTAAGATCCTCAGTGCCCACGCTAAACAAAAAAGCTGGCCATGACATCATGCATCTGAAGTCTCAGTGCTGGGGCGTGGCCTGGAAGGGACATAGACAATGGGCTTCACGGAAGCTGAGGAACTCACTGGCCAGTCACCTAGCTTAAATGTTCACTAAGGTTCGGTGACAGATCCCATCTGGTTATAACCTCTGGTTTCCATGTGCCTGTGTGGACAAGCATACTTGCACATACGTGTGTACATAGCCACAGACACATGACACACACACAAACACACACACACACACACTGAAAACCACCTACTTCCTTTACTTATTCGAAGGGCGTGTGCTGGAGGAAAAAACAAGACTTCATTCTACTTTCACTTGGTTGTGGTAATTTTTAACAATTCGATAAGCCTGTTTTCCTAATTTCTAAATCTCACCCTGAGCCTGAACTCTTGGTGTGCCTGTGTGCATGCAGACTAGAGGTGTGCATTTCTTATGCATAGATATCGAAAGAAATTCATTCTTGGATTCTCACTGCATCGCAGGCTTATGTAATGGGATGCAGAGGCAGGCCTGATTATGTATGGGCAAAGTACTTGTGAACAATGTCTCCATTGTACACACACAGAACAAGCCTTTCTTCCACAATGGATGTGCCAGCCGGCCTTGTCCAATAAGGGCCTGTCTCCGTCCACCCCCCCTTTCCCTCCTACCTTTGAGCAAACATTATTTGTTGTGGCCAATGTGTGACCAGGTCTTCATTTGGGGTTTCCTTTGATGTCCTTTCTCTGTAGGATCTCACCTCTCTGCCCCTAGAGATCCCTTGGCTGCCAGGACATTTGTTTTCAGCCACCCACGTGGTGCCAATTGGGACTGTTTGGTGATGAGCTCTCCCCCTGGCCTCGGCACAGCATGGGGATGGTCGTCTATGACTGCACTTGAACCCTTGAGTTCCCATTGGGCTCAGGAATGACGATAGCCCCTACCCCTCTTCCTCTCTTGCCTCTCTGACCCCCCCTTTCCAGCCAGGACCATTTGTTGGGTTGTTTTTAAGTCTCCTTTCTCGTAACTCACCAAATGCTTTGCGGATAAGCAGAGGAGGGAAAGGGGCTCATCTGTCAAGATAACCCATGTTGTTTGGGCTGCTGAGCACAGCAGTGGCTGGTCTCTTGTGTCTCTGAGGTCAAGAACAGGGGTTCCCATCAAACAAGTGGGAAACGCAGGGCCTCTGTAGGGGGTTTGAGCAAGCTCCCTTGAGTACCAAGCGTCAGCACCAGGACTGGAAGGACACAGAGCTGGCTGTGCATCCCATGTTTTGATGGCTTTGCCTCTGGTATGGAGAAGTGCCGATGTATGCCTCTGGTGACAGAGGTCATGACTCTACTCTGTCTGAGCAGGGAAACTATCACTACCTTCCAAGGCTGAAAAGACCAAGCCAAGGGTACTGTTGGGATTTTCCAGGCTGGAAATTTAAAATATTGTGTGGAAAGGGGAAGTAGCTCACCCAAGATGCTGGGTTCTTCATGGATGAGATGACTCCCACCAGTTTATTGAAGAGACCTTGCTTGAACTTCTGCTCAGAGAACGGGAGACTCCAAATGAGCAGGAGGAATCTGGCAAGGTGCTTTGGGTCAGGTGGGAGCTGAGGAATTCTGGGAGGAAGAGGGAAGGGTCTCTGTAGACTCCAGATGAGCCACACACCTGCCCCCTTGTCTGCAGGGTGTATACTCCAGTGTGTCCCTGCATCTGTGCATAGTTCTACAGTGCTAAGCACAAGTCCTACTCTACATTCTCTATAATGCACAACTGATAACAATTAACTTACAAATTAAGGTACAGAAACAGGTGGAGAATGATTACAATAATTACAATAAACTCCTATAACAAACGTTATTTAAATCTTAGAACTTATTTCTGGAATTTCCCGTTTACTACGTTCAGACCATGGGTGATCGGTGGTCATTGAAACTTCAGAAAATGGGAAAAACAGATAAGGGGACACAGCTGCTTCTATTTCAGGAGGCTGTGATGGGCTGGTGGTGGTGTGGAAGCCAGGGTGCCTAGCTCTCCGCTGCTCCTATCCCTGTAGAATGTGCAGTCAGAAGGATGGCTTGAAGGCACTGGGTCTTTATTCAGATCAAGAGATTAAAAGGGTCATCAGCCAGAGACAGCAGCCGGCCACACTGGAAGAATTCCCTCTTCTTCCAGCAAAGCTTCTCTGTCTGGAGCTGGGATGGCCTGCCTCCTTCCCAGCTGCGGCATACTGTGTCTACAGACTATAGACTCGGGGCTTACCACACTGTAGTTGGAGTGCACTGTCAGGAGTGGGCCTTTGCAAAGTGGAGCTCCGTTAGGGTGTGTCCAGGTCTCAGGAGATGTCTTCTGTTTAAAGCTTCTGTTGTCCAGGGAGGAGGTGTTGGAAGGGGTGGGGGTAGGGTTGAGCAGAGGGGGTTGTGGGCAGAGGGTGTCTTTGATTCTTCAGACACACTTCCTGGTCCCTGGAAGTTTTTGAGTCAACCGTGCGTGGATGAGTGGGTGAGGAATAGGCAGGTGGGTGGGTGGATAGAGATAGATGTATAGATGAGTGGGTAGGTAGGTGCTGGGTGAACAGATGGATGGATGGGTGGATAGATGAGTAGGTAGATGGTGGGCGAGGATCTTAGTGTTTAAGCCGGTGTTGTTTATGGCCTGACCCCGCAATTCAGTTTGTCTGGTGGTACTTCATGAAGTTGCCAGGGGTGCGACCCTTCCTCCATCCTAACAGTTGTCATGGTGTGAGTCAGGGAGAAAGGCAGGTTCTTAGGGTGGGACAGGGGTGAGTCTACTGCTGTTCCCAGCCATAAGGTCAACTGGGTAGGTGTGGCGTCTCTCCACTTTTCAGTTTTCTCACAGTGGATGGGAGCGCAGACTGGCTGTATTACTTCTTTCTCCTGTGTTCATCACAGGCGTGGCCCTCAGGGGCTCCGCTCCGTCCTTTGGAACTTTTCACCCCCAGGTGACCCAGCAGAGCACTGGATCGTGAGTGCAAGCTCTCTCCCTCCTGCTCTCCCTGTGTCTGGGATTGCATAAGGCCTTGACATGGAATTGCCATGCTTGTCCTAGGAGTGAGGCTTGCCCAGGAGTTCCTGGTGGGTTGGGGAAGGGCAAACAGGTCATTGGCTCAGCGTTAGTCACGTTACCCAGAGATGCCTCGTCAGAGAAAGCACGAGAGGAAAAGAGCAAGGTGAGCTGGAAAGGACTTTTGTCTATGGCTGGTGACTCCTTGGGTCAGCTCGTTTCCTTCAGGCATGTGGGCCTCATATCATTGTCCAAATACCAAATGTAGCTGTCCAAGAATAATAGCCAAGCCTGGTGCAGGCTGTCCTCAGAGGTTGAAGGAGGAGGAGGGCTCAATAAATAGGATATGGCTGGGCCCGGACAGGAGGGGAGGAAGCAGGTTCTACTGGTGTCCTGGAGGAAGAGATTTGCAGAGAATGAGGATAAATTTGGCCCTCAGGGCTTGATTCCTTTGAGAGACTTTTATTGTAAGAAAATGGAACCCAGGAGGGGAGGCAGCCCGGGGAAACAGCACGCTGTGTCCATAACGAGAGCCGCCCCACAAGAATTTCTCCATTTTATCCCTTTAGCCAAATTTCTGTTTCCAAAAGTGGAAAGCAGCCAGAGATAGCCTTGTTTTGTTTGCTCAGTTGAAACCTTGGGTTTTGTGTTTCCAGCCCATTCTCCAGGGTGTCAGCAGGCAGAGCCTGGGGTGGAGCACTTTGGGCTCCTCTGGAGCCTGCTCTGCACAGTTGAATGGTGGGAGCAGACACCGGGGAAAAAAATGCCAAAGATTGAGTATCCATCTCCCCATCCCGTTGCTTATCAGGCTGGCTTCAGTGTGCACAGACCTCCGTCTACACCAGGGTGAGCAGGTTTGGATGAAGGACTGATGTAGCACTTTCTTAGGGGAGACCCATAACCACAGCCTGGTTTCTCTGAGCCTTCGTCCAAAGCGTGGGCTGCTGGCGTTTGAGATGTTTCTTGATGCATAATCCTGTTGTAGTCTATCGACAGAATCCTAGAGTCTGAAGCGCCGAGTCTGCCCCATGGCTGAAACTCTGTGCTACCTCTGCCCACCCTTGGCCACACTTCCCTGTTGCTGGGCTGGGTCCCTGTGAGTGCTGACATTAGGGCTTCCCTGCCCCTTTCCTTCCCACCCCACATGCATTCCAACCCCATTATTCCCCAACGAAGCTTGAGGCCAGGGCTGTGTGATCTTAAACTTCCATACCTTTTCTTCTGTCGCCGTGTATGACCTGCCCTGATTTCTCAGTCACGCGTTCCCCTGGGCGCTTAGGACCAGCAGGCACCCAGTTCCCCAGGCCCTTCAGATTTCTTGCGTGATAGGTTGAGACCCTTTTGGGGCAGGGTTTGGCTTTTGTAGGGGTGTGTTGTGAGGACGTATGACATCTGGCAAGACTGATTCCTTCTTGGGGGGGCACTGTGAGCTCCAAGAACCCACAATATATGTCCCTGATGCCTCTGTCACGGATGACCTCATTCCCTCCCTGGCCTTGTTCTGTGAGCTACCCGCCCGCCCCAGGCCTCTCAGGAGCTAGTTCCTTCTGCCTGCTCTTCCTTTGGCCAGGATTTTAACATATATCAGAGGCTGCTAGGCTAAGAGCTTGGGACTTCCCCTCACCACACTCAAAGCCTTTGATCTTTTGCTTTGGAGGTAACATCAAAAGGAAGGCTGAGGAAGGCAGCCAGGCTGTGAAGTTCAACGTTCAAGTTAATAGCTTGACTGGAGGTTGTGCGTGGCGTGGCGACAGCATCTCCAGGGCTGTGGTAAACAGCCCTTCCACCTTGGTTTCCTGGAAGTGCACTTAACATTCACAATGGGCTTCATTTACATCTGCAACAAATCCGGGCTGACTTTCCCTCCTTCCTCTCCTCAGAAATGTGAAAACGTGGGCGAAGGGCATGCGTGACAGGGAGTGGGGGTCTTTAGCGCCCAAAGAATGATCCTGGTAAGGAGAGGGCTCCCCATGTGATCTGCACCCTTGAAGCATCCCCAGCCTGACTCTGAGGATTGCTGTCTGCCTACTGTTCTGATTCTGCAACTCATCACCTGTCCCCATTTAACTGGATACTTGTAAATTCTGGTGGGATCCAAAGCCTGGCTGAGCAGGCAGCTTGGCTTCTGGCTGGGGCCTTGGACCTGAAAACTAGGAAGTGAGTTAAAACAGTGAAAGCCACGCCTCCAACTCCATGGCCTGGTCTCAGGGGAGTCTTGATGGCACTTGTCTAGAGTTTGTTTACTTTAGCGAGGTCATTAATCTTTGCCTTACATTTTCCTCCAAAGCCAAGTTCGAGTGGTTTTCAAACACATTTTTCTCTGACACTGTTTGGTGTACGAGCCACATCTGGACATGGTCATCCTTGTTACACCTGCCATGGGTACCTTTCTGGGATGTATCCAGGATGCACTTAGATAACTGTCCCCATCACTGCCCTTTGCTCTAGCCCTCCTGGACTCACCTGTCTCTCTCTGAAGTCCTGCAGCCTCCTCCTGTAGGGTCTTCAATATGACGTCATCACTGTGGGCCAGAATTCCCACTAGATTTCTTTAGTATTTCTCCTCTTGGGAACTCTGTGCCACCTGCACTGTTAGCATTTGATGAATCCAAACATTTGATTTATTTAGCTCAGCCTGTCGGTAACCTTTGCCTTTTGGGAGACTACAGGTTTGGTGAGCTCTTTTTTTCTTTTCTTTTTTCCTAATGTGCATCCAGTCTAAAAACACAGCAGGTGGCACCGCATATGGGGAAACCTCTTTTCTTTGCCCTCTTTCTGGGGACACATACTTGGATGTGCCTGGCATCGCTTTGCTTGTCCTTACGCCCCGAGGCTGGACTGCCCGGCCAGGTGCCGTGCTGAATGCAGACTCCCACCCGGAGTGTGGACTTCTCCGTGTACAGCGATGAGAGCTGACTCCGGGTGCAGTGGCCTCTGTCCTGTCCCTTCTTCCCTGTGACTCTACACATGTGTTTGCACAGTCCTCCTCCTCTTTTCCCACTCGCCTGGGGAAGGCTGTGCTTTCTCTGAGTTACCTTCTGTAAGGCCCTGCAGATCCCTCCCACCCCTTTAACACAAGTAAGTCCTGCAATGCTGTTGGCCCTGAAGACCCAGCTGTGTTAATTCTACACATCCATGCGTCACCTCGTGGAAAAGACACCTCCTGCTATCGGCAGACCAGCACTCGTAGGAAACACGAGAGAGACGCCAACCTCTAGGGAGGGATTCTCTTATGCACTGGGGACACATCCTGGGCAGTGAGGAAATGCTCCCTGAAAGTGGCTTCCTGGGGGAGGTTCTGCTGCCCTCCCAGGCCAGCCAGTGCCCACGTGACTTTGCTGGCAGGGTCTTCATTTTGTCTGTGTTTAAAGCTGTAAAGGGCCATTGTCAAGTTTGTTTTGCTTCTCAGTTCATGTCCCTTAGAGGATGGTAAATTAAAGATAGCATTCCTGGACGGACCCTTTCATACATTTAAGAAAACCTGTTGCGGCTCCCTGGGGGAGCCTTGAGGTAGAGATGAAAGGTTTTCCAGCCTGCTCTGGAGCACGGCCTATTCTTCTTTTAGGTAATTAAGGAGACTGTAAAAGATGAGGCAGAGTCCATTAACCTTTCGCTTGGGGGTGCTGGGCCTTCCGCTAGTTGGCTATGACCTACCCTGTGTATCACACCCACAGGCCACAGTGACTATATTTTCATGGTTTTCTTTCTGGCTGGCTGATACCGACCATAGGAGTTTGGAGAATGGCGGTTGGGGGGACTTTCTGGCAGATTCCATAGGAGCTGCCTTTTGTGATTGTTCTTTGATGCCATTTGCCTGGGAAAGGGCAGCCAGGCAAGGTCCCTCACCCATAAGGACAGGTGTGAAAAGCCCAGTGTCTTTATAGTTCCTTGTGGCAGTAGCTCTAACGCATGGTGCCTTTCCTCCCGAGTTAGAACCGGGACTTCCTCAACTTTCAGACATTGCAGTCACCTGGAGAGGTTTTTCCCTGTTTATTTTTGTAGGTGTGTGTGTGTGTGTGTGTGTGTGTGTGTGTGTGTGTGTGTGTGTCTGTGTGGCATGCAAGTGGAGGGCGAAGGAAAGCTTGAGTGTCTTAGTTCTCCCCTTCGATCATGTGATTCCCGGGAGTCGAACTCAGGTACTATGCTTTACATGGTGCGGATCTTGCCTGCCCCTGGGGAATATTTTTTTTTTTCATTACTTTTACTTGTGTCTGTGTCTGTGCCCGTGTGTGACTGTGTGCATGAGTGTAGGTGCCCGTGGAGGCCAGACTGTAAGTGATGCGACTGAAACTAAGAACCCGGACGGACCAAGGTCATGGAGTCAGTCAGCAGTAGAAGTAGCTGTGCCTATGGCCCTCCTTCCCATAGGCCTTCACACTACCTGTCCTGAAGAAACCCGGCTTTGGCTGATACTTGGTGATTAAGGGCCTGGAGGGTAGGGTGGGAATCTTTGTTCTTGAGAGACTAGAAACAATGTGATACCTGCACTTGGCGGATAAATAGTAGCTTTCTGACTGAGCAGAAGAAAGGCATTGGCAAAGGTTTGTCTCTCTCTGGGAAGGGCCAGGCCAGAGGAATGTTCTGAGTGTACCAGGGCCGTCCCGGCATCTCTCACGGGTCTTTACTTCTGCGCACTGCCTGAACCCTGTGCTTCCCCAGCTCTGGGCCGCTGGCCCCGGCCCGAGAAAGTGTATTTCCCTACACGTTATGCAGTTACTTCTATTGTGCCATCATTGTGAGGGTTTTGTTAGTGGTCCCCAACTTTGCTGCCCAATAAAATGGGTTGCACCTTGTCCCATTAAGTCAGACTTTCCAGGGAAGAGGATCCAGGCAGATGTAGCATTTGGGGTCCCTCGGGGATTCTGTCGGGCTGGAACTTTCGGGAAATACTGCTTTCAGAGAGTGGGATAGGCCTGGCTAGTGGAATTTTCACCATGGCCGACTGTCCGGTCATAAAGGTGGGAGCCAGACTGTAGCTGGGCTTGGGAAGCATTGCACACTTTCTTCATTTGTCGAGCAGTATTAGTTATGCTAGTTGCTTGTGGTGGGCAGGGGCTGGTCTGGGGAGGGTGGGGGGGTCAGGGATCCCACAGTGTGCTGCTGGGATGATGGTCTGAACTTGTGTGAAGGCGGTGGGAAAGGAAGAAAGGCTAGATAGAGCTAAGAGCAGAGGCATTTTAGGAAGGAGATATGAGCTTTGGAATTACAGGTAATTTCGTCAGGACCCAAACTGAAACCTCTCTTCTCTATGATAAAAGGGCTTGCAGGGTGCGGAGCTGGCAGAGGGGCCATTAACTGGTAGCCAGATCTTCCAGAAGCCCTGTCATTTACATACAGGCACCTGCCCGGCTTAGCTGTTCCGTTTTTTTTTTTTTTTTGCACTTCGTTAAGAATCTACCTAGGGAATATTTGCTTTGTGTATTTTGGGGTTAGCTTAAGTGCTTGACGGGGACCAAACTATTTTTTTTTTTCATATAACACCGATCTTCATCTCACCTTATTCATGATTTTGGACTAATCTGTGGGAAGCAGTACATTCAGAAGCTCCCTGTGTGTTCAGGTGCCCTCCCCACCCCCACCCCCCAACTCTGGTTTCCATGCTCTGCTGAAATTCGGGGGCTAAAACCAGTTCTCTCTGCATGTGAGAACGGATGTGTGCTGCACCTAAGGGATGGACCTGAGGAGCTCGGTCTGTCGGTGGCAGTTTGGGAGATAGGGTATGACTCATTTCTGGGTTGGATTTCAGCTGAAATGGTGGTGCTCATGTCCAGTGTGGGTTGTCCTCACTGTGTATTTCCAATGCAGTGTGGCTCCATGGCTGTAAATCCCCCAGGCTTGGGTATAGCCAGAGGCTCATCCAGGATGTGTCCTTCACAGGGGATTACATTATGAGTGCCTCTTTGCCTGGGACTAGATTTATGCTGTCTGGTGGTAATTTTGCAAGGTTTCAATTTTAAGGTCAAAGGTGCTTTTAGAATGGAAGTCTGCACTTGGTGTGTGTGTGTGTGTGAGTGTGTATGAGTGTGTGAGTGTGTGTGTGTGTGTGTGGATGGTATCAACCACAGAGCCTAGAAATGCCAGTTCTAAGCCTCAGCCCTAAGTGACTAGTCTGTCCCTCCCTCAGCCTTTGAGACCTGGCCTTGCGGAGCTTGGAATCCCTGGATGCTAGCAATCCCAAGGGTTATTTCCTTTTGCCTTCCTCCCCAGACTTCACTGTGTCGTTCCTTTCCCTCTTCTGGATGCTGCGAGCAATAATTAGCTAATGTTTTCAGAGCACTTTGAAATCGTCAGATGAAAGGCATCGGAGAGCACAAAGTATTATTATTTATTATTAGCCGGAACCAGGATGGGAGAGCAAGCGCAAGGCCTGGCACCGTCCCTGGGCTCCGCTGGTCTTTTCTGCACGATGAGCTTCCTTTATTACAAATCCAAAGTGAAGAGGGTGAGAGAGCTGTGGAGAGCCGTGTGCCTGTGACAGAGCATGGTGTCACCAGGTGGTGATGGGCTGGGCTTGGGCACTGCTTGTCTGATGGGAACACATTCATGAACATCACTACCAAGCTACGTCATGCTTTATACATTTGCTTCTATTTTACTTGATAATAAATTTAATGATACCCGAGGAATCTGTTTCCTGGGGAATTAAGTGTGTGCCTGGGTCCCAAGGGCAGGGATAACTTGTTCTTCTCTGATAGGGCGGAGTGTTCCTGCTCTGTTTGTATAGGGATCAGGGATGGGTCTATAGTCCAGATCTTTGTGAGATTGTGGCATGCCCAGGCAGGCGCCCTGGAGCTCAGGCGGAGCTGGGAGGCACAGTCACCACACTCATGGGATGGTTGTACCCTAATGCCACTGTCTCCTACACAGGGGCTCCGGCACGAACCCCGCAGCTTGTACTTCCTGTTAGCTCTTTGAGTGGGGTGTGTCGCTGCTCCCCGCAAGGCTCAGAAGCCAACAGTGTTTTAGCTCACTTTGCAGAGCCCCCGGTGAGAGATTTCTGAAGCAGTTCTTTCTCATCCCACACCCAACACACGACCCTTCCATTCTTTATCCCTTCTGCACGTGGAAATAGTCAGTGGCACTCAAGTACTTGTCTGCTATGAAGCCAAGATAGCACCCTGAGTGAATCCCCATGGTTCGCTGGGCTTTGTGCCTATGACACTCCCACACTGGGAGAGGTGTGAGCCCCACCAGTGTGGGCCCTGAGCTGCTTTGGGCACTCTGAAAGCAGTATAAACAGACATTATCCCATGCCACCCAGAAGGAAACAGGAATGGCTCAGCAGCGGAGCCAAGGTTGGCCATCCTTGTCCCCTGTTTCTCCTGTGGTGTCTTCTTTGTGGGACTTCGGCGGTGACTGGGGCCTGGCTGAGACATTGCCAGGGCCAGGGCGGGGCTTCTCTTCCAGCTGGTCCGCTGTAGTTGAGCAAGGGGAAGGCTGTTCTCCTCCGCAGTCTTTCTCCTCCACGTTCAATGTGCTCCTTGACGGACAGGTGTCTTGTAGGTGGTCTCCAAAGAAGAAATGTATTTGTGGGATGTCCGAGCATTCTTGCCTTGGTCAGATTTCTCAGTAAAATGGCAAACATGCTATTTACTAATGAATCTCATGGCTGGGCCTTTTGATTCGATCTTATGTTCTTTTTACAGAAGTGGTGAAAACTGAGTTTTGTTTATATTTATTTTAGAAATGATTAAAGCTGAGGACCGGAGAGCTTAAAATGTGGTTTTCGGAATGTGTTTCTTTGCTAACAAAGACCGGTGTGCTCAGTTAGCCAGCACATAGTTCTGAGGTGCCCACTGCAGACCTGGCCCAGTGTTGGGTCACAGAGAGTCTTGCCCAGCCGTGCAGGTGACAGGTACATTTATGTCATCTATGAGCTCCGTACAGCATTTGACCAGTGTCTGCCACATAGGAGGTGTTTTGTGAAAGCAGGTGCAGTCCTGAGTGACTACTGAGTCTCCTATCTCTTGAGCATAGGACTCCTCTGAGGTAGCTTAATTGACCCATTGGGCTTTTTGGCCAAATTTTAATACCATTGTTCTTGGTAACCCGTGTTACTTCTTATATCCTCTACAATTATATGTTTTCTGAAATTAAAACATTACACACACCCTTCTCAAGCAGACAAGGCTAGCCTTGAGTTCCTGACTGCCCTGCTTCTGTGCTGGGAATACAAGTATGCCACCATGGCTGTGACAGTTAGGTGTCAACACAATATCTTAGAAGCATTAAAGAAGCAAGAACCCCTGTAATCCTGCCACCCAGAGTGCAGTGTCAAATAGTGGCACTTTTGTTTCTAAAGTGGTAAACAGGTAAGTACTTTGTCTATATTGATTTTCAGGTGTGGATGCTGTCACATGGGCAGCCCGACAAATTTTCCTGTGGATTTCAGCCAGGTCTGGCACTTGCTCCGTAACGAAAAGCAAACCCTGGGCTGATAAACTTGATGTTTTAACTGTGGAGAGCCTGGGGGAGACCAGTTTCCATTTTGTTACAGACAGGCCAGAGCCCCTTGTCAGTTTCTTTATTGAGCTGGTGTGTGCAGAAATGTCACCTTTGGCCTTCTTTAAAAACAGGAATGATAGCTGGTGAGTAGATGGTTGGCTCTTAAAATATTGGGAGAGCTGTGGCCCGAGGGTGGTGTTTTAGAAGTTGGTATGTACGCTGTGTTGTTCTCATTAATGAGTCGTTGGAGCCTGAAGATAATGAGGTCAGCGAGGGCAAATGTGTCACCCTGCTGTTCACCTTAGCATCAGTGTCACCTGCTATTAAGACCCAAGAACACCTCTGATTGACGGCTGCGGCAGAATGGGAGGCAGAGGCGGTGGCCTTTCTGCTAAGGGGCACACGGCTGACTAGAAGTCCATAGGTGCCATCTTGGAGGCCACAGAAAACCTCCCTGCCCGTCACTGGGTGTGTGTGGCTCTACTCCAGGCCGTGGGGTTACCTTCCAGCTCGGAAGTGTGCCTGTAGCTCAGCGCCCCCCCTTCTACTCCACTTCCAAGTCCCCCTTGTCAATGCCCCTGTCCCTGCCTCAGGCTGGAGGACAAGACTGGCTTTGCCTGAAGGAGCATGCTGTGCCACCAAGGCGATGGCGGCAGAGTGCAGAGCTGCCTGTGGGGACAGGTGCGCTCCTCACGGTCCGAGTTTTAGGGCGTTACGCGGTCCACATTGTTTTCTGTTGCCTCAGCTCTTCTGGTTTTCTCCACAGCACTCGAGGTTGTATGACCACGATCTGTTTCATAGATGCGGTGGCCAAGGGTTTTCTGGTAGGGGAAGGCATGTGGCATAGAGAAGGGAAGCCACACTGGATGAATCCCGAGGCCCTGCCACAAGCTGCCTCTGAGTGAGGGGAAATATTTTGTGATAACTGAGGGTGAAGGGGACTGAGTATTTGCGCACCTCCGTATAGCAAGAGCTGGGATTGGCCATACAGGTCACCTGACCCTCAGGCTCTGGGATGAATACACATTTGTTCATTATTCAGTGGGGCTTAAAGAGATGGCTCATGCCTTCACAGGGTCCCAGCCAGGGGAGTAGGTACCTGCCCTTAGGACCTTCATGGCCAGTCCCCTGGCATTGGGTGAGTTGAGCTGCCTTCCACCTGTTTCTGGAATGTTGGGGGGGTCGTATATCACAGAGCACCCTTTACAATGACGCTGCAGGTGCCCTAACCCTTCCACTTCAGGGTTTTGCATTTTCCTAACGCTCTTAGAAAATGAACCCAACCCTTCCCTCCTTCTCTTCCCTACCCCATAACCTGTCCCCTCCCTCCCTTCTCTTCCCTTCCCCTTTCTACTCTAATCTTCAGTTTCTCCTCTTACCTTTCTTCTGACAAAGTCTCCATGTGAACCCAGGCTCACAGAGCCTCCTGAGTGCTGGGGTCATAGAACACATGTCACCACAGCCAGCTCCCCAGGCAATAAATTTCAGATGGCACACTGCCCTGTTGGACAGCAAGAGGAACTAGAAGATCTTGACAGTGTTGCTCAACTCAGCAAATGTAGCAAATGTCAACCCAGTCATGGCAGCTGTGTCCTGAGAGAGCTGGTGTTTCTGGAGCCCTGGCCATGTGATGATTGACAGTTTTTAATTTACCTTATGATAGAAAAGGAAACCGAGGCTCAGGAGCCTGGGCGTTCTTTTAGGAAGTTGCTGGCTGGTGGCTGAGAGTCACACCGGATTCTCTGATTTCCCTCTGTTAACCACACTTAGAGCTTCATCCCCACATGGGTTCATTCTGGGCTTTCTCCCGTGTTCCTTGGTTGGATTTTGCATTCCCCATGCTTGACCACCATGGTCCATGTAGAAGAAATCCACGCCAGGCTTTGGATTGGAAGGGGCTGGCAGTCTGTTATATGCTGAGTTTTAAATGGTCAACCCTTGTTTTTATGCCTTAAGGTGTCAAGTCAGGGTAACCCGCGGTTTGGTGAATTTGTCTTCCCCAATAGTGTACCCTCTTTTAGACAATTTTTTCTAGTAGCTTGGGCTTTAAATCATATAGATATCTTGGAGGAAAGAAGAAGGAGAGAGAAGCAGGAACTGAGGTGCATCCTGGGAGCAGAGTGACAGGTTTCCTTTGCACGCTTTCTTGTCTTTCCCGTTTTTGCTTTGTGCATGGTGCAGAACCTCTCCTGGTTGATGAGCTGGCGTGGCTTCTGCATGGCTTCAGCAGCTGCTGCTCTGTTGAACCCAATGAATTACAAAGCCCCAGTCTGTGAGCCAGCTTGTGCCCCCATGTGCCTGCTTGTTCCCTGTGTACCTGCCATGTGCAAGCGTGTGGACATGAGTCAGAATGCAGCCCACTTCATCAGAGGTTCCTTCCTGTGGGGCTGGAAGAGATGGAGGCTGGTAGCTACAATGTATTTGATACTTGATTTTTTTTTTTTTTTTAACCTAGGGAAGTGTTCCTTGGAGCACTGTGCATTGTATCTGTCTAGTACTTACTGCTTAGGTGATTTAGCATCTTGCAGTGACTCAAGGGATTTTCAGATGATGCTGATTATATTAATTGAAATATAATGGCGAGCTAATAATATAATAGCTGGCATTTATGAAGCACTCACCAGGCACCAGAGCCCCAGCCAACCCTTTGATTTTTACACGATCCCCAAGAGATGGCTGCTTGTTTGTGTTCTCATTTTACTGACAAGGAAATCTCTGCTTACCTGCCTTTAGATGGTCACCTTCAGTGTCCTTTTGTAAAGAATCTAGCCTTTTCAAATGGCAGCATTTGGCAAGTGTTAGATTAGCTTCTCAATCTGTGTTTTTGCTGAGTGGATAGAGTTGGAAGACTTGGGTTGAACCTGCCTCTGAGAGTTTGCAAGTCCCTGGGCTCATTCATGTGTCTTAGTTACTGCTCCTAACAGTGGGCCCAATTAATCCAGTTGCAGAAAGTATGGAGGGCTCGGCGGTGGCAAGGGCTGGGCTCCTGGGGTGTTCCTGGGCACACAGGTGTTAAAGCATTGCAGGCATTGTCGTTCAGGAGGATTTGCTGAGGCAGCAAAAACAAGTGCTGCTGGTGTGACACTCTCTGTGCTCCTGGGCCCACAGGAAGTCACTCTAGAGGCCCCGTGGGTTGGGTGATGCTAACTCACTTGGACCCCAGTAGGCACCAGGCTGTGCTTGCCAGTTCTACAGCTGGGACCTCATTAAACTGAGTGGGGCTCTGTTGACTGGGGGACTTTAGATAGTTGGTCTTAAGGCCAAGCCCATATCTGAGCAGAGAGAGAGAGAGAAGGTAGGGTCTATTTGAGTCACCCGAAGGAATGATTGCTGACCTGCCCAATTGCACGTGGGCAAGAATGTTGGATCGAGAGTTAGCTGGATAATCAGGTGCACAACCCGGGCAGCCTGACATCTGCCCACGTTCTCTCTGTGTGTAGCAAACGGATATTCTCCCCCAGTGTTGAGAGTGTGTAATCACGAATGCACATGTATAAACCTAGCTCGTGGCTCGGCTGCTCTCCCCTGACGAGTAGTACCGTGTGAGGGAGGGCTGTTACCACACCATTATTATTTCCCACCCCATTATGATTTCCATGGTGTAGGCAAGGGTCCAGAAGTGGGCAGAAGTGAAGCCATATATCTGTCCGGGGCCTCGGAAGAGCACACCCCATACCTCTGAGGCTGCGTCACCATCATTCTGCTGCGTCACCCAGGGCAGAATTATGGGGGTTCCCCTGCCCCCCATCTTACAGTGCAGGGGCTGGAACTAGGGCCTCATGCAGGCTAAACAAGCCCTCTACCACTGTGGTGTAGCTCCCGCTCTAGAGAAGTTCTAAGTTATATTTTTATCCAGCCTGTTCCTTCTAGAACCTTGTATTAGTCAACTTCATGATACAGAGAGGATGGGTTGTGTGTGGGGTTGGGGGTGTTGGCGGTTTGGGCTGGAATAGAGAGCCCAGGAGCCATGCCGTGTGGTTAAAAGAATAGACAAGTCCCAGTCTCTCTGTCTGCTGGGTTCCTAGGAGTTCTGGAAGTGCGTGGGGCCAGATTCCATGGTCATGGCTGGTTGGGATCACAAATAAACCGAAGCCTGGGAAAGTCTCAAGCTATAACTTGTGAAGACCAGGAGGGAAGGAGAACCCATCTTGGTGCTGTTGGACTTGAGCCCGCATGCCTGGAGGGCACACTGGTCAGCTAAGGGTTAACTTCAGATGGTTAGTTAGTTAGTTAATTAGAACTCTTTCTCCAGCTAAGAGAAAAAGTTCCTATAAAGAGGCCGCTTGTCCCCAGGAGTGGCCAGTGACCACACATGAAAACATGAAGCTGGAACTGTGCACCATGTTCCCAGTGCTGGCTCTCCTCCTTCAGCTGGGGTTTTTTCTCAGGGGGAAGCAGGCATGTGATGTGTGTTCCTTGTTGATCATGTGTCAAGGAGCTTGCTGTCAGCCATGTGCTGCCCCCTCTTTGAAGTCATACTCCTGCGATCCTTATCTCTGTATCGCCTGCTTTGATTGTGAGATCCATTGTTCTGCCCTTTGCTCCTCACCAAATACAGCCTGGCTGTGTATACAATTAAAAAATCCTGAACAACCCTGCGTGTCTGAAGTGCCCGGAATCTCCCCGTGTTTCGGAGGCAACTTGGAAGTGAGCAGAATTGTATTTCCTATCCCCAATGAGCTTATTGTGCTAGAAATATCTCCCGCTGGTATATGAAGGGAAGCCACGGGCCGGGGACCCAAGGGCAGTTCTGACTGAAGCCTGCAACCCTGTCCCTTCCTCTGTCCCTTTACCCCATTAAGCCTGCCCCCAGATGCTCTGTCACTCCTGGGGCATAGCCCTGCTTTCTAGGCATGGGATGTTAGCCTGTACGGAGCAGCTGGGTGGGGGCTTATTCTCCTGAACCGCTAGGAAGGACTTCGGGGTGATTGGAATCAGTGCAGTTCCGTCTGTAGGCAGATGGAAGTGTTGGCAGGGACAACCATCGTGAGTGGCGTCTGGGGACAGAAAGCCTGCCTTCACCCTTGACTGTGCCTGCTGGACAATTGAGACATCAGTTTACGCCTGAGAGCAGAGTGGACCAGGGTGGCCTGGTTGACCTGGTAGACCTCCCAGATGAAGCAGGCAAGGGAAGCAAACAGAGCTGGGGATTACCATCCAGGGAGCAACCGGGCAGAGTCCTGGGAGACAATGTTTATTTCCTTGCTCTCTAGGAGGGATTTGGAAAGAGCAGTAATCCTGGGTTAGGAGTAATTTGTTACAGCAAGATGATACTTGAGTGACAGGCGGCTCTGGCTGAGCGGCAGAGATGAGCAGGCAGGGGGGTCGGGGGCCTGCCGAAGGTCAGACATCTCTACCAGGACCTGGGGCTTTTTCTTCCCAGTGCGAAATTAACCAGAGGCGCTGTTGACCCCACGTTTCCCCGTGCAGGGTTAGGAATCCTCACTGCTACAAGCCTGTCACAGCTAGAGACCACCGACAATAAAAGTTTGGAAGGGGAGACCTCCTTGGAGCCACTGGCCCCTTTCAGATGTGACCAGGGGAAGAAACTGCGAAAGGAAATGCATTTAGGGGCTGTGATTTCAGCTGGAGTTGGAAGCTGGGGTCTGGTCGCCAGGTGCACTCCCCCCCTGCCAATTTGGGGCTCTGTTTTGGCATGGGGGAGGGGGGAGAGACTCTGCTTGGAAAAGCTTAAGCCTCGAGTGCCTCAAGAAAAGAATTAAGAAGTGTTTTTTTTTTTTATTAAAAAACAAACAAAAAACAAACCACGAAAACCCAGAAGCAACTGAATGACTTAAAAATTAAACTAAAATGTCAGAAGAGCAAGACCGCACCGCTCCGTCCCCCCCCCCCCCCCCCCCCCGTGCCTCCCAGGCCACTTGTCCCCGTGAGAGGTCTGGAGTTTTAAATCCCGTGGATAGTTGAAGGAAAAAGCAAATCTAAGTATTAACTGCCCCTACTATGTAGTCCCCCCCTTATTGTTTGTATTTTGTAATTTGTACATGGATTGACTGATTGGGTGCCCACTTGTCATGGGGAGTGTGTACAGGTCAGGGGAGTCAGTCTCCCTGCTGTGTGGACCCTGGGGTCAAACCCAGTGCTCAGGCGTGGTAGCAGAGCAGCCCTCTACTGCATGGGGCCTCCGCCTGCCCGTCCTCCAGGGGAGGGAGCTGGAGCACATCTGAATGGCCCGTGGCTCTGTTGACTTGGCCATCCCTCCAGACCTTTAGACATGTACCCTTCACCAAGCAATCATGCTCCTCCAATCCTTCGTCCAGGCCACTGTGCCCTGTGACTCTCTCCTTTGTCATTCTCCCCCCAGAAACCCAGCTGACCACCGTCCCAATGGAAATAGCTTCCCATTTCCCTGTCCCATCTTTGATATGGTATGGCATGAAGCAGGGAGGGTGTGTCGTCCGTCCCCATCCCCCCCCCCCCCCGTGCCCTCCCCCCGACTGTGGTGATGAGGCAGCCATCAAATAACCAAGCGCCTTCTTAAAACAATTACTTTAAACTGAGATATCATTCCCATACCTTAAAATGTGCAGTCAGGGCTGGCGGGATGGCTAAGCAGGTAAGAGCTGCAGCTGCCCCTTCCCGAAGACCGATTTGATTCCTATACAGCTGTCTCTAACTCCAGCTGCGGGAATCAGTGCCCTCTTCTGGCCTTTGTGGATACCTTCACACATGTGCATGTGTGTACACATGCACACAGAGACATATAAATAAAAGTTAAAAAAAAGTAAAGTGCACAATTCATTTTTTTTTTTTTTTAATACTCACAGGGTCATGCAAACACTGGCGCTCTATTTCTGGGGATTTTCATCATTCACAAAGAAACCCCATCTCCCCTTGCTGTGCTTCCCACCCCTTTATTCTCAGCTCCTGAGTGTTTTATGTAGATGGAATAATATATGTGTCCCCTACCTTTTTGTCTGCCTCTAGGACCATCCAGGAAGTAGCATGTGTCAGTATGCTGTCTGACCTCATCATTAGATAACATTCCGGTTTGTGAATGCACCACATGTCAGTTATCTGGCTTTCTATTCTAAAACCTAGGAGTCGTGATGCCTTTTGGTTATAGGGTTAGCCAACATTCTGCTTAGCTCCCCGTGGGACCAGTGCTTGCTCCCTAGGCTTCTCTGTGTCCCCCGGCTTATTTCTGTCTGCAGATGACCAGCACCTCTTTAGCATATTGTGGAGACACAGGTGGTAAAGTCAGACATTCCAATTAAGTTGACTGTTCTTGGCCTTTTTATAAGCAGTAAAAATTGTGGTGGCTACAATGGGTTGATATTTAAAACTAGAGACTGTTAATGTTTTCTGCCTCAAGGTGACCTGTCTCTGGTCTGCCCGTCCTTGGGAAGTTCCTGCAGTGACTTGCAGGAAAGAGGTCAGTTAATGACCAGCTGGGGGGGCTCAGGGAATGACCTGTGTGGCTCTGGCTGGAGGCTGTAGATTATGACATGGAAGAGCTCATGTCCTCTAACCTGGATCAGGGATTTGGGTACTTAAAACATTGGCTCAGCATACATGGCTCTTTCCCCTGGTTGGACTTGGTGGGCACAGACGCCTGGTAGAAAATCAGGGAAGGCAAAGGGGGCTTTAGGAGATGAACCCAGATGGAGTAGAGAAAGTTGGTGGTCTGAAGCCCTGTGTACTTGTCTGCCACGTGACCAGCCTTGTGACATGTGGCAAGCTCAGTCCTATTTGACTGGCCCGAGTTTCCTTCTTGTACAAATGTCCCCTTCCCCTGCATTTCTGGGGTTATTCTTGATGTAGCGATCACTGCTAAGATATCTCAGTGATGAGTGGTGGAGTTGGGTTCTGTGCTATTGCTGGGACGGAAGCCAACCGCAGAATTTCATTTACCATCTTTAAAATGAATGACTCATGAAAACGAAGGCTAACGCTCTCGGGCCCTGGCAGCTGCGTGGAGCTTTTTCTCTTGCTCATTTTCTGTGAGGAATGGGACAGTGCTTCTAAGAGTAAACCCACAAGTTCCTTCTGTGTTGGGTTTTATTAAAACATGAACAGAGCCAAAGGGGAGGCTCAAGCAAGCCCCGCCATCTCAGCAGGTCTCATGGCTCCATCCCTGTTTAACTTTAGCCATCACTCACCTTCGGTCTGGGGGTCCTTCTCCTAGGTGCAGCTTTAGTGTGCTCATACATAGTGTGTGCCGAGTCCCAAACCGGAAATAGCAGACCTCTGCATCTTGTCATGTTTTATAGGCAAATAAACCTTTAAACACAGAACCACTGCGGACTGTTTGCAATAGAACCAGCTCTGGAGTCTGTAATCGCACATATCAGTGGTTCTCAACCCGTGGGTGCGGCTGCTCAGGGGCCACATATCAGATATTTACATCACTATTTACAACAGTAGCAAAATTACAGTTATGAAGTAACAATGAAATAATTTAATGGTTGGGGGTCACTACAAATGAGGAGCTGTATTAAAGGGTTGCAGCATGGGAACGTTGAGGACCATGGTCCTATACCTTCTGCAACTGTTGGGAAACGTTGGCCCAACAGGCCTTAGAGTGACAGCCTTCAAGACTCTGAAGGAACATTCCATGTATTTTCAGCCTCAGTATAGTTGATGGATGTTAACTTTTAGGAACCGTATACACAACATTGTACAAACTTAATTTTAGTGCAACTTTTCACATTTTTACCATTGTGGATAAATTGAGATTTCTTACTTAACAGGAAGAAAGCCTTGTTCATAGGAGATGGGCTGGATTTCTTTCCTTCTCATTTTTCAAGAAGTGAAGACGAGTCAGAAAGAGTCAGCTAAGTCAACTCTTGAGCTGTGTGTGTGTGTGTGTGTGCACGTGCGCGCGTGCACGTGTGCATGTGTGTGTGTGTGTGTGTGTGTGCGTGTGTGTGTGCCTGTGTGTGTGTTGTTCCTTATAACTTGACCTCCTGAAGAGGTACTTTCTTCCTTGTGCTAAGTGCTTTAGGAGATATGGTCAGTGAGAATCCATCAAGGATCCACCGAGAAGAAGATTCAGATTTTGTGAGGAATAGACTTTCCTAGTCGGAATCAGCTGGAAGGAAGGGATGTTGCTGTCACTTGATCTTTCCTGATTGCCTTGGCTGACTGCTGCTGTGCCAGGAAGAGGCGATTACGCCTCCACTGTCTGTGTGTGCCTGTTTGTGTGCAGTGCAGGGCCCATCTTTTTTAAAGACAGGTCTCTAGTGGGCCTGGAACTTACTAAATAGGCCAGGCTGGTTGGCCAGTGAGCCTCCTCTTCACACTGGAATTGTAAGTGCTTCCCACCATGCTTTGCTGGCCTTGCGAGCTCCCGGCAGTGACCCCAGTCCCTTGTGTCTGGAAAGCTGGCACTCTACCAAATGGAGCCTCCTCCCCAGCTCTTAGCTTTCCTCGATGCTCACCTGCCCACTTTGAACATTATCTTTTGTGTAAGCCATGACTAATGGCAGCTGTTGATCTGTTGGTGGAGGGTGGAGTAGGCAACCATGGTGGCTTCATTCCAGCATGCTGGAATGGGAAAGTTCTGGAGCAAGGAAGTAGACAGTTCCTCTCAAAGCTCTGAGAGCTTCTCTGTGCTCTGTGGACCAGGCTGGTCTTGGACTCCAGAGGTCCACCTGGGATTAAAGGCGTGAGCCACCATGTCCAGCTCAGGTTCTTTTATGATCCTCAAATCTAAAATATTTCCATCTAAAATGTTGCCTTTGAGCCACTAAACACACATTCTTACATGACTCTGTTTGAGTGTCCAGACTCATTCAGGAGTGCTATCCATTCGGAGACAACTGAAGTGGTCTTTCTAGATTTTCTGTCCAAGTCAGAGATGACTGACTACACCCATAGCTCACTATTGGCTTGTATTTGTGTTCAAATGGCTTGAAAATGAAGGCTACGCTGTTTTAATTAGTGAATTAATTTCTCATTTTTGAGTTTTATTATCTTTAAATGCTTCAGGAGATCAAGGGAGATCGTCTAGGGAACTGGCATCCATGTCAGGTGGCTCAGATTCCAGTGATCTGAGGTCTTCTGACCCCCCCATGCCTGTAATCATATGGACATATCCCCCACAGACTCACACATAGGAATACAATTAAAACTGAAATAAGTCTAAAAAGAAAAAAGAAACAAGAAGAATAGTATTCCCAGATACAGAAAGTATCTGGGAATCAGTGTCCTTTAAATACAGTTTATTAGAATGCATGCAGCCATAACATGGCAAGACATGACATGACATAACATGATATAACATAACAACACAATATATCCATGTTTTACCTGGGACTGCTTTCAAGTTACAATGGCAAGCATGGCCACAGAGAGGGAGATATTTACTATGTGACAAGCCCTGTCCTGAATAAATAAGAGGGTGGGGGCAATCCCTACTTGCCTGTCCATCTGTGGGGCCGGTAAATGAAAGGAGGTGCCAGGAAGTCTTGCTGATGTTTAATTAAGGATGTGAATTTTCCCAGAAACTTTGTTACCATTGTCATTGTGCTTTGAGTCCTTCTGTTTGTTTAGGAACATGTACCCAGGCCCCGGTAGCAGCTATAAAGTAACAGGTTCCGATGGTGTGGTCCTGGAGGATGCTGTGATCTGGCCTGCTGGTTGGCTGAGGCACTGGCAGCTCTTCCCTATCTGCTTTTGCCTTTTTCCTTTTATTGGGGAAAGTGGAGGAAGGAAATGAGAGAGGCGTGTGCGTGCATGCGTGTGTGTGTGTGTGTGTGTGTGTGTGTGTGTGGATGGATGGATGCTTGTGCATGTGTATACATTTGGAGAGTAGCCGGTTGACTTTAGGTGTCTACCTCAATCACTCTGCACATTGTTGCTATTCTGAGGCAGGCTGTCAGACCACACTTGGGGTTCCAGGATTTGGTTAGACAGCGTGGCCAGGGTGGGGCTCCTCTCCTGGACTCATTTTGCAGGTGCGCCCTGGTTTTGAAGTTCATGGGACTGGACCTCAGTTCTGCACACTTGGGTGGTGAGCACATTACTGACTGAGTCATGCCCCGGGCTCTTCCTTTTTGTTGACAATTCAGCAGGCTTTTAAGTTCTGATCCCTTTCAAACCCTTGGCATTATCTATATATTGTGAGCCTTGGCCCACGGCTCCAGTGCTTAGCCTCACCTCCTAGAGCCATGGCGTAAAATACGATTTGGAGGAGGGCCTAATGGGGCAAGGTCAGAACATTATTATTAAACAAAAGATGAAATGCTTAAGCCAAGATGGCCTTATTACTATTATTATTATTGTTGTTGTTGTTGTTGTTATTGTTGTTGTTTTGATTAAACAAAAGCTGAGCAGAACCCACTTCAACAGTTCTCAATGTAGGAATTCCTTTGGTCCCGTTTGACTGCCCTTTAGTGAAAAGTTTAATGTTTTCATAGGCAATTCATAATTTCCATGTGGAGCAGCTCGAGAGGAAGCAAGCAGGAACCCAGCGTTGTTTTTCTTATAGGATGGTGGGGATATTTCTTTCCCCCCAAAGGATATATATAACGCTGCAGTGGGATGGTTGGGCAACCCTTCTGTGAGTCTGGAACTCCGCTGCACCTCTTCCTTTAGGATTCAACAGAATAGAATTTCTCACGGCTTAATGTCTCCAGGAAGGAAGAGATTTTCCTTTAGGCTGTAATTGTACCTAATTTCCTTCTTCTTCCCTTTATTTATTTATTTTTCCCTGTTAATTAGGGTCAAGGGTGGAAGATGAGGGAACTGGGGAGCATCACTTTTGGAAGTAGTTAATAACTTCTTTAAAAAAAAAAATCCAACACAATGCTTGCTTTCCCAGAGGGACCCTGTCGTCCACCATGCTGGTTAAGGCTCCGGTAGTGAGCGTGGATTTGTGGGTGCCTAGCTGTACAGTGGAATCAGGTTGCACCCAAAATGGGCATTTGAGGCTGTCATTGAGGAGTCTCTGCCAGTCGGCAGGGCCAGGGGCTGTCCTCCACCATCTGGATTTGGTTAGCTCTTTCTGGGTAGCAGGGGTGACTCTCATTTCCTCTGACCAGTAATGTTATATAGGCAGCGGTCCTGGGCTGCCCTGACATAATTGAAAATTATGTGTGTTGTAGGCTCAGAGCGCTGAAAGTAGGCTCATAAAAATATGTGGTGCAGGTACCTATGGAGATGGAACACAATGAAGCTTTTATGTACACTGAGAATTACAAGTCTCTGAGCTGATACTGCATTCTGAGTGCGACAGTTCCTGGGTGGGTTCCTCAGGGCAAGTCTGTCACCTTAAACCGAGCCTAAACTGTTCTAATTCAATAGAGCTGGCACCAGGATGCAGTCAGATCTGCTTTACAGATGGTCAAAGATGGAGAAACCTGTCCACTCACCAAAGGAGCATAGCAGGAGGTGTGGGTGTGTCTGTTGGCTTTTGCAGTTTTGTCTGTGGCTTCTCGGGAGAAGATGGAGAGGCAGTGTTGGCCAGTGTTCATTCTTGGTTGGCCTCAAGGAAATGACTCTATTGAGTGGTTTTGACCGATGCAGCCCCTGTAGTTATGTGGCAAGTGTGAATGGGAAGAAGTCAGGGCGAGACAGGGCAAAATAGATTCCCAGAGACTTCTGGCTCGGGGACAGGGCTGAGGGTACCTTGGAAATTCTGTTTTCGGTGGTTTTAAACTTAGGGCTGTCTTGGCCCCAGTTTGGAAGTGGTTTGGTTGTAAGGATGAATGGAAGGGTCTTGCTAGAATTCGATGGAATTCTAGTGTTCTTCAATATTTGGGCAGACCTATTCTGTGTCACAGACATGGCTTCCCTTCTAATTAATAAATGGCAGCTGGAGACAGGTAGAAACAGATTTGGTGGAAGATTGTGTCAGGATAAATCCTTACCACAGGGGCTTCTCCGTGAAAGTCTCAGGCTGCAGAAGATGAACCCACCGTGTGCGGATCTGGAGAAGCAGACGAACCTGTGCAGGCAGCCGATGGGTTCTGGGCATTCTCATTAGGTATAGGCATTTGCTACCCAGGCATGTCTTTGAGCGACACACACTTGTTTGCAGATGCTTTTGACCCCTCTGTTCCCATGTGGAGTTTGAGCAGAGCCTTTTCCTGAATGGTCCTTTGCTATCTTTTATTTCTACAGAAATCTTAAAGACTTAGCTACATCTACATGGTGTGGTATTTTTTTTTTTTTTTTCAGAAATGCTGCCATCTTCCTTGGCATTACCTGGGCATGGCTGCCCAGCTTCTGCTTTGACCTGGTGTGTGTGTGTGTGTGTGTGTGCGTGTGTGTATGTGTGTATGTGTGTGTGTGTGCTGGTTGCCTCACAAGTATGAGCTTCCCAAGGGCAGACATCCTGTGTGCCTCCTTACTGTCAGCAAGATGAACAGACACACGGCAATATTCACTGACTACAAAATTGTGGGGCTCAGTAGGTTAAAGTACTTGCCTCCAAGCCTGAGGACTTTGATCTCTAGAACTCTCCTGGTGGAAGAGAATGGACCCCTCTGATCTCCACCTGTAACACATGACACGCCCCCTACCAAGAGCATTCGTTTCTGTAAAATGAATATTAAGACTAAAATCATTTTGCTTTGAGTCTCTGGAATGATGAAGGCTGTTCTTTATATGCCCTCTAAGCATTACCGATGCTTAGTCACATGACATTTAGAATTTTAAAGGCTGTCACTGATGTCCTCACAAGTGTCCTGCCCAACTTCCTCGGTGACACTGTCATTGCCCAAGAAAGGTCCCATGTCCTTAGGGTATTCGGAGCATCTCTGTCCCCAGCACACTGCTGTGCCTCAGTTTTCCTGTCTGCAAGGCTAAAGGAGGAGTTAGGTCGATCGATGCCTCACCGCTGCTCTGTCCTTTTAAACAGAAGTAGCAAGTTTCGCAGCATCTCCTGCTCCAGACAAAGGCAGGCAGGGAGGGATGTATCAACTCATTCTTTTATTTTCCTCTCATGCTAATTCTGCCCACATTTAAGGATTCTCACTGTTCTTGCGAAGACTGTATCGGTTGTGCTGTGCCCTGGGTGTGTGTCTGCTGCCATGAAATATTTCAGTTTTGCCAGCTTTCGGGCCGGTTGAGGAATGCTGTGTTTGTTGTAGCTGAGCACCCCGTGTTGTATTAGGAAGTGAAGGGTGCTGGTGTTTTCAAGGGGAAGGCTGCTGGAAGGAGCATGCTTGGTCTAGGTGGCCTTCTAGGACCTCTCTAGCTGAGGTCCTGTGTTGGCTTTCTGCCGTTTTCCCGTCTTTTTCTCCCCTGTATCCCCAATTCTCCCCATCACTGCGTTCTGATAGAGGTAGTGCCATTGAATCTCCTTTACCAGTGCCACCCCCTTAACTTATGCTGCAAAGACAAAACTGTGGCTGCTGGTAATGTTAATTTCCTTGAACTTTGGGCTCTCAGGGACCCTTACCTTCTCCTTTGTTGCATGTTTTTAGATCTCCCCTCCCTCCCTCCTTCCTTCCCTTTCTTCCTCCCTCTCTTCCTTTTTTTACTTTCTGATGTAAATAGCACACAATGCTCATTTCTGAGGTGAATAGCTTGCATCCTCTCCTTCCCTGAATTAATTGTTTCCTTTTTTCCAGTATCTTCAGATGAAATGGCCACTGCTCGATGTCCAAGCAGGAAGCCTCCAGAGCAGACAAGCCCTCAAGGATGCCCGCTCACCGTCGCCGGCACACATCGTTGTAAGTGTCTCTCAGTGGCGCTCACCCCTTGACGGGGCAGAGAGTAGGTGCTCTCCTGCTCTCCTTTTTTTTTTCATTTGATGTTGAAAACGTATATTTGTCAGTTCTTTAAAACATTTCTTGGGAGACTAGCTTTGGGTATGGTCTGTGTGACAAGCTATTCCCTCCCCGTGACGGTACCACAGCAAATGTCACGAGGAAGTTTCCCGGGTCTTCCTTCCCCACTTTGCTCTGCGTTTTGGGTTAAAAGCTAGACTTGTAGGCGTCTGTTAATAGGACACATCCTTCCTGCTTCTGAAGGAAACTAGAGATGGTACTGAAGCACTTGTTTAGGGGGGAAACGCATTTTAGGAGGATGAGAAAAAAGGGGATACTTGCTCTGAGATTTCCCGTCCACCCTGTTTATCTTGATGTACTAGAACAGTTTACATGAAGACTGGCAAACTTGGTCTGAGCTGGCTGACTGTAGAGTAGAAGTGAATGTAGGAAGGCTCAAATTAAACTCAGTCCGTGTACCCACAACTTTGAAAGCACATGGGTTGCACACAGAAAACATTTGTTTTTTACTGAGGCTACATCGTCAAGCATGTGTCAACATATATTTTTAATGCATTCATCTAGCGTATCTTGGGCTCTGAAAGTCTATAAATTAGCCTCCCGAGAAAGTAGCTCAGCCTCATTAGAATATCTATTTCCTTCTATATATTTATATCATGAGCTGGACTTCAGACTTTTGAAATAATTAACGAGAGGCATATTTTTATAATGAATTCATGACAGGTAAAATTATGCAAAGCAGGAGATAATTCATACATTTTTTATTTACACTATCACAAAATGTTAACCATTAGTCTGTTTGGCCTCTACATTACTCAGAATCTTTAAAAATCGCAAAATAATTTAAAGTAGAAAAATCTTAAGATGCATTTTGTCAAATTTCAGGCCACCTCCTGATTTGGTAGTTTGGTATAATTGATTATGTATTATTTATTGAGCTAGGCCTCAGTTGTATGTGTGTATATCAGAACATAATTTATTTCTGTAAAACCACATTTGGAACCTTGATTGGTGAAAATGTCTTAACTTCTCATGGTATAAATAAGGCATGTAGGAAGAAGGCTGACATCTGCTAGAAGTTTCTCCCCTCTTCCAACCCCACAATTAAAAGGATGCTTGTAATTTCGTACCTTCCTGGGATGTCCAGGTGAGGGACGGAGGTTAGGCCCAGTCTGGTTTCGGGAAAGGAACTGAGTGAGATCCAGAGATGCCTTAAGTGAGTTGCCCAATGTCACACACCGAGGCAGCATCTGCAGCAAAGGCTGATCCGGCTCTTTGCGCCCCTTTCGGGACCTTCTAGTAGATCCTTTTCTGTGAGCCATGAGAGAGAGAACAATGATCATGGCTGACACTTTTGTTTACTGCGAGCTGGCTAGCCATCGGGACAGTGACGGGTGAGGTGTGAAGAAATTGCTGGTATGGGTGCTGAGTTGTGTTTTTCTGGAAAGTCAAATGCCACTTTAAAAAAAAAAAACCTTAACACACGGTTATTGGGTCTTAGAGAGAGGGGAGTGAGGTTCCTGTTTTCCTATGCCAATGCATTCCCCAACATCTGCCCAGACTTTGAAATTTATTTCTCTCCCCTTGGAAGCTCTACCTGGAGTTTCCCCATATTTTGTCTGTAGAGAACGTAGTTGCCTCTGCAAACTTAACAAGGGTCAGCATGTGCACAGCTGTGGTTTTGAAGGGTCATGGGCCACAGCAGCGCTAAGCATGACCCTTATACAAGTGTGAGTTGTCACAATTGCCCCCTCTTGTCCTGCATAAATGCCACGAGAACAGCTTGCACAGATGGACTGTCTATAAGTGGTGGGAAAGTGTTTGCAGAACCAGCGTGGATCTTGGCAAGGGGTTCAGAGGGGGGGGGGAACTGAGGCTCCTATTTTCCCTACTGTTTTCTGGAAGACACTTTAAGGTGGGCACCTTTGTCCACAGGAGCCATAGCTGGCGTCAGTGGTCACACAATTATGTTTACTGACTGCTGTGCCCTTGGGGACCTGGGGACGAGCTGTCTGGTAGAGGTTGTAAGTTTGTGGAGAAAGGTGGGCCCTGGCAGTGAGGAGAAGGGAAAAGCTGTAAGTTTAGGCAAAAGGAGACCACATTTGGAAAATGCTTAATTATTTCTTCATTGGGCATAGAGCTATGTGTCAACCTAAACCACCTCTGGAGTGAGCACAGGGTCTGAGCCGGCCCAGAGAGCTTTTCTGACATGTATGGCTCATGCATTGTTTGGGTTTCTGTACAGTTTGGCAGTGGCCGGGGGGGGGGGGTTGTGTCCAGATTTGGTCATGGATGGCTGGCTTTCCTCCTTATGCTTGGGTTTTCACCCTGCTAAACAAAATGTTGACATATCCTAGCACATCACCAGACGTATTTCAAAAGAGCTTTCTACGGATTGTTTCCTAATTTCTCTGAAATTTGGAGCATTGTAATTTGTGGACCAAGCTGTTTCCAAATTACTTCCGATGTTTCACTGTAAAAACAGAGAAGTGTTGGGGTTCATTGTCAGTCACTGGAAGTTAGGACGCTCACAGATTGCTCAGAAAATGACTTTCCCCAGGACCTCCACCTGCAAGACAGTCTGCACCTGGGATTTAAAGTACTTTTCCAGGAAATATTAATCTAGTTGAGTTTTTTTTCCCCCACATGGTAGAAGGTCTCCATGCTATTTGGAGCTGCAGAGATTGCTTGGAAGTTAAGAGTTTCGATTGCTGGTTTTCCGGGGTACCAGAGCCTGGCATTCCAGGGTCCACACTAGGCAGCTCCTAACTGCCTAAATGCCAGCTCTAAGAGATCCGATACATGCTTCTGGCCTCCATGGACACCTGCACACACACACATTTCTTTCTCTCTCTCTCTCTCTCTCTCTCTCTCTCTCTCTCTCTCACACACACACACACACACACACACACCAACATCAACAACAATAAAAAAATCTTTAAAAAGTCGATGTGTGGAATAAATGTTTATGTTAGGATACACACCTAAACTAACAATGTGTGTTCATTCATTCATTCACTTATTCATTCATTCATTTCCTGGTGCTGGGGTTAATAGCCAAGGCTTTGGTCAGGCTAAGCAAACATTGTACTACTGGGCCACAAACCTAGTCCTATAAGGCACTCCTCTCCCACAAAAGACCCTGTGCATGTCTGTAGTTCCTTTAACCAATGTAAAGCATCTTGCTAGTTATAGCCTGGTGACTCCCAGTTTATGGGAGCAGGACAGAAGATGCCTCGACTTGGCTGGCCAAACCCTGATCATTCCTGCCCAACCCTGACTTTGCAAAGCCTCAAAATTGCCGAGGAACCCATTCTCTCCGATTCCATTTTCTTATTGAGTTTTTCTTCCTCTGGCGTTTCTGAACTTTATATTCTAATTCTTCTTTTTTTCCTCTCGCAAGCTGAAGGAGGTCTGCAGGGCTCTGCTGGGTGGTGGTGTCTCACGCAAGGCCTGTGCCTTCAGCTGCTGCTGAGCTGTGGCCTTAGGACTTGCTTCCCGGGCACCACTGCTGGTGTCTTTGCTAAACAAAGACCTTCATTTAACTGCCTTTGTACCCAGAAAAGGGGGGGGGGAGGAAAAAGGAAAAAAAAGATTCTAGACCCCAAATGGTGGTATTTTGGTATAGCATATGTCTTACAACCAAGTAAAAAGGCTTCAAAAGTTTTTACAGTTTTATCTCGGGGGTTTCCTTTTGAAGTCTGTGTGCAGTTTTACCTTGGGGTGGATTCTTCCTGTTTCTCTGTCTTGGGTGTTTTGTTGTGTAATGAGCATGGAGGAGTGGGCTGGGAGAGCAGGCTGAATCCCAGCGAAAATAGCCTGCCAGACAGTGCTGATATACTTTTGTTGTTGTTGTTTAAATTGCTTAAATGTTGATGGCAAGTGGAAATATTACAAGATGTAGCATAGCCAATAGGACTTCACACAGGGTCTCTGCCCTCTGTACTGAACACATTTCCAAGGGAGGCAGGGCCCAAGGAACGGGGAGCTTTTGTTTCTGTAGAATCTAGGAGGACCTACTCATTGTTAATAAAAAATGACCTCAAGAAGATTCTCTTTGTAGTTAAACACACGTGAAAGCTTCTGTTTTTTTTTTGTTTGTTTGTTTGTTGTTGTTATTGTTCTTATGTTCCCATGTTTATGGGGATTGACTAAATGCCAGGAGGCTCTGTGATAGAAAGATGTCAAGGCTGACAAAAATCTGTGGTGTGTGCCTGGAAAGATTACAGGGCCCCTGCAGGCGTGACCGGAGAACCATGCTTGTGACTGAGAAGTTGTTGGGAGTTATGTCCCTGGACATTTAAGGTGGTTAAAGTGTGCAGTGGAATAGGAATGGTGACTTCTCATGTTCTGTGGTATGGTAGGCTAATGACGACGATTAACATCGTTTGATTGGGTGTTTCCAGATAGCTAGTCTAGAAGATTCTAAATGTCCTTGCCTGTGTGGGTGTGCATTAAAGGAAGGACGAGTTTGAGAGTGAATTTTCAAGGTACTGGATCTAAGTCTGTGCCTGGTGTACATGTATTAGAACATCTCATCATAAGCCATACATTTGTATATTTGTTGTGAGTTCACAAAAACTGAACGATTGATCATGCTAAGCAGAAGGAAAAGTGGGTGTCAGTCCTATAGGAAGGAATAGGTACAGAGAGAAGCAGAGACACCCTGGCTAAGGTAGAGACCCCGGCGCCTTGACATCAAACCTATAAGGGGAATCATGAAGGGTTTGGTGATTGTGTTAACCTGCAAGCCCTGGGGACGGTGGTTCTGGACTGATTCGGATGGAGATGAAGCAGAAACCACAACCAGATTGGAGGGAAGAGGTAGGTGGCTGGAGAATGCCATTCTTTGGATGAGGCAGGTTTGTGATAGAATAGCGTTTTTTTTTTTGTTTGTTTGTTTGTTTTTTGTTTTTTGTTTTGTTTTTTTTTTTTTTTTCTGAGAGATCATGCTTGTGTTGATTTAATCACGGAATCACGGATTCGTTCACTGGCGATGCAGATCTGGTATGGTTACTCACTGTGTGGAAAAAAAAAGCCTTCCAGACATCGAGCAAAATGACACCAGTGCCAAGCAGTAATCCCAGTAACGGTACAGAGGGCCTTGCTGGGCGATGCTCTGAGTTCATTTTAGATGTTCTGTCATCTACAGAGAATGAGTTGGTCACAGGAGGACCCATGCTTCACCAGTGGTGGGAGTCAGGCTGTGGAACAAAGCCACTGGGCCCCAGCACCCCATCTTCCTAGCCCTGAGTAGACAGCTAAAGAGCAGCTGAGTAGGTTGGTTGGTTCTAGAGCACTGTGTGCATGCAATTTCCCATCTTGTCAGCGTGCGTACCAGTGGGAGCTCCCACCCCACCTGTGCCAAGGCGTGGCGGTAGAGACCCTGCCAGCTTCCAGAGTGTCTGAGATGTGGCTTCTGGTTGTGGAAAGTGTAGCTATTATAAAGGACTCCTTGGCACCTTGCAAGAAAGGAAGAAGCCTGCCCTCCATATCTATCTCTTCCTGGGGGAACGGAGGGCGCTCTCTCCATTGATTCTCCTTGTGCCATGGCGCCTTGGGTAGACCAGTACTCCCAACCCTCTGCTTCTCCCCCACCCTCCTGAGGACTGTCTTCACTCCCTCTGAGTACACATGTACCTTATTTGTTATTTAATCCACTTATCCGTGAGTCGTCCAGGCTTTCTAGACGTGTTTCCTGATAGTAGCTGAGTCAGAACCGTCCCATTTCACAGACAAGGCTGTGCCTGTTCTGTCTATAAAAAAAAAAAAAAAGTCTGTCAGTATTGTGCGCAGCCTTGGCGTTTTTATGAGGAGAGTTTGTACAGAGAACTAGGTCCCTGAGTTTTCTCGTGGAGGGGAAAGAAGCTGTGAATGGAACCACAGAGCTCTGAAGAAAGTGTGTGATAAAGTGTCCAAAGTCTATGCTGGGCTAGGGCCATGATGGAATCTAAGGTCAAACAGCTAAGTCATCCTTAGGTCCTTGAAAAATCTCCAAAGTTCTCCAGGTTTGGGTTCTGGTGTGGTAGCTGGCTGCTGTGTGCTAAAATCGGTGTCACTAAGGGTTGTGTAACCTGTGTGGTACCCCCTTCCTTCAGAGAAGAACCAAGGGCCATAGAGTCCCATCCCGTCCCCCCTGTTGCCCCTAGTGTAGCCTCATTGCTGTTTAGTAGATGACTGTTGTCCTAGAGACTTCAGGAATGGGAAGGAAGCATCCTGGGTGTAGATGGTTTGATTTTTTTGGGAGGGGGAACCACATGGATCCTTCCAAGAGTTCCATCTTTCCTGTGCACTGGAGTATCTCTTCCTGAAGCACAGTCTCCTTGTTCCTACACATGAGGAAGATGCTGTTATTTTGACCCCCAAGACCAACTGTTTTCTTTGGAATTTCCCTGTTTATATCTTACTCATATCATCACTGACTGGCGAATCTTAGACTATTTAAGAACGAGAATCGCTCACCATTCTACCTCTAAAGGAAATGAAATCATTTATTTTTATTTCATGTGCTTTGGTGTTTTGCTTGCATGTGTGGGGATGTTGGATCCCTTGGAGCTAGAGTTGCAGACAGTTGTGAGCCGCTGGGAAGCCAGGTCCTCTGGAAGAGCAGCCAGTGCTCTTAACTGCTGAGACATTGCTCCAACCATATGAAATGGTTTTTAAAGTGGGTATAGCTTTTTTATTCATAAATCTTGTGTCTACTGTAGACAGTCAGAAGGCCACCGTATAGTCTCACCTCCTGGAGATAATAATTTCCTTTTAAGTTTCTTTCTTCTGTGTTCATATTTGTTAACATTCTGGAGCTCCTAGCTCTGTATCTATTTAAAACAGAAATTGCTGAAGTTAGTAAGTACTCCTCCATGTTCTTACAATTCTTTCGGCTGTTGATGTCCCCAACATGGTTTTGCACTGACTTATTAGATCAATGCCACGTTGTTCATCCTTTATGTCATGTTTTGTTTCTGCTTTCTTTAGTGCCCCATGGCAACGGCTGTTTATGCATCTGCAGGGTCCCCTGGCTCTTTCCTTTTGGGATAGATTTGGGGGGAAATTTGGATAAAGAAGGAACAGAGTTTTAAAACTTGCTCTTTAGATACCTATCACCCCAGCTACGGAGATTTAGTGTTAGATTTCCACGGTCAGAATGGTTTTAATTCTCTGGGGGAATTTAGCAAAAGGAAAGGTTTATGTTTCCCTGGAAGGCTGAACCCTTAACTCCCCTGTCTCCAGAGTTCAGCCAAGACTTGGCCTTTACGGCCTTCATGGTCAGCTACTGTGAGACTGTTTCCCTGGATTCCGGTTGGTCTTGCTAGATAAAACACACACACACACCCTCACACAAGAAATCTGCATGTTCTGCTTTCCACCCCCCCACCCCCCAGTAGCTGTTTTTGTGGGGCTATTTCAGAGGCCTTGAGTGTTCTGGTGATCTCTGTTAATTAGTTTCTGACCTAATTATTTCTTTCATCTTTTATTCTCCCTCCCCCCCCCCCCCCCCCGTTGTTGATGTTACCAAGCAGCCCAGGTTGGCCTCAAACTTTCAACCCTCTGGCCTCCACCTCTAGAGAGCAAGAGTTACAGGTGTGTGCTATGCTGTGCACTTTCGTGATAATCTGTCTTTTAGAGTCATCTTAGTGGGTAGAGGGTATTTATTTGATGGCCTGAGTGAGCTTGGTCAGACTTCCGATTAGGCTGTTGGGCAGACACACCCACTTTTCAGAGACTGCCCCTGGCTCCTGTGTGAAAGATGTACCCACAGTAAATGGGGGAGGGCTGGCAGCCTCCCTTGGCTCTCTGCCATCTCCCAGAGCTGGGTCCTGGTGTGGTTGGGGAAGCGTCTCTGGCAGATCCTGGCTAGCTAGCTAGTGTTTCCTGACATTTGTTTCCCAGAGTGTTTAATAAGGTTACTGGGAAAAAAAAAAAAAAAAGATTCTCTCTTAAAATAGGTTTAGCAAGCTCTGGATCTCTCACTGGGCCTTGGCTCTGCAGGGGGCTTCGGACCCTTTGTAGAGGAGGGGTTGCCTCTCTGTCTGCCTAGCATAAAGGGACTAGAGGGAACCTTCCTTGCGAAGCTGATTTGGTTTCAGCACCTGCTCTGTTTACTGAACACAGGAGCCTGTTTTAAATTAGCGTGGGTCTTAGAGCACAGCCCATGTTTTGGGCTGTGTTTATCTTTGCAGTAAATAAAGCAAAAGTGTTCTTTCGGCAACCCACCCATCCTGCTCGTCATTTCTTGCCTTGCTGATTACTCGGGGTTCGGGCCTGCTTGTTTTCCCACCTGACTGTAAGTCTCTTGAAGCCAATGAGCCCCACGGTCTGGTTCTCCCCATGAGACTTTCTTTGCTGCTGTTAATTAAGCAGAACACTGCTCTCTGGTAAAGAAACGGAGCTAATTTGGTTTGGACCCAACGTGACTTGGTCACGCCCGGAGTGCTCAGAGTATCTGGGTTAGCACATAGCTTGTGAGTGCATCTGCTCTCTCTCTCTACCCGATGTGGTAGCATGTTTTTGAAGAGCCATAATTTAAGGCTGTGATATGGAGCAGGGCTTGGCAGTAACTTTAGGACCCACACTTAAAAACTCCAGTGCACAGCTGAGTGTGTCTAATTGCCGTGGCCACACTTCCGTGGGGCACGGCCGCAGGAAAGCTCCACAAAGGGCGTGGGGCTGCTGTCTCCTTCTGGTTACGAAAGGGGTGCTCAGGTGGGAAACCCGGGCCTTGGTTACTGATGGAAATGGCTCCTTTTTGCTGAAGGTGTGAACATAGGTTTGCTTTGTGATTGAGCTGTAAATGTCTTGCAAGTCATATGTTCATCTTCTGCTACATAAAATAATGTGTAGGGGTCAGTTCTGTCTACCATGTGGGTTTGAGAGCTTGAACATAGATCATTGAGCTCGATGGCAAATACATTTACCTACTGAACAACCTCTTTAACCCTGTGTTTTTTATTTATCAAAGACATTTACATATGGTGTGTGTGCGCATGTGTGGGGATGCCATTGGAGGATGGTATTACTTGTCAGGCTTCATTGCCTTAAGCATTATTCCCTTGAGACAGGGACTCTCACTAAATCTGGAGCTGAGCTGGAAGCCAACAAGCCCCAGCCATCCTCTTGTCTTTACTCTCCTAGGAGTTAGAGGTGCACATGTGGCCACACCCAGCTTTTTACACGGATGTTGGGGGATTTGAACTCAGGTCCTCTTGATATACAGCAAGTGACTTTTAACTGATCAGCGATCTCCCAGCCCACTCATCTCTTTTAGTACATTAATACAGAAAAACAAAATTGTGGATGTTTAGAATTGGATGAGGATGAGAGCTAAGGACTGAGGAATGGGTTGGCACTGTGAGGAAGTGTAGGAATAACCATATTGTGCACAAGAGTGGAAAGTTCCTGTCAACTTGGAAGGGTTGGCTGGGAATATCCAGGCAAGAGTGACCAATCATTCCCCAGGTCGGAGTCCAGCTTGCCAGGTTCACCCTGCCTTTGGGTGCCACATGAGTTCAAAAATTAACATGCCCGAACTCAAGTTAAAGGTCAGTGATCTTTATCAGTGGCTCATGTCCCAAGCCTGAATCTTCTTTTTCTCTCATGTTCCCTGGAATTTCATCCTTTCAGCCCCTCCTGTGGGCTGGTTCACAGGAGTGTGTGTGTGTGTTTCTGAAAACCCCTTGCCATTACTACCACAGTGGAGTCTTGTTCATGTCTCACTTGAATGTAGGTCTGTCCTATTGTCTCCCATATTTGTAGCTTCCCATCATAACATCCTATACTTATGGTGGCCTTTGAAAACCTTGTAATCACCTTATAATACACTTCTGAAAGTCTGGTCTAAATCTTGTGTTATGAAAAAGGCTCTTTCACCTGGTTAAGAGGTTAGTTCAGAGAGTCAAGGACTCACGGTTGACAGCACCCAGGCCACTTAAGTCCAGACACACATCATTCTTTTTGTTGCCTGGGCACTAGAAGTCTGTGTGACAATATGGCCAGTGTCTTGGTTGCAGCACCCTCAGTGGGAGCCACATATCCCTGATGGTGTGTGTGGGAGCCATGTCTCATCCAGAAGCTTCTCTGCCATGCAGCTGCAGGCTCCAAGGCTCTTGCAATCTCAAGTCGCGGCTAAACAGCTCCAGACAGTGTGATGCAATCTGTTTTCCAGGCCAAACCCGCATGGCGGGTGGATCTGGGCAGTGATCAAGCGCATTGCTGAGGCTGTTTAATAAGACTGAGGTGAGAGTCTCCTTGGGTCTAAATGAGGGTAAAGGCCTCGTGCCCTCCCAGCTCCAAGGGCACAAGCTTCCTGTTACCCTTCCTCCTTCCATTGTATCCGCTGAGTGTGAGGGTGGAGAAAACAGGCTAAGCACTGTTAGGAAAGAAGGAGAAAAACAGCCCAGCATAGCCTCGGGCCTGGTCCATCCCAGCCCTCCAGAGACTGGGTGGATCCTGCTCCCTTATCTCCATCTGCCTTCAGGCCTCATCTGACTTGTTCACTTTCTGCAGCTTTTGATGTTAGGCTTGGCTCAGGGTTATGAGAGGTTGTAAGGGAAGTGTTGTCCCTACCCTTTTGCTACTCAAGAGAAAGGCTGCCCTTGGTGGGCACAGGGGCAGAAAATAAAATGTACATATAAGCAAACATACCTCGTGATGAACTGAGAAGATGCTGAGGTCTCCTGGGAAACCTTGTTGGAATCCAGGAAAAAGAGTAGTGTTTTGTTTTGTTTTGAGGCAGGGTTTCATGTAGCTCATGTTAGCCTCAAACTCCTTGTGTAGCCAGGGAGACTTCGGGCCCTCCTGCCTGCAAATCCCAAGTGCTGAGATTACAGGTGTGCACGGCCATATCTGGTTTGTGTAGTGCTGGGGATTGAACCGGAGGACAAACTTTAAAGCTACATCCTCATCCTCCTAAAATGGTTTATTTGCAGCATGATAGCAACCCTTTCCTAAAGTTCACAGCACAGTGATGGCTGGTGTGAGAGCTGCAAGGCATTGTCACAGGCCCATTTCTGCAAAATGCTTGGCAGGTATAGTGTGTTGGTGAACAACACACGTGTGCTGTGCTCTCCTTCCAGCCTGGGAACGGGGACCTGAAATAGGGCTCAGTCTCGAGGACACGTGTCTCTACATCGCTTGTCTTCCTTCACAACAGCACGGTCTGTTTCCCTCTTCACGGTGGTGGATTACCCTTGCCCTGCCCTAGGTCTGTGAGATGGACAGGCTGGGCCGGCAGATGATGCAGTCTGTGCATTTTTTATGCACAGAGCCTAAGTCTTTGACACTTCGCAATTACTTTCCTGTAGTCGCATAGGTAGCTGTGGAGTGCACGTGTCTCAGCTCTGGAGTGGAAGACGGTCATTTGCAGAGTTAAGGGAGTGACCCGACAACACGCTATGGATTCGATGTCGCCGGCTCCGGTCCTGGATTATCTCAGGGAGCCAACCTCTAGTGATTTTCTGTTTGTTTTTTCAGCCAACACAGTTCTGATGGAATTATTCAAGCCTTTAGGCTTATGATGTTATTATTATTATTATTTTAATTTTTAGTTTTGTTTCTCTCAAAATAAAAGTTCTGGGGCATGAAATGAACCAGGTCTGCCACTATTGCACAGAGAAACCCATAGGATCAGAACACACCTGCTCCTCTAAGGACAGATGGTTTGAGCTAGTCTGAGGGTTCCCGTAAGAGGGGACACACTGTGCCCTGCATCCCCATGAGCGACCTCTAAAGGGAGGCTTGTGTGGATACAGGCGTTTCTGGGATTTGTTTCTGTGGTCATGGGGAATTTTAAAAACGAATGTTAGGTATTTTCATGAAATTCCTGATTTTATATTTTTAGATTCTCAGACTTTTCTTCTCTGGCTCCCATTCACATACTCATCATTGCCGGCAAACTCTTTTCTTTTGTTTCTTGGCAACATATACTTGCATATTTTAGAAACATTGTTTTCTTATCACAGATAATTGGTGGCCAGGGGAGAATTCCACTTTTCTATCTTACGGACATTTTCTCCCTTTTCCATTAAGACCAAGCATCCTGCAAAGGGTTGCACAGTGGTAAAACACCCAGACTCTTGTTCCCAGCTCCAGAGCTGACGGCCTGACTGTCCCTGTAGGCCTGGTCCTGTCTGCCTGCCGTAGCAAGCACAGCGATTCTGGGGCGCAGTATGTCAGGACTCTGAGGTCCAGGGTGTGGGGGTGGACTTGGATCACCCATGGTGAATCGGGAGAGCAAAGGACAGTCAGCATAGGCCTCAGCACTGTATCTGTGCTCCTACCCGTAATGCCCACAACGATGTCATGGTAGGTCACCTCCGTGGTTTTGAGACAGGGTCTCCACGCCGACCTGCATTCTCTCTGTAGACCAGGCTGGCCTTGAACTTACGGAGATCCGCCTGCCTCTGCCTCCTGAGTGCCAGCGCACTCGGCTACCTGTAAGTTGTCTTCTCAGTCACTCACCACCTAAAAGCTGGTTGCAGATGAAATGCCTGTGCTCTAGTTTAATTTCTGTGATAAAACACTATGACCAGAATCAACTTAGGGGGAGAAGGAAACTTATTTTGCCCTACATTTCCAGATCACAGTTCACCACTGAGAGAAGGTAAGGCATTAACTGAAAACAGGGGCTTGAAGGCAAGTTTGCCTGCTGCTTGACACCGCATGGCCTCCAACCAAGGACCTCACTTCACAGTCAAGAAGGACAGCAGGAACTATGGGGGATGCTGCTTGCTGACTGGAAGGGAAGGCAGCCTGTGCTCAGCTAGCTTTCTAAGAGGTCAGGCCCACCTGCCTATGGCGATGGGGTTTACTCTCTCTCTTCAATTAACATTTAGGACAGTCCCCAACACAGCCACAGGCCCATCTGATCTAGGCGATGTTTCAGTTTATCTCCTCCTAGATGACCCTGGGCTATGCCAAACTGCCAGGTAAAGATGACCAGGTCAGACGGGAAAGGGGACAATTTTTCATCAGAACCAGCGATGAAGATATGCCTAGGGAGTGAGATCAGGGTTAGGAGCTGGCTGTGGTTCTGAGGTCAAGAATCAATCGCCACAAGTCTCATTCCCTCCCACCCTTCGGTTAAACGTGCCACGATAAAACAAGACAGTGCAACATGAAGCAAACAGGCCGGGCATTTGTGCTCGTGTGATGATTCTCGGTTTGATTTATTCGCCACGCGTAAATTCATCACGAGCGAGGCACAAGCACAGGTCTGGAGCCAGAAACCATACTCGGATGTTTGAGTGCGCGGATTAAAGTCTGGCCTGGGAGCTGGCATGCGTTTGGACATCTGTGTGGAATAAACGAGTGGCAGACATTTGTGAGGGAGAGGCAGGGCAGCCATTGGCCCTGGGGAGGTGGGCTTGGAATGGGAGGCATCTTGAGCTATGTAGAGAGGCCAGCAGGCTTGGACTGGCTGCATCCTCTGCTGTCTGGATGCCTGCGTGAAATTTCCTTCAACCGTTTTCAGTTGGCAAAGTCTGGATCCTGCCCGGCCCAGGCCCGTATACCAAAGCTCAGAACAGAAGCCAGACGGAAAGGTTTGTCGAAATTTTGGCCATGCTTGTTCCAGGGCCACAGTCTCCTCTCAGGCTCCCTCCCAGTCCTGTGCTTTATGATTAGACTTAATCCTGGAACTTACATGTTGATGGCTGTCCTGGGCTCAAGCTCATCTTGTGTGTTTACACACGAGTGTGTAGAAACGAAAGATCAAAGGTCAACCTCGGGGGTTCCTTCTGATGATACCATCTTTTTTTTGTTTTTTGAGTCAGGGTCTCTTCACTTGTTGACTGAGGAGGCTGGCCAGCCAGTGAGCCCTGAGGATATCCCTGTTTTTTGTGCCTACCAGCACTGGGATTATTGGCGTGCACCACCACACCTGCCTTTACACATCCAGACATCTCTCCAGCCCAGGACCACATTTTGACATTTGAACTGATCTTTGGAGAAGTGTCGAGAGGCACATGCCCTGTCGTGGTTATTCTGGCTGTCCGCAGGACGTTTGCCTAGATCGAGGCACTTTCTCTCAGTTATGGTTAACTCTCATAACACCCTTAGGAACTAGCCGTTGCCATCCCTGTCTTAGGCATAAGGAAACCGAGACTCCCTTGACTGGAGTTTGAACTTAGAGTTAGAATACAAAGCTGTGTTCTCACAGGGAATGTAGACAAAGCAGGAACAGATCTCTGGACATCTTACCACTGTCTGTCTGTCTGCTTATGGCCTTGAGTCCTGTTGGAGACAGATTGTTTCTTTGTGATGTGTTGAGGAAATGAGACTTTGTGAGTCCCAGGATGAAAGGGCATGAGCTCCTGGCACAGGGAACCACATTTCTATGAGCCTTTCACTTTCCCCCAATTATATACCCCTGTTCATCCTGGGGCCAATGCCTGCAGACTTGTGGACAAGTTACAAGTGGACAGTTTGGCGAATCTGCGGACAACAGTTTTTGTTGAGAGTGTTTTCCTCAGACCATAAACCATGTGGAGCAAATACCCACATGCACAGATATAGACCTACACACAATGAAAACCTGCATTCACGTACACACACCCATATGCAGACATGCTACGTATGCACACACCATTAAAAAGAATGAACAAAACCAGACAGAATTATGTTTCTCTTAAGTCCACAATCTACACTCTCAAGCAATCTCTTTGTCAAACTTCAGGGTCCAGACTACACTAGGTAGTTCAGTGTGGGAGCCGATACACTTGCCCATGTGTGTGCACTTAAAGTTAGCACAATTAACGTTAGTGGTTTCACATTTCATGGGTTATGCAGATTACTCCTTTAAAAAATTAGCCACTGTGTTTGAATTTCACTCACGCTGTACATTTAATTTAGCTTGCTCATTTCACTACTATTTTGCTTTCTACTGTTAACGCTACAATCCTAGTTTTCTTAGGCTGCACGGATAGCTCTTTAGCTTACTTCCAGTCTTTTTTGTTTATTTGGTCTTAAAAGAATTGTGTGTTAGTGTAAGTATCTTAGTATGTTTCCCACATTAGTGCCTGGAGCCGTTGGAAGCCAGAAGAGAGCATCAGATCCCCTGGAGCTGGAGTTACAGACCGTGTGAGCTGCCTTGTGTGTGCTGGGAACTAAAGGCCAGTCCTCTGGAACAGCATCCGGTGCTCTTGACTTCTAAGAGTTCAGAGGCCCCTGAGTCTCCTGAGCCGCCTCTCCAGCTTGAGTTCACAGTCTCGTACGACTGTGAATTATGCTGTGGTAACAGTCTTGGGCAGCCGTGTATGGGCAGCCTGTATGGGCCAGGCTCTTTTCAAGGTTTGTGTCAATGCAGAGGACTAAAGAGAGCGTCTTTTTTCTGGGTTTTGGTTTAGATCTGTATTGCTAGATTTTTAGTTTTATTTTATTTATTTATTATTTGTTTTGACAACCAGTGAATAGCTCTGCTTCCCATGTAAAAACTGCCCTCCTCCTAGTGTTTGCTCTTCTGTTTGCAGTGGGATCTTACCTAGCTTGTGCTTTTTTCACTTCTGAGCTTGAATATCACCTTGTATATATATATATATTTATTGGTGCCCTCAATTTACTCTGTTCTTTGTTTAAAAGAATCCAGTAAATTTCCATGTTGATTCTTTTGGCAGTTCTGTACTTAAGCTGGAGACAAGACTGTAAGAGATAGAAACATTTCCCCTACTGAACGCATGTTGCTATTGAACTTTGTATAGACAGTTTTTTAAATACGTAAAGTTTAAGTTCCAGTGCACTTGAACACATGAGTATCTTCTGTGCGGTCGTTCTGTACCATTATAAGCAGCCCCGGGTCCTGCAGGTGCTGCAGGACCTCCATTTTGTTGCTCCCATGCATGCCCATGTGCGTGCCTGTGTTCATGGCACGTGTGTGTACATACGTGTGGTCCCAGGTGTTACTTTCTATGTGCTGCCATCCACCTCCCCACGCCCACTTCCTTCCCCATCTCCCTCCTCCCTCCGTTTTGTTAATGACATGGTTTCTTGTGGGCCTTGGATTTGCCACGATGACCAGTTGGTCCTTGAGTTCCTGGGGCCCTCCCGTCTGTCTCTCCCCGGTGGCGGGATGCTAAGCATCTTCACCCAGCCTTTTGAATATGGAGTCTGGGGACTGAGCTTAGGTCCTTGTGCTTTATGGATTGGCATCGCCTCAGCCTCAGAACTCAGGTTTGGCTGCACAGCTGCTGCTTTGGAAGTTGCTTTTTCTAGACACCTAAGCCAAGGAGTTGGAGTTAAACTATGATTAAAGAGTATTAAAGAATATCATGTAGTCAAAGAAATAAAAAGTATGGAATGCAGAAGCGTGTCTGGGAATTGGGCTGTGTCCCAAATCTGAGTCTCTTGACCACGCCTTTCTCAGATGTTTGGATCCAGCCACATCACCTTCACAAAGATTAGCTTGGAGTTTGAGTCCTGACATCCTTCCAAGTTGTTAATTTTTTTTTTTTTTTTTTTTTTTTTTTTTTTAATCATGTCACTATGGAACACTGGCTGGCGTGGATGTAGACCAGGCTAGCCTTGAACTCACCGCAATCTGCTTGCCTTTACCTTCTGGGTACTGGGATTAAAGGCCTACGGCACCTCAAGTGTTCTGAGTCATGAATTAAAAACATCATGTGGAGGTCGGATAACAAACTTTGGGAGTCAATTATCCTCTTGTACCATGTGGATTCCATGTCCCTTGGCAAGCCCCTACCCCCACTAAGCCATGCCACTGGCCTTCAGTGTTATTTTTAATTTGAATCTAATTGGAAAGAAGGAGGGGCTGAGGTTGGAGGGCGAGATGAAGTAAGGGGAAGGACTCTGAGATTCAGCAACAGCAAACTGAGAACCCGGAACAGGGAGGGAAGTTCAAGAGGGAGCGTTCCATATTTCATGTAACTAAAATCCCAAATAATTACACCATGCAGGTCTGATGCAGAGCCATAACCTCCCTGAATTACTGGTGTGCAAGTGTGTGTGTGTGTGTGTGTGTGTGTGTGTGTGTGTGTGTGTGTGTGCATGGTTATCAAGAAGTCCGGGAAGCTGTTTTTGCCTAAGGAATTACATTCCAGGGGACTCAGAGGATTTAGGTAACCACAAAAGCCATTTATTTCAAGTACACCAAGATTTCTTCTACTTTGATCCTAATCCATAGCATAATTAATAAATGGAAAGTGCTGGATCATGGGTCTTTTACAACGTGTACTTTTTAAATGGCTTTTGGTCTGACATGATTCATTTGCCACTTGGAAAAGCACTGTCACTTCGGGCTGGCCGGCAGCACCTGGAGGGGATGCCTGGTGAGCAGGCTAGAGCTGCTTCCTGGAGTTCAGGTTCCCGCTGGTTCCCTAACTCTGCCCTCCAGGAGACATCTGAATGAAAAGGTCTCTGTGCTCCCTAAGCCCCTGGGGCCATTCCTTACAGGGTTGTCCTGTCCCCTTCTATCATCGACGGAGTCCGCTACCAGCAGGCTGGGCATCGGGGTGCAAGACATTGTCCAAAGGGAAATGCCAGATAGCCACTGCGGATTTTCCTTTCCTACCCCCTAACAAGTGGCCCCCAGCACTAAAGGGGTGCTTCCTGAGACTTGCATCTGAAAGTGTACCAGAAGAGCCCTGGTACTTTCATCCTGTTGAAGGCAGACATGAGATGGGAGGGTGCAGGAGCCCAAACAGCAGCCCAAGAAATAACATGGAACAAACGGATAAATTAGTATGCTTATAACATGGGGCGGACTCTGTGTGTAATAGCGTCTCCACTGTGAATCCCAGTTGTTAGATGTTACTCCCATCTCACAGATAGTGAACCCGACACCCAGGGGAAGAAGTTGGCTGAGACTTTGGCAGTGTTAGTATGGTAGGGGCCCGGGTCTTGTTTGCTGTGTTGTCTTTCAGCTGGAATTGGGTGAGGCGATTCCACCAAGGGCTTGGAGTTCCTGGGAAGAGGGAGCTGGGCCTGGGGCTTTCTCTGAGGAGCAAACTCACAGGTATGAACTGTACAGAGCCCAGGGTGCTAGTGACCCTGCCCAGAGGGAGATCCTGCCTCTCACTGGGTCGTCAGAGCCTCAGAACTGGGGGAAGGCGGAGGCTGTAGCTGTTCCTGTCTTCCCTTTGGCTCAGGGGATTCTGCTTCGTGACTAGGGTTGGGTGATGATAACTTACGGCTGCTACCAGGGCCCCCTCCTCAGAAAAGGGAGAGAATGGCTTGTTACATTCAAATATGCCATAAAACTCTTCCCCTGATGACAGGAGCTGGGGGCGGGGGTTGAAAGGGCCTGGAGAGGCCTGTTACAGCAGGGAAGAAAGGGGTGTGGACACTCGTCCCTTACAAAGTGTGCAGTGGGAAGATAGCCAAATGCAGAGCTTGGAGAGGGAGAGAGGAGGGGAAGGTGCGCGAGGCTGGAAAGCCTGGCTGTGCACAGTTTGCGCAGAGGTACCAAGGCAATGCGGACTTTACCTGAGCCCCATCCTTGGTCTTTGTCCCTCCCCCTCCTCCCTCCCCCTCCTCTCTCCTCCTTCCCCTTCTCCCTCCCCTCCTTCCCCCTCCCTCTCCCTCCTCTTCTCCCTCCCTCTTCCCCTTTCTCCCTCCCCCCTCTTCTCCCTCCCCCTCCTCCCTCCCTCCCTTCTCCTCCTCTTCTCCCTCCCTCTTCCCAGTTCTCCCTCCCCCTCCTCCCTCCCCCTCCTCCCTCCCTTTTCCTCCTCTTCTCCTTCCCCTCCTCCCTCTTCTCCTCCCCCTCCTCCCTCCCTTCCCCTCCTCCTCTTCTCCCTCCCTTCTCCTCTTCTCCCTCCCCCTCCTCCCTCTTCTCCCTCCCCCTCCTCTCTCCCCCTCTTCCCCATCCCCCCCACTCTCATGTATGCATGTGGACACCTGTGTGCGCCTGCCCACTATATCCCCGTCCGTGTGTGCCTGTGTGTGGACACCTGTGTGCGCCTGCCCACTATATCCCCGTCCGTGTGTGCCTGTGTGTGGACACCTGTGTGCGCCTGCCCACTATATCCCCGTCCGTGTGTGCCTGTGTGTGGACACCTGTGTGCGCACGCCCACTATTTGTGGCACAACTGTATATGTACATATCCGCCTGTGTGTGTCCAGTGTACGTGCCTGTGTGAGAACACCTCTATGCATCTTCTCACAGCGGCTATGGGTCACCCTCACCCTCTCTAGGCTGCTGCCTGAGTGAAAGCTACTGATGCCCCTGCACTCCCCACACAGGGAGCAGGCTCTCTGCTTCCACAGATGGAGACTGTCTGAGCAGGCCCTACCTACACAACTCACCCATGCCTTCCTTCCTGTCCGTAATGATGGTGCTGGGGAATCTTCAGGCTGTGGGCCCAGTAGTTCATCAGGCAGTGGCCTGGAATGGGAGGAAAATACTGTTCTTTGAACCTGAAGTTTGGGTGTTTTGGATGTATCTGGGTTTTGAAACATTTTCTATCTGCCAGGGTTTGAGCGTGAGGGCCTCACTGGTAGCCACTCCCATGTACACATTTTGGAGGAGTGTTTCTGAGACTCGTGAAAACTCCCTGGCTTTCAAGGCTGGGTCACTTCTTGGGTCTTCTCCTCCCTCCCACCCACCTACCTACCCCCACCCTTTTTGACCAAACCATACAAACATTGGTATTCGAAAATATTTTGTTACTTTTCTTGGCAAAGGATTCCAAGAAAGAATTGCAACAGAGTCTCGGAGTTAGGAGGCAACTTTCTGGGGTAAAAGGCGGTGCTGGGAAGGGGGAGTTTGGGGTTTGAATCAAAAACAGACCGGGAGGCTTTAAAATAAGCGAAGCAGAGCCCTTTGAGCTGGCGGAGCTGCGCATTGGTGTGGGTCCCGCTTTACCGTGCCCAGTGGAAACCGACTGTGTGAGAACTGGGACATAAACAGAAATGTCGTCCCTGGGAGTCTTGTTAGCTGGACAATGTCTCAATTGTTCCTTTCCTTTTCAAGGCAGCAGGGGAGAGTGGAATATTAACTGTTTACTGCCCGAGACTGGCTGGGAAACTGCTTGGAGAGAGGAAAAAGGAGAGGCAGAAATCGGCATTAAAAAAAAAAAAAAACTATTAAAAATGCCAGTAAATGATAAAACAACAGATTGCTTTATGTGCTATTTGCCATTCGCCTCTGCCCTGAGCACTCTCTGGGGGTGGTGTGTGTGAGCCCAAGGGACAGCCTGGCATTGTTTCTTAAACCTGTGTATTAGCTTTGCAGACTTGAGCTTCTAGAGATAGCTGCCTGTAGGTAGCTGCTCCAGTGGATATGAGTTGGAGTTCAGGAAAGGAAGTTGTGATAACAAGTTAAATTTTAGATGTCAGCTGGCAAATCCTGTTAGTGTTTTTTTCTCCCTGAACCCTGACTGCACCGGTGGACTTAGCGTGCCCCCCCCCCCCCCATAATCAAGTGGTTGAAATTTTGAAAAACAAAACTAGAGTTTCAGAACTTCGTTATAAAAATACACTTAGTGCTTAAAAAGGGGAGAAAATAACTTTGTCTGCGAGCGAGCTGGAGGCACCAAGGGAGGCCAGTGTTCTATTCACACTTGAACTTCGTTGATTAGAGGAGCAAACAGCACAGCCCGCTGTATCAGCCTTTATCTGGGCAAAGTTCAAAACTCAACTGGTAATTATGTCCTCAGAAGCTTTCAAAGAGCTGTTGTTTCCAAAGCAGAGCCCCAGACTTGCTTCCTCAGGACAGAGTGCGCTTGGGTTGTTTGTTAGATAAACTCGTTATAATAAAAAGGGGTCAGGGGAGAGGTTGGCCATCTTGGAAGAGTTGGCGGCTGCCTGATGAAGGGCTGGCTTCTCTGGAGGGGGGAACTTGAGGCTTTCTCTCTGTTTAACTTTTCCGCAAGAAATTTGCAGGCAGCTAAAGTGAGCTTTGGCATCTGCTTCCTGTCAGACAGGAAGTCACTTCCTTCGCCAAAATTACAAGCTATGGCAGAACTCCCTGGCCACACTGAAGAGAGCGGTGTTTTTCCCAGAAGACCATGTTTCTAGATGCGGAAGTGTAAATTGGTACATTGTGTGATCACAGAGCCCAAAATACACAGGGAAGAGCTTTGCTGGGAAGAATGTGTCCGGCAGTCAAGGCACCGCTCAGAGTGGTAGCTGCTCTGGCCCCTGTGAGAGGGGGCTGTGACCTGATGCAAGTTCATGTGCAGGGAGACCTCATCTTGGTTATTTAAGAGGCTGGGGTCTTAAGGTTAGCAGATCAATGGTAACGACCTCAGAGGGTCAAGATCTGGGGCTCCACTATTAGGCCTCACGGTGGATCTTTCTTCCCTCTCAGTAGTCTGCTTTGCCTTTGCCTGCCTGCCCACTACCTCGTGGCTTCTTTCTGGAGAGAGTCCGGTGACTTTTGGGGAACAATTTCCTAAGACTGGCTATAATTGAAGTGTGTGTGTGTGCGCGCGTGTGATGTAGGAAGGCCAGAGGCCAACATCTTCTTCAATACTCTCTCCCTTCTGTATTGACACAGATCTCTCACCAAACCTGGAGCTTGACAACTGGTCTAGACTGGCCAGTTAGCAAATTCCAGAGAGCAACCTGCCTCTGATTCCCCAGCACTAGGATAATGGCCTGACCCAGATTTTTGTGTGTGTGTGTGTTCTGGGGAATTTAACTCATGTTTCCATGCTTGGGTGGCAGGGGTGTTTTTGACTGAGTCATCTCCCCAGCTTTGGAGACTTATCACATGTGGTCCTTTCACAGACTTGGTGAACTACCCTCTCATTTGGCTGGGCCTTCTGATAGCTCCTGTGTGTGGATGCCTGCCCCAGGGAATGCTCATCGGATAGACCCAGTCTTGCATTTCCTGTGTCCCCACTGTATTCCACCAATAAAGTGGATTCGTGCCTACCACGACTCATCTAACTTGAGCTCGGTTCCCACTGGTGTCTGGGTACTAATGAGTGCATTTGTAACAGGTGTTGCAGGTATTAGCTGGAAAGACTGGTAGTAAATATTTCACACTTTGCTCCTTGGTCAAGACTTTGGAGGAGAGGGGAGGCCTTGTCACCCAGGAAATTTGCTCTTCCATTGAGATGAAAGGGCGGTGAATTAAGTGCCTGCTTTCTCTCCCTTTTTCCTTCTGACGGTTATTGATCTTCCCCCGGAACTGTACAGTTACATTCTGATCTTTTTCTCGACAAAGGGAATTCCCAGTTTGTTAGCTGGCATGCACGCACAGTAGCTGCTCACAGTTAGAAGCTGACTGTGTATGCCCCTCTTGAGAGTCACCGTCTTTCCAGTCCCGTCTTAAGAGGTAGGAGATGTTTCTTAGAGAATCTCTTCAGAAGCAAAGAGGCTGTCTCTGTCATAGTGTACATCTGTCTCTTGTTGCCAATGAGAGGTGACAGTTTGCTTACTAGACTTTTGCCAGGGAAGGGGGAAGGAACGGAGAAGACACGTTTAAAGTTTTGCCGTGGCTGAAACAGTTTGGGTGAGAGCTTCTGTGATAGCGGAGGAAATTAGTTCTATGAAAGCGATGCTACCGAGAAACTCAAAAGTTTGTCGGTTGCGTTTCCAAGGCCCAAGCCCTGCGGGGCTGGATGTCCCGCATTGTCTTGGAACTGGTGACCTCCCATGTAGATGGACTACCTAGAACCTGGCTAAGTCTTACCCTGTCTGTTCCCATATATTCACAAAACGTGTCCACATTGGGTACAAGAAAAGAGATCTTTTTGTATCTAACGTACACATTTCCCTAAAAAATTTGGCTTATAGTAACCTTCTAGAAGCAGGGATTAACTCCTTCTTGGTACCCAGTCTTCTTTGTTTTCCTTGGCAAGTTTCTCTTCTAGACATAGTGCTTTTCTTTGTCATTATTAACCTCCATCCTAACCCCTATTTTGGGGGTAGGGTGGTGAGCAGATAATAGTTTTTAAAAGTTTAGTCTTTCCAGGCCAGATTATTTGGTTTTTAACATTTAGGCGATATTCAACCCAATTAAGAGTCCATTAGGTGTTTGTATAAGCCGGGAAAGGAATTGAACCACGACCTGGAGGTCAGGCCTTTGTGGTTTGTTATAATCCCCTTGGGGTCTGCAGCCTGTGGGATGCTTAAGGGGCTTTGAATAAGTGGGGGGGGGGTTTCATCTTGAGCTCCTAACTGCCAATGACTGACGCATAAACCGGGGCTGAAGTTTTGTCAGGAATGGCGTCTACACAGACAGTGCATTTGTCAGTACCGTCTGCAGCCGGTGGTTGGTGACTCCTTGAATTTCTTTTCGTACAAGGTGGAACCAGGCACTGAATAAACACTGTACCTGCAAACTTGAACTTCAGTTCTGTCGCCGGCCTAGCACACCCAGGAGACAGGGCAGCCTCTGCTGTAGGGTTGTGGTCCTACCGTTTGTCTAGGGGCAGCCTTTTTACCTGGACTCTGATAACATGACTCTAACAGTCATGGTCTCCGCGCGCCGCATCCTTAGCCCTGACAGGGTACCGCTTGCCTATACAAGCTCCCATCTTACCCCATGCCAGGTCCAGGGATTAAACCCGGAACCTTGGGCTGCCCTGGGTTTTGGACATCGAAGCGGTGACAGTCTTACAGAGCAGTCTGCGCTGCTGAGTAGGTCTCAGTGACGCTGGGAGGGGGCTGTGAGGGAAGCAGGAAGGAGAATGAGATAGGAAAGCCGTGCCGGACGACACGTGACTCTTGTTCTGGCATCCAAAGCTGCCCAGTCTGTCACTTCCCACCCCCACCTCCACCCCCTCCTTCTGGCTGGCTTCTCGAGCTCCCCTCACTCGCTTATTCTAAGCCTCATCCAAGGGGCCTGCAGGGGGAGGGAAAATAAGGGGGGGAGAAATGAACCAAGAAATGGTCAGAGAACAGAGAAATATGCTAAGAGAGTCGGTAAATATCAGATGGGAGGGCAAGAATGGGCAAGATGGGAGGGGGTGGGCGGGGCTCTGTTGAATGGGCTGGCAGCCCACTGCCACCCAGGCATGTTGGAGGAAGCTCCTATAAGGCCTTAGGATGTCTAGTAGACATACCCAGAGCACCCCAGGGAGCAAGGTGAGCTGTTTATTACTACCTGGAAAGATCATTACCAGCTTGAAGCTGCCTGGGACAGTCTCCTTTCGCTTGGCAGGGGACTGTGTTCCTTGGAACCGGTAACAGGTTTCCAGTCAGATATTCATTCATTCATTCATTCATTCATTCACTCATTCACTATCATCTATCTACCTATCTATCGATCTATCTTTACTTATCTATCTATATCGTTATTATCGATCTATCTCTCATCTGTCTGTCTATCATCTGTCTGTCTATCTATCTATCTATCTATCTATCTATCTATCTATCTATCTATCTATCCACCTACCTATTATGTTCTTTGGCTCATGCTGGCTGCAAGAAACCTAGCATTTGTCAGCGCAGGCCTCCTCCTCCTGAGGGCCCAGGACTTGGCAAGCTTCCAGTTGAGCTGTGGCCCAGGATACATTTTCCAGCCACTCCTACTCCTTGCAGGCTAGTGAACATCTAACCATGAGTAGCAGAGCCACATCTGCCCCTGTCCCCCCTTTCTGCAGGCCAGACTGAAAACTTAATAAATGGTATGAAACCTAAGTAAGCATGGGTGTTAGCGAACATTAAATAAGTGACATAAGTACGTGTACCTGTAACACTTTTATAAGGTGCATGCGTGCATGCGTGCATGTGTGCGGGTTGGTTTACCACGGATGTGCTGGTGGCCTGAGCTTTGCTCTGCAGCCCCTTGCTGCAGTGTGTCCGCAGTGAAGGCGGCACAGTTCTCAGGGCTCTCCTTTCCACCCTGGCAGGGACCGTCCTGGGTTTGGAAAATTCGATAATGATGCTGTAAGTACCCCTGTGTAAAATTTGTTTTTTTGTTCCAAAACATCGCCGGTCCGTGGCACATAAAACCACCACGAGGTTTCAGCCAGTTTTCTTTCTCCCCAAATAAGGTAAGCGTTAATGAAGCGGCCTAGGGCCTGGGAAAATATTTGGTCATTCCAAAATTTCTCCTGTTCTTGGGGCAACAATCATAGGTTGTTCAGCTCAAGTGTGCCAGTGTCTAGCCAGGCGTTCAGTAAAACCTGATTATTAGCAGTATGACTCGAAACAACCTTCTGTTTATGTAGCATTCTGCCTTCCTGTATCCACATGTATGACGGGAAGCCTCATGGAAAGGATGGCTAGATCGTCCCATCCTACAGAGAGGAAAGTTCAGTTCAGCTAGTCTAACCCATCTCCCTGACCTGACTCTTAGGCCCAGCAGAGCTCTGACTTCCAGTGGCTGCAGATTCTCTGATACCAAACAGTTCCTTCTAGGATCCCGAGGCTGTGTCCCTAGTAACGTCTGTGTGGATGCTTGTTGCCAGGCAGCCACCTGCAGCTAACAGCGGAAGCGTCAGGAAAGCCTGTTCTGAATGTGGGGAATGCAGTTTCTAGTTAGATGTGTGAAACATAATAGGCAGGCTGTTTGGGTGTCTTTTGGGCAGGGCTAAGGGATGAGATAGGACACACACAGATTTGCTATTGTAGAGGAGACTTTGTCCTTATATTCAGTGCAATGCACCCTACAGGCTGTGCGGTATAACTTTGCAGGGTGGTGGGGTATTGTTGGGTGGGGTGGGGTTAGGAATGTGTATGGTACAGGAGTATTTGGCCAGTATGCTACCTCCCCAGCCCAGAACTTTGTTTTTATCCAAGTAGTGGAAGTATTTCTTGCTTCCGAACTTGCCAAGCTCACACAGTGTGTAATTAATTCCCAGTGTCTGGGCTCCTCCTCACACAGTGTGGGCTCTCATAGTAAAAGCTGAATGAATATGGGGCCTTGGTTCCTTTGCCTGAAAAGCACAGGCTAACCATCACTACAGAAGGGAAAGGGCCATGATATGCAGTAGTAAGCGCTGGCTTTGGAGGTGGACACGTTTAGTCTCCTGGACTTAGCTATCCCTTGACCGTTGGCTCAGGAAGTTGCTCACTGTCCAGCGCATTCTTTGTGAAGTGAGGAATGGGGTAATTACCTCCCTGAGGGCCGTAGCGTAAGTGCAGGGTCAGGCTTCTCAGGTAGAGATGGACTCACTTTCCCTTATTGCGGCACTGGGTGTTAAAAGAGCTGTTCACAGGAGTGTGGCAGGTGACAGGTCTTCCCTTCAAATGCCAGATTAGAGCCACACACACACCTCCACTCCCAGACAGGGTCTCTGTGTGGGACAGGTCTGGCTGTCCTGGAACTCGCTCTGTAGATCAGGCTGTCCTGGAACTCATAGAGATCCCCTCCCTCTGCCCCCCCCCCCCAGTGCTGGGACTGAAACATGCCCCATCACTGACCAGACACTGATGGCTAATGTCATTGTAACCTGGCCTACTTCATGGTTGAAAACAAGAAATGAGTAGTACTCTCTTCAACACAATGTTTTCTCAATTCTAGTACGTCATGAATTGTCAGGCATGTCCAGAATAATACATTTTCAAGGAGAAAAAGAAACAGTGTGCTAAATTTGTATGATTAGGCACCCTGACTGTCGAAATGTAAAAGTTCAGAAGAGATGTTAGAGCTGAGCTGGTCATGCTCCTGTGAGAATAGCCTTTGAAACCAACAGGCTGCTCTAGCTTTTAGACATGCACAGTAAGAAAGTTCCAAACACACATTTGGCCATGGGGTTGGGGGCAGAGTCTAAGGGACCAGTCTTAAGCTGTATTAAAAGAGAGACAGCAAATCTGGAGTGAGTCCTGAGGAGCAGTCAGTCACCAGTTGGAAAGAGCCTGCCGGTGGGTTTTGCAGGCGGCTATGAGCAAAGCTCTGCAATTCCAAGTGTGCCTGTTGTTTTTGACCTTTGGAGAGATCGTCAGTACTGATGGTTAAATTGCGGCTGCTCCATAGGCACACCCCTGGAAACATGTCTACTTTCCAGCCTCCCCTCTGCCCATCTCCCCACTGGGAGGACTGGTTCTGCAGTGGGAATGGAATCGACGACTGCCAAGTCTCCCTGGGAGACAATATCAGAGCATCCAACACCCCGCCGCTCTGTTGGGAAGAGTGGTCGGTCCCCACACATTAATTAACCTTCATAGAAATATGGTGCATTTGAACATCTAGTTGAAGAATGCCCCCAAAGAATATGCATTTCTGCTGTGAGTGACTTAGAATAAATCCACATAATAGCCCTTGGTTATCAACACATTATGTGGACTGGACAATGGTTTATACTTTGGGGGCCTGACTAAATCTACCAGGTGAGAGGCTATAGCACTGGCTCCTCCTGAGCTTGGATGTTGTCATTCAAAGAAATGAACTTCAGATCATTCACTGGCGGGGGAATGTTCTGGCTATAGTCATCCCAAAGTAAATTTTCAAATGTTTGGGCTGCAGTACAGATTTGACTAATGTCGGATTAATTGGATCTCGGTTTCTAGATGTGGGTCAGTTGGGGTTGGAAGTGATTTTATTAGCAAGAAACCTCCCTGTGAAGCCCCCCCCCCCTTGAAATGCCAGGCCCAGGCAGGCACCCTGGGGAAGTAACACTAGGCCCCAGGCATAGGCCCAGTGCCTGTGGCCCAGGCACTCTCGGGAAGCTCTGAGAAGCAATGCTTTTTCTCTGTGAGATATCGCAAGAAGCAGTGCTAGGAATTGGTGAAATGTTTGGATCTCACAGACTGTCTCAGTGTGTTGAAAGTTAAATTCCAGGACAGAAGGGAAGGGGCGCAGGCTCAGCCTCTAACTTGCCACAGGACCTTGGGCGCGTCTTGCCGTGTTTCCCCTCGAGGAAAAACATGTTTTTTGTTTTTTGGTTTTTTTTTTTTGTTTTTTTTAAAGAAGAAGAATGGCTACCCAATATCCCATTTATTTATCCATCTATGTATTTATCTGTCTAATTGCACGTAAATTCTTAAAACCTGGACTCTTAGAGGCTGCACTTCTAGACTGTGTTCTGCAAAGTGGAAGACGGCAGAATGATGGATGCAGGCTCAGAGTCTGGGGAGAGCCAGGGCTTTCTCTTCTCATGGTCTCTGGGGACCCTTAAGAACCCCGTTAATTGGGTCCAGTTCTTCCTCAGTGACATATGCTACAATATTATAGACCAGTTAGATCCTGAAGTCCTTTTCAAAGAACATTAAAAAAATAATTTTAAAAAAGTCACTGAATGCCTTGTTAAACTGGCAGACACTCGGTCCTCAGGGACTTGTGTGGAAGCGCCCTAGCTGGGCGAATCTCCTTCAGTGTACCCACTCTGCACCCAAAGGGCTTTCTGCCTCTCGACTGTGAGCCTGTGGATACCTACCCAGGTGCTCTTACCCTGGGATGCTGTTAAGTAATCATGGCTAGCCCACAGAAGCCCCATTCCCATCATCCAGGCTGCTGGATATGGGGGCGGCTCTCTGAGGAGCAAGGGTTCTTAGTCGGGGTGTGTGGGGTGATTGTGAGGCCACACAAGAGTCGGGGACAGGGCGGACCCTCTGCCATGGATGAGACCTCTCAGAACAATGTCAGATTCTGCTGGAACTGCTGCTGGGTGTTGGCTGTGGGAGGTCTGAGGGCTGCAGGCTCTGGCCCCTAGCCTGTCTGGAGGGCCACCAGCCGTGCTGATCCCTGTCTGCACTCATAATCCACCATGGTGGTTTGCACTTTATTCGTGCCCTGTAGCTGTTCCTTCACCTTGGGCTCCCACAAACAAGCAAACAAACAAAAAGACAAGAATACAGTCCTTAATTCTGGACAGAGGTGGTGGCGCTTGGGTGAGATTGTGTTAGCAGTCACTGTCCAGGCTTGGACACCATCCAGTTATCCTGGATTCCGTCACTCGGCTTTGATAGGAGCTGGCTGTTTCTCAGGGGTCCGGAGAGGGGCTGACTTCAAAAACAGGAGGGGTTAGTAGGTAAGGGGGCATTATGGACACCTGTTTATTTCTAGCTTGGGGGGGAGTGTGTTGGTGACACAGCGCCGTTTGGCAACTGCTTGCTTAAGTCAGAGGCGTCTTCCAGAAGAGTCTAAAGAGCTACCATATTCAAGTGGCTGGGGAGACCTTTAGGAAGTTAGTCGAGGGCCCGTGGATGCTCCTTCATGGTGGACATAAATGCTGGCTGGCTATAAGCATTGGTTGCAACTTTCCTTTCTGGTGATTGACATTGCACTTAGTCGTCTGGCAGGGTTCCCTCACTGGAGCTAATACCCAGAACAGTGGGACCGAGGGGGCTCTGGTGACCTTGCTTCCTGTATGGGAGAGCTCTGTTTGCAGATTTCTCAGCGCAGCCTCCAAGTTCAAGTTCTGAAGTGTGATGAGTGTGGCATTGCTCTGGTCTTGACAGACAAGTTCAGGTGGAGAAGCTCTGTTCCTTTTGCATGGGAAGCGTGGGCCTAGAGGACACACAGGTGCATTGTCGCACAGGCAGGCAGAGGGTTTCTGCTCACTCACCCAGGGGCCGCTGCCTGAGGGCTTCTGTGTTTGCAGTTAGCTCCTTTGAGGACCCATGTGAATTCTGAGGGGAGTGTGGAACCTTCTGGCCAAGGAAGGATCTCGCTGAGTGCCCTGGAGTCCCATTACAGGGCCGAGGGTTTAGCATCAATGGTGGGTTGGTATTAGCTAGTAGCGTGCAGCACCCAAAGCTGTGGGCTAGGGAGAAGGCCGGTGATTTGTAATAGCCCTCTTCTGTCTGATGTAGGGAAAGTTACTGCGTGTGCCTTTACAATCTGGAAACTCATGTGGTGACACAGGTGTCAGGAACCTGGAAAAAGTTGAACAGAAATGAGAGTTGGTGCAGGGTGACCATGAGGCGGAGGGAGGTGGAGGGCTGAGGGTGGGGGCCATTCCCTTCTGACCTGGAGGTTGGTGGGACTCAGTTGTCACTCAGCTCACCTCAGCAGAAGTGCCAGGGCAGGGTACCTTTAGCATGGTGCCATTTTTGTCTGAAGTGATGGTTGAGGCCAGGAGGGGGAGGGAGGTCATGGGAGAAGGTGCGGCTTCTGTTGGGTCATGTGACAGGTGGTGTGGGAGGGGTGGTTTACTTTGCTTACCAGTGGGTTGTTTCACATTTACTGGGAACGTGACATTCCCAGTGCAGTATTCTGTATCTGTGGTATCTGCGAGTACTGGTCTTAGCTTCCTCCTCCTGTCTCGTACGTATTGTGAGCTAAGAGCTTTGAGGACCTTTCTGTCAAATCTGTTGTAAGCTACATGAGTCCCCTGGCTGTTTAACAGAAGATCCCTGCAGAATGCTGAGGTGTTGGACTATGCAGATCGCTTTTACAGCTTCTGTAATGTGTGCATGTGTGTGCATGTGCACGTGTGTGCGCATGTGTGTGTGTGTGTGTGTGTGCGCGTGCATGCATATGTGCATGCATTTGTGTGCCTGTGCATGTGTGTGTGTGTGTGTGCTCACACATGTGCATGTGCACATATGTGCATCTGGTGAACATTTTATTCTCAGGTTAAATGTGGGAACATCATGGAACAAGATGCAGACATTTAATATAAGACAGACATCAAGGAATGTTTGTATTTTTGTGCTTACAACAAGCTGTGCATATAAAATGGTGAAGTTCTCTTTTCTTTTTCTCTTTCTTTCTTTCTTTCATTCATTCTTTCTTTCTTTTAAGAAGTTTGCCAAAGACTCCATATTGAAGGGGCGGGAGAATGATCTATTTCCATCTGAGCTTCCTATAGGAAACCCTTGAGGGAGAGTGTTTGACACAGACCCAACCTTTGGGTTGCCTGCCATGTACCAGGTACCACGCACGCTGAGTTCTTTGTGTGTGTGACATCTCGAGAGTAGATGGTACTATCACTATATGAGGCGCCTGGCTCTCAAGTGCCTTTGTCTCCAGGAGATTAATATTAAAGGTGACTCAGGCAGGGAAGGTGCAAGCCTCGATTGCCCCCGATGAAAGCCAGGATGGCTTTCTAAATGCAGATGTGGTCTTGCCAGCTTTGATGAGATGGAACTCATGGCCTATGCAGTTTACCAATGTAAAGAGGGCAATCTCTGGACCGGGTGTACTTGGGATGGTGATGCTCGCCATGAACAGTTAATTTTAGAAGAAAGCCAACCGCCCCTTAGTGTGTGCTCCCCATTTCCCACAGTACCTCAGCCATGGGTGACAGCAGCAGAGTCAGCCTGATCCTGTGGACCAGCCTGCCCTCAAATCTGTTCCTTCCACTTAGCTAAGTGACGGTTTTGATGGACACCTAAGCAGAGCCGCCTCTCTGCCCGATTTCTGGAGACTATTGTCCCTTTGCTTTTCATGTTTCTTGGCCTCAGAAGACAGGAAGCCCCGAACAGATTTTCTGAGTGGGCCCAGAGGGTGTCAGAACGGTTGGAGTGTTAGAGGGTTAGGGCTTCTGCTAGGGCCGGGGACAGGACACCTGGCTTCTGTGAGGTGAGAATAGTGTGGCGTGTGCAGCGTCTTCGGTGCTGAAGCCACCCCAGGAGCTTTGCAGGGATCCCCCTGTTCCAGCCTTCATCTCTGCCACTTCCTTCCCCAGTTCACACTCTGGAGGAAGAGGGATCTTACCTTTCCTCTCAGAGCTGCAGCTGTCCGGGGAATGTTATCGGTGTTGGAACTAGGCACCGGCCCAAATTCAGCTGGTGCTGGACTGAAACTGAGCTGAGCTAGGGACAGCTGAGTGCTTTCCTGTGAGCTAGCTGCCACCCAGTCTACGGCCTGTCCTCAGGAAGTGTTTGTCCTGGGTAGCCCGGCAGGAAGGGGACCCTGATAGTGGAACTGGTGCCATCTTCCATGAGGCGGGTGTTGCGAGCCCAGACCCAGGGGAGTGTTCGTGGCTCTCTAATGTGAGCAGATCACTGTAGGTCAGGGGTGTCTTGGCTGTGGCTGCTTGAGGACAAGTCACATCTCTACACTGCCTGAACCACCAACCCTAAGGAGACACCCATCCTGCGTCTCTGACAAATCGCTGTGAACGCGCTTTTCCGATTGTGGGCATGTTTTCACAGTCAATAACATAGAGGGAGCTGGCACACCCTGGTTATGTTTGGAAAACTTGCGTGAGATATGTGGTGGCTCACCAGACAGAATCCTCACCTCACAAGCATGGAGACCAGAGTTCAGGTCCCTGGCATTCATATAGGTATGGTAGCCTATCAGTAACCATAGCACTGAGGAGATTCGGCCAAGGGGTCGCTAGAGCACGTTGGCTAGCTGCATTAGCGGAACCAGAATGCTCTGAATTCCAACGATAGACCTTGTCTCGGTCTATGAGATGATAGAGAACAGTCAGAAAAGGTACCCTGAAGTCAAACATCCTCTGGCCCACCTCTGGGTGCACACATGCTGACCAACACACACTGGAACATGCATGTGCACACGCAGATATGAATGCTTGACTTCTGAGGAGGGGGGGCAAGAAAATAAAGCAATTTGATTTCCTATATACACCATAGCAGTTATGGTAATGGGTATGAGATGTTTTAGGGTGTCTAGGTAAAAATGTGAAGTTTAATAAATTCAGGTGTTAGTGTATGATGAACCTGGTCCCTGAGTTAGAGTAACAACCCTCTACTGGAGCGCTGGTGGCCAGAGGACTCATGGGTATGAGAGACAGACCCAGGTGGGTTTCTAGTCTCCATCCCTCCCTCCCTCTCTTCTCCTTCCTTTTTTTGAGACAGGGTTTCACTCTGTAGCCCTGGCCGCCCTGGAACTCGCTCTAGAGTTCCGCCTGCCTCGACCTCCTGAGTGCTGGGATTAAGGGTGTGCACCACCATCTCCTGGCTGGGACTCTGTTTTACAAGTAAGCATCTTTCCAGTTTTCAGTTGTGGTCACAGGGACAGTTCACAGTCCCTTTCTCCTTGGGTCCCAGAGAGGAGGGTTACCATGGTAACTGATCAAACCAGAAAGTCTGGGTTCCAGTGATGGTGATCACTGCATCTGAGCGAACAGAGGCCGTTCCTGACTCCCCGCTGCAACTGCTTAGTCCCTGGCTTTGCCTTCGCTTCCCAGCCTGAACATGAGTCAGGCGTCAGTCGGCCAGGTCCTCATGCCTGCCCTTCCTTGTGGCCTGGACCGTTCCCGGCCTCAGTGGCTGGCACAGTGTCCAGAAAGCAAACCCCACCCCAGGAACGGTGCTGCTGTGTCTGAATGTTTATTGCCTTTGGAGGGAGGGGAGGTTTTGGAGTTGTGGCCCCGGTTCAGGGCCTGTGCACCCCACGTCTGGTGTTGCTGCAGCCCTTTTATGCCTGACCCTTTCCAGCAGCTGGTCTTCCGCTCCGCAGAGGGCTGTGCACCCTTGGCGGAGAGAGGGAGGTGGCAGCTGACTCATACACCAAAGGTCACTACGGTGGCCGGTGCCAGCTCTCCTCTTCCCTTCCCTGGGCATGCACACTGTCTTGGACCTTTTAGACACTCGGACTGGCTTTATTTAGAACATTCTGGATTTATGAGTTAGACTTGGGTTTATTGTTTTGTACTTTGGATTCTTCCTTCAAGAAGACCAGAGATAAAAAATACTACCTTTTGCCAACTTTGCTACCATCAACCTCGCCTCACTTCCCTCCAGAAATGAGGTGTGTGTGTGTGTGTGTGTGTGTGTGTGTGTGTGTGTGTGTGTGTGTGTTTCATGGATGGGCAGACCTGGAAAACTGTGGGTTTCAAAGAAGCCCTGGCATACCTAGGGCCTCAGCCTGCTCCCGTCTGTGGCCTTGTTGTCCCTGCTATTACTAATCCTGTGGCTTCATACCATGTAATTTACAGTATTAGGGACACTTGGAGTTGCAAGGCTTGAGAGGTTGGGGGGGGGCATGGCCTGTTTAGCGTTTGGGTTTCCTGGTCTTCGTTGACTATTTGGATTTGAACTTGAAGGTTGGAGGCTTGCGGCTGGCTGCTGCAATGACCCACATCTTTACCAGGCAGCGTACGCATCAGCCCTAGGTTGGGCTGTCATCCAGTGGATAGAAGCAGTTCCCCACTCCTGGTCCCGAAACACAGAGAAATGTCCTCCGCACAGCAGCCTGGCAGCTGGGAAGCCCCACTCCCGTATAAGGCAACCAGAGAATAGACTAAGATGTGGAGAGATAGATGCCTTAAACGGAACCAGTTTGCAAATGTGTAAATTGTGTTTAACACCCCAACTATTTCACATGTTTAAGAAAATTTAGTGATTTACTGAATATTCTTATTATTTCCTTAATGTGTTTGTTTGCTAGTTTGTTTTACTTTAAGACAGGGTCTCACGGCCCAGGCAGAACGCAAAGTCGTTATTATTTGAGGGTAGCCTTGAACCCCTGATCTTTCTGCCTCTACCTCCTGAGGGCAGGGATTCCAGGTGTGTGCCTTCATGCCCAGCTGGTTTACTGGGTGCACAGATCCATTCCTTCTGAGCCGTGGTTTGCTTTAGTATCAGCAAGAGTATGGAGAGAGAGAGAGAGAGAGAGAGAGAGAGAGAGTGTGTGTGTGTGTGTGTGTGTGTGTGTGTTACACTGTGGGGGATGGAGACCAGGGCTCTGGAGCACACTGGCCAGCCAGCCTAGCCTAAACCGTGAGTTCAGGTCAGCTGCTGAAGAATGACGCCCAAGGCTGACCTCTGGCTTCCACACTCGTGTGCAAAGAAGCGCACCTGCCCAAACGAAAACAATAAATCAAAATTACAGAATAGCTTCATGTTATCTTCTGGGATTTGCATTTTTGCTTTGTAATCTCTTCTTAAGAGGGTGCCTGTGGACAGACAGTACATCATCAGTTTCCTGGCCCTTCCAAGACACGTCTGGGGGAGTAGATGAAAGGTGTAAATTAAGAAACGCAAGTGTTTGTGGCTCCAAACTTAACCTTCTGTTACGTTAAATGGCTCTGTTGAAGAGGGCTGTCACAGCGCTTGAAAACTTGGGAAAATCCAAGCAAGCTGTGCCATTAGTCACCTTTGGTAGCCCAGGATGTTTGATGTGAAAATTATATGGGCACATCTAATTGGGTACATTTTCACCCCACAAGATATGTACTAAAGGGGTGACACCCCCTTCCCTTCTTTTTAAGCTAAATTGTTTAATCTGGATTTCTTACTATTTAGAAGAATTCAAAGGAGTCTGCTGCCATTTTTCAATGTCTTTTGTTTAGCCATACTGTCTCTGTAAGCCAACCTCAAACATCTCTAGACACCCAGGAAGAGCTGGCGGACCTTCCCTCCCCTAAGTGGGGGATTGTGAGACTTACGGCCCTCCCCCTCATGTCCCATAATGCAGTCTCCTTCTGAATGTCCCCAGATCCCAGTCAGCAGGGAAGAGACAAGCAAACAAAGTCCCCCAGCAGCACACAAGTGTGAGCTTGTGTGTGTGCATGTGTGCATGCGTGTACCTGTGCTTCCTGTAAAATGGGAAGAATAATTTTTGTCTCCCCTGATTCCCAGAACTGTACACACATTTCCGGTAAAAGGCGCTCAGAGTGAAATAGAAAGCATTCACACAGAGATAAGATAATGGACAATTAAGTTAATTTAAACCCTGGTGTCAAAGACTGATCAGTTTATTCATACACTGGGGTTCACCCACTTAAGGCAGAGTAATGGTTTTGGTGACTTTATGGAGCTCAGTTGTCACCTTGTGGTGCTGGGCTGTTGTACACTGCTCCCTCCTGACCAGAACCTTCCCACGAAACACTCCCATCTCCAGACAGCCTTCATCCTGTTCTCTTTCTACATAGAGTTTCTCGGTTTAAGCCTTCATAGCCGTGGAAATTGAGCAATCTGGGGAACTTTGTGATTGGCTTCTGCCACTCGGGTTGACTTTTCATGGCCCATGTATCTTCCAGTGTATACTTGGGTTGATCTTTCACAATCCATGTATCTTTCCAATATATCAGTACTTCACCCTTTATCCGACTCAGTGATGTTTCGTTGTATAGATAGATCATATTTTATTTGTGAAAACTTTAAAAATTAAAAACCATCACCTAAACTCATGTTTGTTTAATTTTCAAAACTTTTTTCCTTTTTTAAAGTTAAGGGATATTAGCCAGGTAGTGGTGGTGCACACCTTTAATCCCAGCAAATGTAGGCGGATCTCTGTGAGTTTGAGGCCAGCCTGGTCTACAGAACTATACAGACAAACCCTGTCTCAAAATAAATCAGCGAACAAGCAAACAAATAAATAAAAAAATAAAAATAAAAAGTTAAGGAATATTAGGGAACAAAAATTTCCAAATCTATGAGGGGCCTGTGTATATCAATAAGTTCGTGCCTCGGCAGAGGCTATCAAGGGGCAGATGCTGGACAGAGCAAGGGGACTTCAACACTCTCAGTCTATGAAGACTCAAGGCTCACAATCAGTGGAACAGTAACCATTTTCGGTTAGTCTCTTTGTGGGTTGGACGCGGTTAAGATGTTATCTCCAGTGACTGGAGTGAGTCCCTGATCGAGCCATCTCCCTGGCCTCTGTGTTTTCTGCTGGTAATCCTTGCTGACAAGCTAATCAGTCAGCTGACAGCCAACAGTCTGAGGAGGTGAGGCTGTGTCCAGCCTGGGGAATCTCCTGCTTGGGGTCTCCTTCCTGGTTATTGTCTCAGATACTGTTCTGAAACCGCTGAAGGATTAAGAGGCAAGGCTATATGTTTGCATTCTGAGAGGCGGGTGGAAGAGGTCTGCTCTGTGAACTGTGCTCTTTGGCTGATTGGCTGAAGGCAGGGTCTCCCCTTTGGTTGATTGGCTGAAGCAAGGCAGGGTCTTGCTCAGGATGGAGTCTACTTGGGTCATATGCTCTGGTGGCTACCCTCCGTGTTCCTGGCATTTATGTCCTGCAAATGTATTGTCTACTTACGTTACACGTCTGACTCCAGCTTCATTTTTCAAAGCAGGGCCATGGGCGTGCAGAGATGGGCAGAGGCAGAAGGAGCTCTGTGAGTTTGATGTCAGCCTCATCTACATAGCAAGTTCTAGGCCAAGTAGCACTAAGCAATAAGAACCTGTCTCAAAAGTAAAACAACAGTAACACAAAAGATCATAGAGGGCTTGCCGAGCCTGGTACCACCTGAGCCAGGTATGGCAGTGTAGGCCTGTAATCCCAGCATTTGGCGGTAGACACAGGAAGATCAAGCGTGCAAGATCTCCCTCAGCTCTATGGTAAGTTTGAGCCTGGGATCCTTAAGACTCTGCCTTAAAACGACAATAAATATGGAACACTGTCTGATCCTTCTACGCACATATGCACGCACACACATCCACACTTGCACACACATGCACGCGTGCATGAACACAAACACACACACAAACACAGACACACACACTTGCGCGCACACACACAGAGTCTCCTTTACTAATAAGGATATGTCTTTGATTATAAGGAAATAGGCCAGGGTTTGGTCTCCGGACCTTTTCATGCCAGGGTCTCATCCCTCCTTTCTTTCCCTCCAGGAATCCCAAATCTCATGTGAAAAAGCAGCTGAATCAGGCTGGGTCTAACCTAAGCAAACACACCTGCTTTTGGCTACATCTTTTTTGGCTACATTTCTTTTGTTACATTTAAGAATAAAAGCTGGAGAAGGGGTGAGGGTGGTCCCGAGTGAGGGTCCCAAGTGAGTGGGGTCGCAAGGTGAGGGACCACGTGGGAGAGCATAGCAGGTGACCGGGGGGGGGGGGGAGGGAGTAACACGCCAGGCAGACAGAGCTTAAATGAGGAGTTTATTTAGAAAGGGGAGTGAGGGGGAAGGGAAGAGACATAGAGACACCGGGAACAGAAGGGGAGAGGGGGAGAGAGGAGGGAAGAGAAGAAGGGGGGGGGTAGCTGGTGGCCAACTGAAAGCAGGAGAGAGAGAAAGAGAAAGCAAAAGAGATCGTGAGTGGGCGGGGCTGACTTTTAAAGGGTCCTTTGCACCTGCCTGCAGACTGGTCCTCATGGAACCCTGGGCTGACCAGGGCGCTGCCTGAGTGTATTCTGCCAGGTGACAGGGGCAGGCCAGCGTGATGCCTGAGTCCTTACAACTAGCATCCTGGCTGGGTCCACTCTGGAGCCCCCACCCCCCTGGAACAGGCTCCTGGGTAATAATGGCAATCTACCCTCCCCTCCCCCATTGCCAGTTTTTTCCTGAAGGTACTTTTTTGGTGGCAGGTACCATTTTGTAGCCAGGGAAGCTAACTAATGGAGTTGGCGAGGCTTTTGTATGTCCCCATTTTTGTACAAGGTATTGTCATTCAAGATCAATCCTGTTGGTAGGAATCATTGTCTTCTGAATATATCTCTTTTCAGACTCTCCTGTTAAATTCCTCCTTTATAGTCTCTTGAGCTAACTTTAAAGTTTTTCAGTTTGATGTGTTTCATGAAATTAACTTAATGTCTGTGGTGTGCCTCAACCGCCATGGTTTGTTTTCATAAGCACCTAGAGACTTTAAATATCATTCTCTCAGAAATAGGCCCTTGTTCTCACCGCCGTTCGGTCATTAGGCCACAAAGACCCGCTGGGGATGGTGTAGTCGGGAAGCATTTGGCGGAAAGCAGTACATTATTACCTAATGCTAATAACTGGTTAGTGCAATGGGGAAGGAGGACCCATATTTGGGGGTTCCTACCGCTAACAGTATGTGAGCTGTTCAAGCATTTCCAGGATGAACTCCAGGATTCTTCTAGATGTCTTCCATTTGCATTTAAAAACATTTGATTCCTATTGATAGAGGAGAAAGGGGTCGTTCACCAATGCCAACTTACTTAGCGAGGCCGTCTAAATGTCCTCGTGGTAAATGAGATTCCTAGTATGTCCATTCTGTGTTCCACTTCTCAGTCCCACGTTAGGCAGATTACTCTCCTTTTGTAAGGAACAATTTAGTTTTTAAAGAGAAGATTTCCCAGCAGACAGCACAGATCCCGAGCAGGGCTTCTTGCCCCGTGGTCCATGACTCTCTCTCAAGACTATTTGGAGGTATTCAACTTGCATCTCATGGAAGCACACACCCCAGAATAGCTGTTAATGTGGCCCAACACAAACCTGAACCTACTTAAACTGCAATTTTAAAAACCCAACTGCACAGTTCTCCGCGCGGGTGCCTCGGATGAGTGCTGTTGTGATGTCAAAAGCTTGGACACATGTAGGCATTGTTCCACAGAGCTGACCTGGTAGGGAGAGCTCCCACGGAGAATGGTGTTTGCAGCATCGCTCCACTCTCCAAGCTCTCTGCAGCCTGTCATTCTTTAGGGCTGAGCTGCCGTCTCAAGTTCCTCCACAGTGGGTCTCTGCTGAGGAAGGACTTCAGCCAGGGGGTTTAGGTTTGAGTGTGCCCTCCTTGAGCATCGTCTTCAAGGCACTATTTGCTTAGCTAGAGAGGTGACATTGCTAAAAACCAGGGCTCTGGGTTCCATATGGGGGCGAGGGCTGTGAAAGTGATCGAGGCTTCACTTCTTGTCTGCTTGAGGTCTTGTGGCGCCCCACACTATCACCGAGAGCAGAAAGAAAGATCGTGTGGGTGCCAGCTAGGACCTGGGGTGTGAGATCTGGTATTCCAGCTGGGCCTGGGCCACTTAGAACTTTATTTGTTGATGTCCCTTGTTCTGGCTGCCTTCTCAAGTCTGGGTGAAGCTATGGCTCCCCCTTCGGCATGCCACCTTTCATACCGCGAAGGCTTTGACCTCCAGGCTTAGAGGTGATGTTTCTTCAGGAGAGGCCCTTGGGAGGACGCCATCGGTTCACATTCCTGTCTCTTCCATGGCCATATAGAACATATGTGTAGCAAAGTTGATCTTCATCCCATGTTGCCTTTTCTCCCTGAACATGGCTGTCTGTCTGTCCCCATGTACATACCTCTTCTGTAATGACAGTGACCGGAGGAGAGAGAGGGGTTTGGACTTGTGAGCTGGCAGCCTCATTGGCGGGATGCACTGAGCCCTGGAGGTCCTCGTCTGTGCCAGTGTGAGCCTGCAGGGTTACAGAGTGCTTGAATTGTTAAGTGTGAAGACAGGGGCTCCCGCACTTCCGTGGGAGTACACATGTTCCGTTTGGACCCTTGCCTCCTCTGTAAGTTGGAGTATGTGAAGGTCCCGGGCGGACACTGTTCCCATGTCCTTGGAGATGGTCAGGTAATGACAATTCTGGGTAGGGTGCTTGAGTGGCAGGGACTTGTGCACTTAAGGATGGAGAGGCTATGTATACGGCCTGGGCATTTGTCTGTCCTGGCTCTGAGAATTCCTTCTCCAAGACTCTGTCCTGCCCGACCACATACACAGTCATGCACATGTGTGGACGTGTACCCACTTACACAAACTCACAGTTTTGGAAAATTACTGGTAGAAAAATGTTGCATGCGTTTGTATGTTAATGATACTACCTAGGTTTGGGGAGGGACTGGACTTGTTTTTAATGGTAAAAAATGGTAGCTTTCTGGAGGCCCGATTACAGTTGCTTTACTTCTCAGGGAAGTTACCTCACCCTCTGAGGTGAGGATTGTTGGTAGCGCTTAAAGTCAGGTCAGCATGTCCTGAACACCTTGTTTCTCCCCAAGGAGATGGTCGTGTGTGTAGGTTGTTTGCTTGGTTGTATGGCTGCTATTGTCCTCTGTCGGCCTTGATGATACGTGTGTGTGTGTGTGTGTGTGTGTGTGTGTGTGTGTGTGTGTGTGTGTGTGAGAGAGAGAGAGAGAGAGAGAGAGAGATGAGGATCCCTCCCAGTAACTTATACACTTCACTTGTTTTTGTAAACTGGCTGCTGTTGTTGGCGTCTCTGTCCAACGGATTCTTTACTCCTATGAAGACATAACGTTTTCTCAGAGAACCCTGAACTACTGTTTGTTTTTAAATCTGGGCTTCAGCTTAAGTTTCTCTTCCATACCTCCACACTGAAGCTGTTGGACCTGGACAGGCTAACGGATCTGCAGAGGGACCTGGACAGGCTAACGGATCTGCAGAGGGCCCTGGACAGGCTAACGGATCTGCAGAGGGCCCTGGACAGGCTAACGGATCTGCAGAGGGACCTGGACAGGCTAATGGATCTGCAGAGGGACCTGGACAGGCTAACGGATCTGCAGAGGGACCTGGACAGGCTAATGGATCTGCAGAGGGACCTGGACAGCCTAACGGATCTGCAGAGGGCCTGCAAGGCTCGTTCCACGGTCATGGTGGTCTTTCTACACTTCAATGGAGGAGAAAACTGGCTCCGAACTCAACCGTATGCAGAGACAGAACCAAATGAACGTTGTGTAGGGACAGGGAAAGTGATTTGGCATCAGGAACTGGCCCACACACTTAGGCTGACAGGTCTGAGTGTCTGCGATTGGCACATAGGACCCTCAGGGGGACTAAGGGAAGCATTGTAGCTTAGTCCAAGAACCAAGGGCTGGCAGCGGAGGGTGCAATGTCCTCCCGAAAGCTGATGTCTCTATACTTAGGGAGAAGTGCTTAGCCATGCTCAAAGACAATCAGGCAGTCAGAATTCTTTCTCCTGTCCAGGGGTTCGTTTTCTGGTTTCTGTAGGCCTTCATCTGTGGCCGGAAGGGACCTTCCTTTCCTCTACCAGGGAAGACCGTGCTTTACCTAGTCCATCCATGCAAACGTTAATCTCATCCAAGGCACATCAGAATTTGGTTTTTTGTTTTTATTTTATTTACTTTATTTATTTTTTCTTGCCTCTGTCCCCAAAGACAGGGTTTCTCTGGCTGTCCTGGGATCAGGCTGACCTCAAACTCAGAGATCCTCCTGCCTCTGCCTCCTGAGTGCTGGGATTAAAGGCGTGCACCACAACTGTCCTCATTTTATTTTTTATTTTTATTTTTTCTTGCATCAGGGATGGAGCTGAGGGCCTGGAACACGTTAGGCATACACTGAGCTACATCCAAGCCAAGAATAATGTTTAAACAAATATCTGGACATCCTGTGCACAGTCCAGTTCAACAAACATGTAAAATGGATTAAAGACACAGAACCAACAGAAGGTACATGTTGTACATATAATAAAAAAGTCCCCGTGTAAAGAATTACTTACACAGTTATGAAGGCTAGGACTTTCTGGAGTCAAACGTAAAGATTATGCTTTTTCTTTTCTTCTGCCAGCCTAGTACATTGATTCAGATTCTTCCAAAAGCGAACAGCTGTTGGCCAATTTCACTCTGATATTGTTTTATGCAAAATGTTTATGAATGTTTTAGTGTTTTTAGAGCTTATTGTTCTGTTTTGTTTTTTTAAAAAAATTTCTGTACTTCCTCTGTGTGTGCGTGCGTGTGCGTGCGTGCGTGTGTGCTTGCCTGTGTGAGCATGTGGGTGTTTCCCAGTAAAGCAGTCTGTGTATTTTAACTTTCTGGCCTCCATTTTGTCACATGACTTTGACTATCACCGGCATCTTACGGAAGGAGGCAGTAAGGCCACAAGGAAGTATGATAGAGGAATAGGCAAACACTGCTGGACTTTGTGGGTGTTTCCAGCAGCTGAGTACAGACCTGCCTAACACGCCATGTTAGGTGCCCCCCCAGCCTGCCATGATAGTGTGTCATGTGCTGTAACCCTTCTTTTTACCTTCCTTCTTGGGAGGACACCCCCTACAGACGCCCACCCACATCGAAGCAGTGTTTCCCCAAGCTGGGGCCACTGCCAAGGACGTGTGATTCCCACTCCCAGAGCCACACTCCCAGTTTGGTCAGGGCAGGCTGGGTGCATCCCGAGTAACCCTGTCCACGCCTCAGGCTGGGGAGCAACACACTCTACCTGAGCTAATAGCTTCATGGCATGGTCAGGTTAGTGTCTCCTAAATAATTTAGGGAAGTCCACGGAGCACAAAAACCCAGCAAGTGCGGATTCATCCTTCCAACACCGCCTGAGCTTTGCGACCCTCAGCCTCAGCTCTTCCCTCCCTGGACACAAGTGTATGTCTGGGGCTTTCTAAGGCTTCTATGCCCTAAACTTTTAAGGACTTTATAACTCGTTCTGTTCTGTGAAAGTATTAGAAACGGAAGTGGGGATAGATGAATCAATCCTTCACATTCAAAACTGTTGGCTCCTCAAACAGAGGGAATATGACCACCAAATGTGGCTCTGAGATTCTCTGGCTCCTAAGCATGAAAGGACAGAGACAATGTACTTGAAGACGACCCTTGCTCATTGTATAGCTCTAGTATTTCTTTCCCAAGCTCCCTTCTCCAGCCACTTGCCCCTGGGAGACTTGCTTTTGTGGTCGTTGCTTTGTTAGCCAGCAAAGCAAGGAGATAAGCATTAAGCCTTTACCTTGCTGGCCTCCTTCCAGAAACAACTGGAGAGTTCCTTGTGCTGCCCTTGAAGGCAGCACTCAGGTGAGCCAGGGCTGTAGACATAGCCAGATGCCGTCACCTCAATTGTGAATCTGAGCTGATCTTTCAATGGGCTCACACATCTTGTGACTCATCTTATTTACCAGTGAGTACTGTGAAGGCCCTGTATCCCAGATGGACACAAGTCAGCTCCATGATAGGAAGCCAGCGCTCTTACTGACCCTCAGCTGCTGCCCCTGGACAGGCCCCCAGCTTCCAGCACGTGGTTGTCCTTTGTCACCTGGGGAACTCAGTTTGCCCGTGGATGGGTGTAATACCCCAAAGCAACCCAGGACATATGGAAAGGTGGTGTTGTGATTGGTGGCCTTGTAGGCTGCCTCAGGGGTGTGGCTCCCAATCTTTACTTCTATTGATTAGTCTTCCAGAATCATCTGTAGGCATCTGGGCTGGGTGAGTTTACTAGTACATACTTTGCAATGAACATAAAAAGATATAGTTTCCTGCTTTTCCTTCCCTCCCTCCCGTGATGGAGATGTAGCTCTTGCATAGCATGTGCAAGACCCTGGGTTCAACTCCCGGGAGCACCAGAAAAACCAACAGACAAACTTGAAAAATGGGGAATGGCATTTGTTATTTTGGAGTAGCCCTTCTTCACACCCCTAAATTCTACCTCTCAGCTCTCTACCTTGTAAATGGAGCTGTAACAAATTTCTGACCAGGCATGTGGGTCTACACAGTGGCCATTTGCTGGAGTTGACTAAACACAGCCCATCCTGTCCCTCTAGCTGTGTGACCTTGGGCATGCTCCTTAACATCTCTGAGTCAGTTTCCTCCTCAGGGAAACAGGCAGAGCACTCTCTTACCCCACGCGGTGGTTGTGAGAGACAATGGAGTAGTCAGCACAACCGTCTCTAGGGGCCTGGATGGAGAAGGCAGCTTTTGGGAGCTGACACCTACTGAGTAGGCGTTCCTTCATCACACTTCCAGAACACGTGGGGTGTGCAGCCCTGATCCATACAGGGGTCTCTGTGGTGCTATTGTGGCTTCTCTTAGAATTCTGTAGTCCGGGGAACAAAGGGGTTTTAAGACAGGAGCCCCAACAGCTCAAGTAGTGAATGTGGTCATACTTGAGTATGTATGACTGTTCGGTATTCATACAAATGATTACAAGGTGCATACAACAGCAGACCCACAAGGTGCATCCTAGTAGAGGCTTCGGTAAGGTAAGTTGAGAGAGAAGACATAGCCAGGCTGATTGCTTAGAGGAAGGAGCAACCGTGAGCATTAGGGGATGATGTGCTTAGGGCTGGGCCTGGTGGGAAGGGACATAGTAGGAAGACTGCATGAGGAGGAGGTTGTGTCTGAGGTGTCTCTCAGGGACTTCCGGCTGCATGGCAGGGAGGCCAGGAGCGTTCTGGGCTCCTTTGGTTGTGGGGCACCCAGGGAAGCATGGGTTAGGTGGAGAGTCAGGCTGGGGGCTGTATGCCTTGCTGACTCGGCCCCCTCTCTCCCTGCTAAGCCTCACTCTGTTCCCCTTTCTTCCTGGCAGCAGAGTCCCCTCCCTTGCTGCACTCAGGGACATGCCTGCCAGCACTTCTACCCCCTCTCAGACTTCACTGTCAGCCCGCAAGTCTTCAGGGACATGAAAAGCAGCCACTCCTTACACAAGGTTGGGGAGCCCTGGTGTCTGGAGGTAGGTCTCGGAGCAGAATGACGGACGGTATGAGATGAGCCAGCCCCGAAATGAAGCCACCCATCCAAAGTTTACCTCCCAGGAGGGCAGAACCCATGCAGCCACCTCCTTCCCTGGATTCTCCTTGGGTCACTTTCATTTCAGGTGCCATGATGTCTGGCCATGCTGACCGCTGATAGGGAAATCATAGCCATAAAACCACCACTTTACAAGAGGAGGGTGGAGGTGGTTCTAGGCTGCATGCGTGATGCCCAGCTGGCTCATAAAGGCCACATGACCCAGCGTCACACGCAAGAATGAATGTTATCCCATAAGTATTGAACGTAGAAAGTAATTTCCTGGGGCTCTTTATGGCTCCCACTGGAAGGGAAGCGACCACCTCAACGTTGCCATTGCTACTAGCAATTAGCAGTCTATAGTATAGATTTTTCTTCTTTTTTTCAAATTCAGGGTGCTGAGAAATGCCTCCCACCCCACAAGATCCCTGGCTAGCAGAGGCAGGCACAGCCCAATGACTGCTCACAGATGTTGTTCTCCAAGGACAGGAAGCATTGTTAATTTCCTTTAAATAATTCAATGCAATGTCAATACCCCACACGACTCCGTGCTCTGGAGTGACAGCTCTCTTCAAATTAGTAGTCCCAAGAATAAAGAACTTGCAGAACATTCTTTTATCTTCAGGAAAGCAAACATCAATGCAGACTTTCAAAAAAAAAAATTAAAGTAACTCTTAGATTTAGATAGAAGATGATGTTTTGGTTTTCATGAATATTCAGAAGCCAATTAGCGGAGTCCTTTTAAAACTGGTGATTGTGTCCCTACTAGGTGCTGAGTGTATGCTATGTGCTGAAGGGTACTGAGTTAGAAAACAGAGCTTCTCTCCTGGGCGGGATAAACATCTGGAGAGATATGGAGCATGCACGTATATGTCTTGCGTCTAGAGAGGGAAATCGTCGACAAAATCACATTAAAACCCTTGTTCTACTTAAGAAACAGTAAACAGCCATTTAGAAGAACCAGTCACATGTAGGAAAACATGTAGATGGCATGTCACACCCAGACCCTGTACTGGCTGTTGCTCATCTAGCTTTTGATGAGTGTCTTTAGTCATTCGTGTTCACAAATTTCAGAAGCAGTTGCGGTCGTACTGACACAGTTTTGTGCTCTCTTACCCAGTGTAAGGGCAAGGGATGCTGTCCTTTGTTATGGTATTTGTTGGGTAGACTGTCATCGGTGTCCTTGGAATCCCTATGCTCTAACCATTACTCTTCATCCACGTGTTCTGGGGACGTTGAGCCTCTCCTCCTCCTCTGTCTCTGACATGCCTGCGATTGGACTGGACTTACACTCCCTTGCCTGGTACCAGCATGTGTGCAAGTATGTGAGTGTTTAGCTGGTTCAGCATAGCAGGGCACCGAGGCCCACACTTTGCAGTGACTGTGACCTTATTGAAGCTTTCCTTAGCAGATCCTGCCTGGTCAGCTTTTCCTAAGCATAGCAGCTCATTCTGACTCTTGGGAGTAAGACTAGCCTACCAGGCCTGGCAGATAAGGCTAGCCCACTAGGTCTGGCAAAGGGTAATTCATTAAACTTTGGCTAGAGTTGGGACATGGATAAAAGAGAACCAGGTGCCTATTTTGATATGAGGAAATGGAAACAGAAAGACAAGCTTCCTTGTAGCTCAAGATTTGCAGGAGCCGATTAGAAGAACCCTGGCGCCAGGGGCCTTCAGCATTTCTTCTGCTTGTCCTTAGGATGGCAATAATAAAAATAAAAAAAAAAAAGAGCCATGTTTCCAGATGCAGGATAAACTCACGGAATGTGAATCAGCTAGGCACAAAGGTGCCAAGCAAGAGCAAGTTCCCAAACCGCCCTCTGCCTCAGGTCCCCTAGTCCATAGATAGGCTGTGTATGAGAGAGCAAGCGTGCACAGCAGAGCAAGCGCACGCAGGAGGCCCCACAAGCCTGCGCCGCAACTCTCTCTTTCTGTGCTTTCCATCCTGCGTGGAGAATCACGTTTAACATTGTTAGTACTCTCTACTTCAGGAATTTGGGTGGAGTGTGAAAATCCCAACCTGTGGTGTGAGCATTCCAGAAATGGCTCTAGGGAGCTAGATGATTGGCAGTCTCCAAGCAGCAAGTCCCCAGTCTGTCACCTCTATTGGCAAGACTCTCGCTCCTCCTTGATGCGATGCCTGGATGTGTAAAAAGCCTGGTAATGGAATACCGGCCAGGCTTGCTCCTCTGGGTACCCAGGGAGATCCGTTGACATTTCGCAGAGACTTCCTGAGGTCTGGGCACTACTGTAAAGGAGTGTACTGCCGCATTAACTCCTTGGACCCTGACAGCAGCCTCAAGAGTCAGCACTGCACACGCCCATTCTGCAAATAGAGGGGACTGAGCCAGAGCCATAGAGCAGCTCAAGATCACACAGCTAGAGAGTGGCTGCCATAAAACGCCGCTAATGACAGGCGTGCTGTTGTCATTCGTGGATGAGCATTTCCTCTGCTTTCCAGAAAGAGGATGCATTTGATCCTGTTGGCCGCCTTGCATTCTTGAGAACTGGAGTTAAGAGTCTCAGTCAGGGGATCTTCCATATCATCTCCAAGTAACACCCATTGTCCTTCCTTGTTACTGGGCTTAGGCCCTGACCTTTGCCATCTCTTCCTCTAGGGAATTCAGTAGATAGACTGGTTGAGTAAATATGACTAAGAAAGTCAACACCCACCTGGACAGGCGTGACTCACTTCTTTCTAGTTAGTTATTCACGTACATTGTAGAGCTGGCCACACAAACTCACTGCACTGGGGCTGTGAATAGTGACAATAATAGGGTGTGACACAGCATAACTGCCTGCAGATAAGAGAGGGCTTGCGGTAATTGCTTAGTCACCACCACTGCCATTGAAATACTTGCAAACAAACTTCTTAAATAGTTCTTTGTCAGGAACCTTCTCTCACTCCCCATTTCCTTCCTCTTTGGGGGCTCTGTGAACTTTCCCCAGTCAGTGGCTGGGGAACTAGCAAGATGGTACACTCACTCTGTCTCCTCAGCTTTTATTTTTATTTTTGGTTGACTTACCCTCTGGCTAGCATTGAGCCTGTTTTGACTTCACTTTTAGGTGTCTGTTTTCAGAGAGGGCCGAACTGGGAATGTTCCTCACTCCTTAGCCTGGAAACCTACAAGCGTAAGGGGGAAGGGCAGTTGTGCTCAGTCTGCAAAGCCAGTGTTGGAGATGGGGAGGTTGACCAGTTGGACAGGGGAAATGAAACTCTCCCTAGGTTTATTAGACCACAGCCTGTAAGTCTGTGGCTTCTTGTGTGTCTGATTTATGAAAAGCGTGGTAGCACAGCTGGTTTTATTTTTGCTTATTCGTCACTTAAAACAGATAAAGATATTACTTCATGTTCCCAGTTCTTTACTTTTCAGCTATATATGGAAAATGAGTATATTCATTAGAAGGGATGTTCCTCTCTCTCTCTCTCTCTCTCTCTCTCTCTCTCTCTCTCTCTCTGTGTGTGTGTGTGTGTGTGTGTGTATGCCCTGATTTGTAAATCTTTGTTATAACTCCATGTTAGCAAGCATCCAGCTACCCCCCTCAATAAAAATGTATTTAGCAGCCTAAGCAACAACGTCAAATGCACCCCCTAAAGGTAAAGTCTGAATTTGGATGAGCCTCAGCAGTCATAGGTGGGCTCGTGTTATGCATGCTCCCCCCTTGTATTGTGACTCTTCAATGTGAAATGCTCTCCTTTGCGCACAGGGAGGGCTTCTAACTCCTCCAAGCTGTCCCTTCGAGAGGTGAGAACCCCTTGCCACCGCTCCCAAGCAAAGGGCGACTCTTCCCTAGCTTTCACTGCTACAGAGCACTTGGCAGAGGGTGTGTGTTGGAAATACTGGAGAGGCAGATTCTGAAATAGTTTGTGATGCCCTAAATGCTTGAACCGTGGTTTCCTTGTACAGCATAGAACCCTTCTGTATAAAAATTCACGCAATCCCCTCCTCCAATCTGCACCTCTTTGACAGAGTGCATTCTTGTCACTGTGGTTTTCTAGGCGAAATGGGTGCATGGTTCCATCCCACTCGCTGACTACAAGAAGGGGACTAGCCCATGTCCTCACTCCCGTGTTTATCATTCCTTGGACCGAGAGAAAGCTGTGTCACTACGGACATTATCGCTGCTTTGAACACTTGTCTCCTCCCCTGTGAGCTGGTACGTGGGATAAGAAGTCCCTGTTGTGTGGGACAGTCACCTCGGGAATTCACCTGTGGAAGATGGCTGGCTCTTCTACCTTGTGAGACCCCTTAACTTGGTGTCTGCCTCTGTTTCCCTTCCGTGTTAGTCACATGTCTTCTCCACATCCCTGACACAGGTGTTAATGTAGAAGACTCGGGCTTGCTAACTCTTTAAGGTGAAAGATTAGTTCTTCATGGGCTAGAGTGAATCAAGAGAAAGTATAAACCAGCACCAAGCCCCTCCATTCTTGTGAGCCCCCCAATAGAAATAGCATCTGGGCTCTAACATCACCTACCAGTCTCTCTCCCTCTCCTCCCCCGTCTCGTGCTGTATCTCCTCCTGTTAACAGTCTCTTTAGGATGTCAGAGAAGTATAGATTTTTGGACTTGGGCGCAGAGGGGAAGCATCCCTATTCTGGAACGAACGAGGCTTTCTTTTCTATTAAGGGCACCACTGTGGTGTAAGCAGAGTGAAGCTCATACTCCTCCTCCTCCCTTGTCCTGTGAACCTCATTTGAAAGGCATTCATTGTCCCAGCCACTAGTTTAGCAAGAGCCTGTAAAAGAAGTTAGTTCATTCTCTGTCCTTCACGCACACATTCCTGCCTCTGCCCAGAAAGGCCATTTCAAGCCCGTTTGAATAAAAGCAAAAACAAAAGGTGTGTGTGTGTGTGTGTGTGTGTGTGTGTGTGTGTGTGGAGGGGGAGTATATGCATGTGTGAGGGGTGTGTATACCGTCGGTACACGTGGGCACTCTGTACATGTGTGTGGAGAGGCTAGAAATCATCCACCGGTACCCTTTCGGCTTCTTGCCTGCCTGGGTTTTCAGGGTTTCTCCCTGAACCTGGAGTGATGGATTTTTACATGCCTGCTGAGGTTCTGAATTCAAGTCCTCAGGCTGGGCTCAAGACAGTTTGCTGAGCCGTTTCTACCACCTCTCCATATGCCCTCACTCTGTTTCTAGTTTGGGGGCCGTGTGGTAGAAGCCACATGACTCTTGATGAAGTCAGGATCAAGTTTTGGTTGCCCTGTCTGGACCCAGGGTTGCTCACCTCTGCTCAGGCTGAGAATGAGGAACAAGGTGACTTTTGTACAGCAAAGTTAATAACTGTTAAAAACCTTGGGTGTGTGCTTGTCTGAGCACATGTCTGTCTGTCCCTCTGTGGTGTTACACAGGATGTGATCACTGTCATCGTCCATGACCCCTGCCACAAGAGAGCAAAGCCTTTCCCTGAGATGTGTGTGTGTGTGTGTGTGTGTGTGTATGATTGAGTGTGTGTGTGTGTCTGTGTGTATGATTGTATGTCTGTGTGTGTGTCTGTGTCTGTGTGTGTGTGTCTGTCTGTGTGTCTGTATGTGTGTACATGTGTTTTTATACCAGTGGAGTTCACAGGATAATATTGGGTGTTATTCCCCCCCCCATCATCTTTGTAAGACATGGTCACTTTCTGGAACTACTAGGTGAGACTGCCATTCCCGGGGACACTCCTGTGCTTACCTCCCCTGGGATCACAAACGTGCATCTCCATGCTTGGCTTTTTATGTAGGTTCTGGGGACCAAGTTCAGGTCTTAATGCTTGCGGGCTTTGCCTGCTGAACTGTCCCCCACCCCATTCTTTTATTTTGAAGGGGTATTGGTTTGATGTAGTTTTCCCTCCTAAAGCTAATTTTTAAGGACGGATGCCTGTTTCTTCCCCTGCCCCATCTCTTAGGCCCTTCTTGGACACACAGAGGGAATCCCTGCTTTGCCGGTTGGCTTCTCAGTTGTCAGTGCATCTCCACCAGCCTTGATTGCTCTTCTTCATGAGATGCCATAGGCTGTACACCAGGGTGCTTTGGGCCAGCCTTATGGGCTTATGAGAATTCAGGCTAATGCTGTTGGTGAGAGTGGCATGTTGTTACTATCTACAGAGGCAGCAGGGTGGAATGAAATGGTCTTTGGAACCTTCTATGTTGAATTACCTGTTTCTTTGCAAATGCCAGGGTAGATGAGCAAGATTTGGTCATGGCGTCTTAAGTGAAGATAGAGCATGATCTGTAGACTTGTCGACCTAAGCCTGGTTCTCTTGGGCTGTCTCAAGCCCAAGACGGGAGGCGGGAGGGTCTGGAGTTGCTTGCAGTGTTTGTCTGTCTCTACCTAGGTTCTCCAACAAGCCGATAAGTGCCTGGGGAGACTTAGCTGTTGCTTCCCCAGCTGTTTTGAGGTTATGCTTTCTAAGGGAGATGTGGAAGGAAGGGGGTGGAGCTTATCTGTGCTCCTGTCCTCTTGGGAAATGATGGCAGGTGACCTGAAAAGTCCTCGGCTCAGAGTGTCACACTCAGTGAATCGAAGATGATGCATTTGGCTAGGGAAGGTAACAGCAATCGCACACATGTAAATGCTTGTGCAATCTAATTCCTGTCTTTGTAATTACTTGGAGACCATCCATTGCAGCCAGCTGAGAAGAAGTATGAGCAGTGACCCAGGCAGGAAGCAGAAATTGCAGGGGAGGAGGAGGGCACCAGGAACACGATGTAGCTTTTCTGTCTCTGAAAATCCTTTTAGAAGCAGGGAAAGGCACAGTAGTCTTCCAGACTCGCCATTCAACTTTCCCGTCCCAGTGTGCAGTCTCTTGGAGAGTGTGAAGGACTCACAGCCCTCACGAGTCTGGTTAAAGGGAAGGATGGGTGCTGATGAGCGAAGGAAGGCAGCAGGTCTCCATGGGGGAGGACGATCTTTCAGGCGGGACAATGGGCAGCACTTAAAAAAATAAATCATGAACTGAAAACCGAATGGGTGCCTAGCAAGCCCTGGGTTGGAGTGTGCACTGAGGAACCAGGCGTGGTGTTCTATTGTGTCTCGATGCTCACCTATCTATGGGAAGTGCGTGATGCACAAAATGACCTGCTGTGCTCTGAGTGAGGTTGCCATCTGTCCGGTTGACATTAGGGTTTTGGAAATGTGATGTCATTTCTATGAACACCCACACGAGAAGTGCCCCCACCCAATTTGGGTGACAGATTACATGATGGGGCCCAGGGAAGACAAAAGCACTAAATATTCACTTCAGGAAAACATAGCAGAAGATGCTCTCCTCCTCCCAGATGAAAGGCAGTGAATGGGCTTCGAATCCCATTAACAAAGATGGTTGGCTGCAGTTAAAACCGGGGCCACCCTCTGGGCATGGCTGACCGGAGAGTAACAAGTGGGAGTTGGTCAGTGGGTGATGCTGGATCTTTGGGGGGGGGTGTGGAATCAATCCCAGCTCCAGCTCAGCCATAGCCAAGTAAGAGAGCCTCTCTTCCCCCGTTTCTTCCTTTTAACTCTTTCAGTTGGATGTTTTCTCGGTGGCAACCATATGTTACCTGAATTTAATAATAAGGGCCCGGCGTTTAATGCAGGTCGTACTGGTTAAGTCAGCTTCACATTGAAGATCCCCCTGCCTCAGCTCCCGAACGCCGGGAACAGAGGTGTGTGGCGCCTCTCCTGCTCCAAAAGTTAAAATTCATGCAGGCTTTCGTGAAAGGGCACACTTGATAAGAGAGCATGCGGTGTTGGTCCCTGGGCGTGGTCTAGTTTGCGGGTAATTGCCAGCACCGGTCAGCACTCTGAGTTAACCTTGCCAGGGACTGGCAGAGTGATCAAGTGTACAGAACCTGAGAGATTTCCCGTTCCTATCTTCATTTGTCAAGACAGCAGAGCAAGCGGTGATGTATGTGGAAATGGCATAATTCTCTGTCTTTTCGCTGGTCCCCATCCCTTGTAGGCCTGGCAGGGTTTATTTGATATTAATACTCCCTATTCTCTATGGACACCTGCCATCTTGAGATGGGTGGCCTGTAACTGTAGTCCCGGTCACTGGGAGGCTTGGACTGGAAGGGCCACTTGAACTCAGAGTTCAAGGCCGGCCTTGGGAACACAACAAGAGACCCCACCTCACGGAACTCCGCAGACTGAGGCCCTGTAGTCTCTGCTCTTTTTACACAGATTCCTGCTCTCCCTTCACAGCTCCCCCAGGAAACAAATGTCCCGTTATAACTTCGAGTGTAAATAAAGCGATGGCTGACATTTACTGCATGCTTATTCTAGATCCCAGGCTTTGTTTTGAAGTTCCTTTCTGTACAATTCTCATTCAGCCCTCCCAGTCAGTAGCAACTGCTTATTTTAACAAGAAGGAAACTCACACACTTTTTATTTTATTTTATTTTTTTAAATGATTTGTCCCCAGTTCTGCTGAGGGTAATTATTGGGACCTGGGTAGTTAAAGCCTGGGGCTTCAGAGGTTTTCCACGACAGGGTGCCCACCTCCCCAATGCCCAGATCCCTTCTTTCCTGTGAAATGGCAGCTGTAAGCAGAGGTGCACATGCTCTCCAGACTCTGGCTGATGATGGTTGGGACAGGAGAATGAGAGACCTGTCTCCAAGCCCAGCTGGAACATCCGGGTCTCTCAGCAACTGGCAACATAGAGTTTTGTTTTGTTTTGTGTGTGTGGTTTTGTTTTTTAAATAATTAGAAACAGTTCAACTCTTGTTACCACCCACGGTAAGAAAAAAAAAATTGCTTAGCTCCCACAAATTAAGAGAGAAGGGGGAAAAATAAGGCCACTTGGTGGAATGATTAAAACGGGGTTTGAGGCCAAAAGTATTTCCGAGAGAGGGCATTGGACATGTGACTGCCTGGGTGGGGGTTGGGGGCCTCAGTCTCTACTTTTTTTTTTTGGCCTGGTTCAGGTTCATGGTTGTTGCTCATGAGGGAAGGGAACCTAATGCCCAAGATGACTCTGGGAGGAAACCCACATGTTTCTGTGCTTGTTAATGGTATGTCTTCTGTGTGGGTGTGAGCACTGAGGCCCTAAAGCCCATATTTGCACAGTGTGTGGTCCTTATAGGGCTGTGCTTCGGTCCCCATGCTGGTGGCCCAGGAGGAGGAGGTCTTGGCACAGCCCACAGCTTGTCCCACTGTATGGACCAAATCACTGAGGCAGGTTCCTTAGGGGTGTGCGTTTATGATCACTCACCGCCATTGTTCATGGGTCTGTGTATGTCGTGGCTCTATTTACCCGCCCTCCTTAGGGCTGACAGTGGCAGAGTCTCAGTGCAATCTCTCAGGCAAGACAGATGTGCCACCCGCTGGATACTGCCCGCGCCTCCTCCTTGTCTCTAAGTAGTCACATGGGCAGAGGGATGACGGGCTTCCTCATCCTCCTGGGAGGTAGATGGAGGGCTTGCGGCTGGGCGTGGAGGGACATCCCACAGGAGGGCGCTGGCTCCCTGTGGCACCCTGAGCCACGTTGCTTTGATTCCGATCTGTGACGGCTGCTGTGGGGTGGCCTCCTCTTGCCATCCTGACTTGTTTAAGTTTATGCTTTGTTGGCAAGCAATGTTTTGATGCTATTCTTCTCATAGCCAGAGGCCAAGAGCCCTTGTGGAGCAATGCCTGAACTTAATAGTTTTCATCTGGATACTAGGGAGGGTATCAAGAAACAGGGGCGGGGCGGGGCGGGGCGGGGGTGGGGAGTCTTAGCACTCGGTCCACCTCCCAGACCTTCATGTCTTACTGTTTGCTTTCGGGCCACTGTATACGAGTGATTCCCCCTCCTTCAGAGGGAGTCGCGTCCCATGGCATTGCATGCTGACCCCACAATTGTAGGTCAAAGGACATAGTGCCCCAATGGTCTTTCAGATGGGTTACAAGCACACATGCCAAAGTCCCCATCACACTTGATCTGGAGTGTCTTGGCAACACTTGGCTTCTTTCCTGGCTACTGCCAAAGTTTGTCCATCCACCTATATGGTTTGTAACGTTGGGTGACTTTGTTCTACCCTTCTGGCTGGCTGGGAGCCTGGTCCCCTGAGCAGTCTTAGGCACACAGAACAGGACTGTGTGAGCTTGGCAGATGAGGAATGAAGACACATGGAAGGTACAGGGTACATGGTGACAACTATGGGTCTTCAAATCCTGCTCGTCTAGGCTAGACCTTCCCTGTGTGGGCATGAACCTGGAAATGTGAAAAGCCCACATTGTATGTGACAAGGATTGCAGCCCCAGGGGGACTGGACTCCAACTCATTGGATGTCATCTAGTACTCCAGTGCTGGTGCCAGTCTACCCTGAAGACAAGGGTTGAGATTAGAAGGGACCCTTCTGCGTCTAGTCAGAAGTCATGGGCTGAGTTTAGTTCCTCGTCGTCTCCCTGGAACCTCAGCCCAATCTGAGACCTGTTCCTCTCTGAGGTTACCACCAGAAGGAATCCCAAGGTCAGCTTCTAGGGGGTCTGAGCTCTGTCGGCAATCAGACGCTCTACCTGTGTGAACAGGCTCAGTGTGAATGGGCTCAGTGTAAAAGGCCTGTGTCGTGAAGTTGTCAGGGAAAGCTGCAAGTTCACCTTCAGAGTTTTGGGAGTCCTCAGAGCTGTGCTTCTGACCCGCGCCTGGACACCGTGAGGCCTGTTTTTCTGCCTCTCCAACTCTACACTTCTGCAGCTACTGTGCCCCCCCCCAAATCTTGCTGAACCACGTCCTCCATCTAGTAGTTCATCTCCATCCTTGCCTCTTTAACACCAAGCCTTTGCTCCTCTTCCCTTAGCCCGCATTGACCCAGGGTGTGTACCTGCCTGTCAGAAGCAGACCCACTGGGTGGTGGGTGGGTGAGTGGCCAGAGCTTCCAAGCATTCTGGCCTAAGACACTCTTAGAAAGCTGCAGTGACGTAAGAAGGGACCTGTTCAGATGAGGGCGAGCCTCTCTGAGATTTAGGGTGAAAAAGATTTTCTCTAGGATTAAAAAAGAAGAGATTGTTCAGAGAGATGATGGGCCTGTCCTGCACATACACAGATAGCAGCGAGTCAGAGAGATGCTGATAAACTGAACATTACCTAACAGGTTAGGTTTGTGTGCAAGTGGACTTCGAGGTTTGTTGGGCCTGGCCTCCTAGGGAAAGGCAATAAAATAACTCAGACAAGGAAATGGACTTATCAGAGCGACCTAAAAATACAAAAGCACACAGCACAGGCTCTTGAGAAGCTAACCCCAGCTGGAGTAATTTTAATGTTTTGCAGTAATTGGTGGGTTGCAAGAAGTCTGCTGCAGAATCTGGAAATTGTTGAGGTGACTAACAGTACCCCACCTACTCTGTGAAGCCTCTCTCTAAACGTAGGTACAGAAGGTGGCTGGCTATAAGGCTCTGAGGCCACATTACCAGGTGATATAGGAGCCCAGGACAGAAATCCGCAACACCTAGCAAAGTGGATAACACAGGGTGAGTCACACCAGTAAGCCCAGCATTCAGGAGGCTGAGGCAGGAGCAATGCTGTGAGTTGAGGCTGCGAACCATACCCCAGCCATTTATACGAGAGATGAATATCTGTGTGTTTTTGCTACCTTATTTCCCCAAGGACTGGTGCTTGGGAATTTTTTTAGGGGGTTGCTTTCTTGGATTTTGTTAACAGCTCAGAAATGTGGGGGGGGGGGGAAGACTCTCCGAAAACATTATGTACAGGAGGAAGGGTAGAGTCCACAGGGCAACCATGATGCTATTGGCAAGGTTAGAGATGCTATAGACCAAGTTAGATGTTTACAGCTTTGCTAAGAGCTCCATCCTGCTGTTAGAGCCCTGCGTCTTGTAACCAGGAAGCAGGCTGAAGCCCTGGGTTGAGTTCAGCAAGTTTGTTTTGACTTGTGGCCCATGAAGAGAGTGAAGCCCTGATTATGTAATGTTAACTGGGCTGGGAATGTCAGCTGGGCCCTGCTTGCCAAAGCTTGAAGAGCTGGGAGCAGACTATGTTTAGTATGACTAATCCAGCTTGGCGGGGGTAAAGGGGTGGGTGGGTGTCGCTCTGAGAGTGAGGGATGACTTATGCTATTTCAAATATTATCACTTTGCCTGCACTTTAGCTGCTCCCGAAGTGATGTAAGTAGCCAACTAAGTTGAGGCCTCGTTAAGTGATCAACTAGTACAACACTGACTGTTGACTGCTGGGGTCAAGACACCAAGGTATTCTGCTTGCGATCGGAGAGCCAGGCTCTCGGGTCCTGGGAAATTCTTCCTATAGCAGCCTGTGCTGGTCAAGTGTGGCTGCCAGGGTACTCAGTAATTAAAGCCGGTATGCAAAGCCAACACCAGATTCCATAATAAAAGTCGCAGCGAACCCCAATAAAAATGTAAAGTAAAGAAAAACGTGGCCCACTTTCCTAATAAAGATCCAGATGTAATTCAGACTCCCGTCTCCGACCTCCTCCACCTTTATTTGGGCGCCTTTTACCCCTTTTGCTCTCTCCTTCCCCCAAAAGGTCCCTCTTGGTCCCTCTTATGGGACAAAAGATCCCCATTTTCATGCAGATGTCTTTAGTTGGAGGCAAAAAATAATCCAGAAGCATGTTTGCACAACCCACCACCCTTAAACAGCGCGCTCCCTGCCCCCACCATGAGAAGGTTGCTCTTTGGCGGGGTAGACGCCCTGCCTGAGGTGAAGTGGGGGCTCGCTTTTGTCCCTTCCCTGATGAATGGATGTAAAATGTTCACTGAACCTGGAAACACCTCCTTTTGTGCCTGGTGCCCCCCTAACACAGGCTGTTAAACTTGGGGCAATTGCTCATGGTGGGGGATTGAATGGGGCCATTGTGGGCAGAGGGGCTCACACTGAAGCCATTGTGGGCATAGAGATGTCATTGTTTCCCACGTATTAAGGAGTGGACTCTGGGGACCCCCAGGCATCAGTGTGTCCAGCCGCTGTTCCAGCCACTATGCGGACTGCACAGCGGAGTTTGTCGGTTTGAATTGTCCCCTAAAATCCCCCAGCATCAGAAAGGCTGGACAAGGTCCTCTTGGACAGGGCATGCCACGGGGTGCCCCCTACAGGATTCATGTGGTATTTCTTACAGACATTGGCATCTCAGGCTGCTCCTGATCCTGGGTGGGTCCTAGCTTCTCCTTTTTTTTTTTTTTTTTTTTTTTTTTTTTTTACCCCCTTTGATTCCTAGCCATCATTTCTGCAGGGAGATCACTTATCCTCTTCAGGCATCAGGGGGAAAAAACATTTGTTAAAAATCACCCTTCCACCTTAGGAATAACAGAAGTCCCTGTTCTTGCTGGTGGTGTTTTCGTGGCTTACCTTTGGCCATATGGCCTTCTGGGGGACTTCTGATCTTAACTGCAGCATTCCGCCTTTGTTTGTTCAAAAATCAAAAGGCGGACAGGCTATTGATGGTTTATCTGTATTAATTGCAACACCATACCTACCAACTGTCCATTCAGTTAGTAAAGGAAACCGCTACAAACCCCGCCCACGGTTTACGTGTGTGCTCACATCGCTTACCACGGTGTGTTCAATAGAGGTAGGAATATTTTGTAGATTTAGAATTGCCATGTGGGCATTTCCCACTTCTACTCTCTGTCACATAGTGTTGACTGTATTACAGGGAGCTAGGCAGGAGGTTAGGGAGAGCAAGCAGCCAGGAAGTACTTGAATTCAAACTCTGAGTGTTATTGTGTTAGTTTAGAGGCTTGGGGGTATATTCTTGGCAATGTTGGATTTGCCTTCTGTAAAGGAGGAACAGTAGGAGGGTTAACACCCTGGTAATGACACAAGCTTTAAGCTACATGCTTATAAAAGGCAATCCTGTATTCGGCTTCCTCGAAGAGAGAGGCCTGTACGTTGAAATTCCCATTCATCTCACAAGTAAGAAACTTAATGCAGGGTCACTCATAGTATTGTTCTGCCCGATTCACTGATAATTTTAGCATTCTAACTAAACCATGGTTCCGACCGAATGTAATAGAGAAGGTTCTTTTCAAATGGTTCTGGCTTGAAGGTGTTGATAAACCTGCATAGAAATTGGCTTTGTGTTTAAAAGGCCAGCTCCTGAAGCCAGTGAAGACTCGTCAGGGACACTAAACACATTTGCTTTGCCCTTGCCTTTAACAAGCATGGTAATTCTTGGCTTCTTCTTGTGGTTTAAGAAGCCCTTCTGTGAGAAGAATCCATTCTTGTGGATCTCTGTAGTGTCCGAGTAGAGACATCTTCAGATACTAATGGCCTTTCGGTTGCTCTAGGTTCTCATGCCTTCTCCACGAGCCCAGCACCACTGGAATAATTGCTCTTAAGGAAGTGGGTTTGAGGAGCTGTATTTAAAGAATTTATCATTTCAGTTCTGAGGCATTGCTTTTTGTTGTCCATCCGGCTCCGATCCCTCCCCTCGTCCCTTTCTTCTTTTAAGACCCTGTATTTCGGTAGTGCTGTTTTTAGGTACAGTTCTTGTGTCTTGCACGCATCAGGCATCCAACCCATGTTTAGTTGGCTCTGTGAATTTATGCTTGCCGTGGCCGGAAGCATGTTTGGAACGCACATACATCATTGTTTTCTCAAGTGCTTTTCCTGACAGGCTTGGCTGCCTCAAAATTACAGGGAAGGCAGAGTAGATTCTAATCGCTGTTTCTTGACCCCTGAACATGTGTATATTTTACCTAATTTATAGTTGGGAAAACAGCTAAAAAGGTTGTGTGTCTATGCCAGTCATTTAAGTTGTTGTAGTTTATAAAGCCTGGGACCCAAGGGCCACATGGGCCAGTCTACGTCCCGGGTCAAAGAGACAGAGTCCAAGAGGTTGGGCAGGTGGCTCAGTGGTTATGGGCACTATTGCTCTTACAGAGCCCCACACGGGGCTCACAGCTTACCTCCGCAAGTACCAGACATGCTCGGAGAACACTTATACACATAAAGTTTTTAAAAATCTACGATAAATTTTTAAAAGAGACAAATTACGAATACTGCCTAAGTGCTCGTAATGTTTCTGTCCCAATTGCAGATTAATTTTGCCAAGTGAGTGGACCAAACAAAAAAGCTCTCTGAGCGCTGGGTAGAGTTTGAGAACAGATGCAGTCTGCTTGTTGACGCTGAGTTCCTGTCTGTAGTGTTTTCTAATCTCCACAGCAGCCCATGGTTAGACAATTTGAGAGTATGGTGTACCATGTAGGCTTTTTTTCTTTTAAAAAGCCATTTAAATCTGTGTTACTAACCCAATGTGCAGGTAAAGCAAACTTTTCGTTGATGTTTTACCAGGAAAACAGAATGGAGGAGAACCCAGCTTTGACTTCTAGTCTGTTTGGCATTAGTTTTCCGTCTGACATTACTTGACTGTGTGGCATCGCTAACCTCTGAGCTCCTCAGGCCACTGAGGCCAGGACTTGCCCTCAGTTGATTTATTGATTTAGCGTTAGTATGGGAGCCTGGGTGGATGATATTTACTGAATGCATGAACAAACCCGATGCCTTAAGGAAAGATGCATGAGGCAGCCTGTGAACTACAACAGCAGCAGACATATCTTCTTCCCCACCCCACCCCACCCCCGACTTCTTCTCCTTCATCATCTCCCTCTCCTTCCTCCTCCTCTTCCCTCTCCCTTTCCTCTTCTTCATTTACTAAAACTGCTAGCCAGCTTTCTTTAGATCAGTTCTTCCATATTCTCTGAGCTTGTTTGCTTTTTTTGTTTGTTTGTTTGTTTTTTGTTTTTTGTTTTTTTTTGGGGGGTCTGTGAAATGGGGTTGCTGTCATGTGGCTTTATTTGGGTATGAGAAATAGTCTCTTCCAAGCTTCCTTGAAGGGATGTGCTAGACAAAAACAATATGGGTTTGTAAAAAACAACCCACAGTCCAGACTGTTCCAAGATGCTTGGTTGCATTCAGAACCAGTTCTCCAGTCTGCTTCAGGCAGGCTATTGCAACATGCTTTCCATCTGGGCCTGATGCGAGTGTGTTCCCAACTCCACGCTCTGGCAGGGACCCTGGCAGGGTTTCACCTGTGAGAGCCAATGGGCGTTGTTGCTATGGTGGAGGCATGCCATAATTTAATTTTACTTTATTATTCACTGGATGTGCCCATTGTGTGTCACCCTCTGGGTGTGTTTACAAGTGGCTTAGGAAAGCAGTGGCTGTCACATCTGTTGTCTGCTTTGACACTGTACGGTGGGTGAGTTCACACATGTTCTTGCAAGCACATGCACACCCCTTTTGGGGCTGGGGAGACTTCCCGCTCTAGCTAGGGACTGGCAAGGTTCAGAAGGACCTGCCTTCATAAGTCCCCATCCTTCAGCCGTGAGAATTCCCCTGAGACAGCTTGGGCTTAGGCAGGTGTGCTCCTAATTTCTCAAATAACACAGGTGCTCTGAACCTTAAGTAGAGTATAAATCAACATGCTGGACTTGGGGACTCACTTTGGAAGCCTTCCTAAACTGCATAAGACACACAAGCATTCATAGACAGGGGGTGGGGGGCGTGGCGTCATTTTCCACTTAATGAGAACTGGGTACTTTCAGGATAGCATCATGTCTTCCCACTGTCCTTGGCCCCTGTTGTGATGGTGATGTGTGGTCTTTCTACAGAGATGAGCAGCGTTATATTTTCAGCATCTGAGTCAATGCAGGGAGGTGAATTTGTCTTGGGACTGCACATTTAGATCCCCTTCTTATTAACAAAAAAAAAAAAAAAAAAAAAAAAAAAGAAGAATGCAGCCTTTCCACCGTAAAGCATTGCAGATGGGTTTCTGTCATTGCTGGTGTTAACAATGCCCTGTCCTCCAAATAACTTGTTAGTTTTGACCCCTGCTTCTCTTGGCAAGTGACACTTGGCTGTAAGTCCCATTCTCCAGTTTTTGTCATGTTTCTATGGTAGTATTAATTGGAGGTCCCCATGAATGACTGAAGTCTTTTGGCTTAATAATCAAAACCCAAGCCCTGGCCATGGAAGGTTTTAAGCATCTATCGGTATGCACAAAATTACTCTGATCAAGCAAAATTTGTGCAGAAATCCCTACAAGCATAATGTCTAACTCATTAAAGCAACTTGGTGTCATTATTTAACTCTCCCCTACCCGTACTTCATTAAGTGGGCAGTGGCTATGAAGAGATGAGTCTCACAAGTGGATATGTTATTACCTAGGAGAGGAGAGCTGGCTGTCGGGGCACACTGCTGTTGGGTGGGGTCTCTTAAGGGGGTTCTTCGAGGACAGCCATTTGTCCTTTTGAGCAAGTGTGATCCTTTGTTCCTATCAGTCTTTGCTCCTCCTGGTCTCAGAAAAATCTGTGGCTTCTCTTCTTACCCACCATCATTTAAAGAAACATAATTAAACCCAAGCATTTCTGTTAGATGACCACAATTTTTTTTTTTTAAGTAAAGACTGAGGTAGGTAGTTAAATCCTCTAGTCAGATACAAATGCAAAAATGGTCCCTTTAAACTTTGCATGCACAGGCAGTCACTCATCTTTAAAGTTTCCAAGCGTGATTCAGCTTTTCAGAGCCCATCATGTAGGTTTAGTGTGACTATCAGCTGTTACAGGTCGAGTGCAGTCTTATGCTTGCTAAAATCTTTGTAATGCCATCTCCAATGCAAAGGTTTGCAAAGGAACCCCTGATGAACAGTCAGGAATGACTGTTGTTAATATCTTATATATTGGCAGTGTGATTGTCTAAGTTCTCTTGGTTAATATGTTTGTTCTGACATTGCTATCATCTATCTATCATCTGTCTGTCTATCTGTATCTTTATCAGAAACACATGTAAATGAGTTGCACATTTGGAGAACATGCATACACTTTGGTTTTATATTTTCCAAAATGTATCTGGACAATCTCGTAGAATGGCCTAGTTTACTGGTCCTTAGTGTTGCGATTTCTATAGAAAATGTTTCTTGTCTTTAGTGTTGCGATTTCTATAGAAAATGTTTCTTTGTAGATCCTGGCTTGTCTGCTTGACCTCTTTTGCACCAGAGGCCTTGACTCTGGTCCTTGGAGCAGGGAGTCCTTTACTTGGTGTCTTGCAGGCTTTCCCAGTGAAGGGAAATGGTGTGTGGTCTTGGGAGAAGCCACAGTATTAGTGCCCATGTTCTTCTCCAGCATTGAGTTTTGTCATTTCTAATGATGACAATCCATCAGTCCACACAGCTCAAAATGAAGATAAATTGAATTAGTAAACGTGAGTTAAATGACTCATTGGTATGATTAAGCTGTGACAATTTCTTGAGTGTAACCCTCACACGTTTAGGGGTGTTAATTGTAACAGCATTTCACGGGGACATTTGATTTTATAAGCAAACAGAGTAAGTTATTAATTCTCAAAAACAAAAACAAACAAAAAATGACGACGACAACAACAACAAAACAAAACCAAAAAACCTATGTCAAAGCATTAACTTAGAAAGAATACACATTTAACTGGCTCAGTTTGCTTTGGCTTATCAAGATGGAAATTGCTAAGAATTTCCCCTTCTTAATTCCAGGTTGCATGGATTTGTAGCTACAGGGGCTTAAATCAGTAATATATCAAAATGGAAGCAAGGGTAGGTGCCATCTAGTAAATCTTAATAGGTTATTGAAAATCAGAGAGGACTGAATGACACCTCCGAGTGCAGCTTAAACAGTGCTCACGGCAGACAGGACAAGGGACTGGTGGAGGAGTTTTAGGAACTGTGCTAGATGGCAGAGTCGTGGCTCAATTCAAATATTTTGTGAGATGTAGGCATGCTGTGTAAACCCTTTTTTTTTTTTTTTTTTTTTTTTTTTTTTTTGCCGAAAAACATGTTTTCTCTCATGTCAGAAATGATCACAGGAATCCTTTTAATATTCATTTAAATAGTTCTTAATTGGCTTCAGCGAGTTTAAAGTTCAGTACGAAGGTGAGATCTAAGCTTACTAATTAGATCGAATGCATTTTGACTTAAGGAGCAGACTCCATAATTAAAGAATTCCGAGTAGAATGTGCCTTTCCTCATCCTTTAGGTTAAAAAAAAAAAATCTCTCCCATTTATCACAAACATAAATTTTCTCTTACAGGGGATTAGAAAACAAAACAAAACAACAAAGCCCCTTGTGCTGCTTCTTAAAAACTGACAAATCAGGTTTTCAGTGAAAATCTCTGTCAATTATACGACATCTCCATTCAGGTTGTTCTCCATTTTTTTCTCCATCCAAGTAGAATTTTGACTGGCCCAGAACGCCAGGATGAACACAAGTTGTTGTCTTGTGTGTCCCCCTGCGAAGTTGTTTGATGCTGTTTAAATGGAAGGCTGAAGTAGAAGGGGTACTTAAGCAGTGGAGGGTTTTTCTTTGTAAATAATAGATCAAGAACACTGGATGTGGATCTAATGGAGCTGTGTGCGGCCTCGGTTTCAAGGACAGTGCGCGCTTCTAAAAACTGCAACTACCGGCCATCCAGTCTGCAACCTGTGGTCAGTTTTGTGTGTGTGTGTGTGTGTGTGTGTGTGTGTGTGTGTGTGTGTATGTGAGCCTTGTAACCCTCCAGTATCTTTCCCCGTAAATGGTTTGTTCAGATGTCATATTTTATAAACAAACAAACAAACAAAAAAAAAACCTTGTGTGGTAAAGTCACTTCTATATATTTATCCAGCTCCTTGCTGTCAACTGGCTTCTGAAATTGTGAAATGGTTTATAGGAGTCAGCTCTGCCTCACCGAGATGCTTAAAAGGGTCTGTTTGGCTGTGGCATGCTTCACCAAGAAAGGGTAGCTGAAGGGAACTGAAATGAACGCACAAATCACTTTGGCAAAGGGGCAGAAAAAATGGGTTGGTTTATATTCTCCAGCATTCTGTATCTTGACAATTCAATGGGCATTTTAAGTCTTATTCCTTCCCTGGTTTTTTTTTTTTTTTTTTTTTTGAGTTCACAGATTTCCTCTTGTTTGCTACTTTGATCCCTGTGTTTGGAAATTGCCTATTTAATTCTCTGTCAGTGGGCTACTGCACATAACTGCTAAAAGCATCATAGGGCTATGTGGCCCTTGATTACAAGACAGGCTTTCTTGCATAATTAATATTTCCCATACACGTGAGTGCACACGCATTCTGGTATCTTAAATGTTTGGTCGGTCCAGAGCATGATAGAAAACTAAGCATGAAATATTGGCTGTTGAGTGAGTACCTGTGTAAGGAAAATGGAAGTAACAGCAGACTTCAAATGGTTCCTTAGGAAGCTGTCAGTTAATCTAAATCGAGTCTACTCTTTTTAGACATCTCTTTTCTAAGTGAAAATTCATTCCAGTGTCCCACCCCACCTTTATTAAAGGGTAAAAAGTAATTTCCTAAAATAGGTTTCCTAGAAACTAGAAATCTAGATAAACAGATTTTTAAGCCAAATGTTTTTATTACCTACAAAACTGTGTACAGGTGCTTAGTGCTCCCAACCATTTAGAAGAAAAGTGTTGAGCTTCTCAGACATAAGTGCAAAGTTGGTCCAGTTTATCCTTCTTGTTCCCCAAATCATTGATTGTTAATTTTAAAGGAAATTGTGCAGAATGGGTGTGTTTTGAGTTTTAACCCTGTAGTTCTGGGTGTGTGAGGAGTTCATGCAATCCGACCAGAAGCATAGACAGCCCCTCTGAGACGGTGTCTAAAGCATTCCTGTCAGGGCATTGCTTAGTGGAATGACTTAGGTTTTAGTTTTTACAGAAGGTCAGATCGGGGATACTGTAACTGTTTTACATGGAGACATGTTTGTCTTGAAGGTGAAACACAGAACTTGGGGGACATCAGTTCCTTCTTTTGCAATCTTTCATCCCTAAGTAAAGCAAATTGTTTCTTTTACTTTCTTTTATTAATTCAGTCCTTACACTATGGCACAGCTCTGAGGGGATGTACTTCATATGTCAGATGCTATAGCCTGAAAAAACATTAGCACATTCCTGGAAGGTATTCGTATTCTCTCCCTCCCTCTCCCCCTCTGTCTTCCTCTCTCCCCATCTCCCCATCCTCAGTCTCTCTCCTCAGTCTCTGTCCTGGCAACAAATGCAGCTAATGTAACAGAAATTATAGAAATGGATACAATGAAATTTTCTCCTTTCTCTCATAGTACATTTTGGTTGGCTAAAGGAGTGCCAGGGTATTGGAATATGATTATCCCTATTTCAGGAAAAAAATGATATAATTTTTCGTCTTACCAGCTCTCGGCATTCTTTGTGGTACGCGCTTAGTCAATGCCGGGAAAACGTCGTTGTGACAGCTAATAGATACCCTCCATTGTTCAGGCATTTTTGTCTTTTGTGACACTGAAGGATGGGAATAGAAACAACTAAAAAAATGTCAAAAGATCAAAAAATCAACGGGCTGCAGGAATGCGATCTGTTTAC